>NC_142879.1:63415000-63730000 GCF_051225735.1 Oryctolagus cuniculus
GTTGTGTAACTATACAGACAAAATGCAGTTTAAAGTTCTTTTATTTGTCTTTGGTTCAGTTTTATTGATGTATTTGGTTTCCTGTATCCACCAATACTTTTCCAAGCTTCATCTAGTTCACGTTTAATGGAAAGGTGATAAACAGTCTCACTCACTCCTCCATTATTCCTCTGGCTTCAGAATATATACCTACAGCATTACTGACATCTCCACCTTTATATTCAGTCAGGAAGTAGCCATATGAAAATGTAAAATGCATTCACAGCTTTCCATGATAGTACTTCCATTTTTCATAGCTTTTCCTCATTACTTTAAATAAAATCCTGGTACATTTATAATTATAGTGTATTAAGAACTTGACATTCTGATGAGGAAAACAAAGCCACAGTTTACTTTTTCACTTTTAAAAACTTGGGTGCAATCTTTACCTGTCCTTGACTCTGATGAGCCTGGAGCAGCCATGGAAGTAGGAACCCTATTTGCATACTCCACACTCACCTCTCATCATTTCCATTATACTCTTCATTTGTATGCACTGTTTGAGCCCTCTGGAAATATCTCTTACTTTGGGTTGCCTGTGTCCCCTCTGTAAGATATTGGAGAGGTTAACTGATTCTCTTTTAAAATGAGACTTCTGGCAAAGAAAGTGAAGACTTGTTGCTTAGATTTATAATATTTGTACAATGTACATGATCTGAACATTTCTAGTGTAGTAAAACGTGGGAGTATCCTTGGTGTCCTGGGTGCTAGAACCAGAAATTATTTGGGTGTCTCCTAGTAGCATGGTTAGGTGTTAATTTACTCAATAAACCCACAGAATGGCTGAGAACTATATTTGTTACTGGAGAGGATGGAAGATACCCCTCCTCTGTTAAATTCAACAAATCATTGTACAAGGCCACAAAGTATGAAACAAGCTAGTTTATAGCGAAAACAGGGTAAGACAAGCCAGAGTAACTCGGAATCCAGGCTCTGTTTTAAATTGTCCACATTTGAATGTTGGAATATGATATCAAAAAGGGGAGAAATTACTGGGAATTCAGTGTCTGCATCTTACTATCAGCATTGTGTCTCCTGTGTTGCTGCAGGGCTGGGTATGGAAGACAGCTTTCTCAACAGTGCCTGTATACCTTAACCTAGTTCCCAGCCAACTTTTGGTTGGCTATGAAGAAAAAGAAAACAAACTTGTAGTATGACAGGAGCACAGAATTTATATTCTATGTACATTTTATATGTTGCTCCCAGCCGACCCCATGCACTTTTCTCTTTTAACATTTTGGTGTTTCCACTTCTAGATTGAATCTGTGGGGGAAAATCTGATGGAGTCAGAGCAGAGAATGTAGAGTCAGGAGTCAGGACACTGAACTTACTATTGCTTTGCTGAAAAGCATCTATGTGACCTTAGGCAAATTAATAAACTTGGGTTCCTGTTTCCTTATCTGTTAAAAAAATTGAGAGTAGATATAAGAATTACTGCCTTTGGAAGCCAAGAAATTGACAAAATGTGTGATGGAGTTGAGGCAACACATTAGGGAATGGTGAGGCTTATGGCCAAACTGGATGATATTTTCTCTAAAAACATTTCCATTTCTTCATTGCTCTCCTTCTCTTTGCTTCTGTACTCCCCCACACCACCACAGACCCACCTGTTTTCACTCACCTTTCCTCCCTTTCTTCCTCTGAGAACCAAACACACATATCTGGGAGCCATGTTCCTCAACCAAGCACCCATCTTAATGCCTAGATTGCTAATATCCCTTATATCAGCACTTCACTGGCCCAGGTGAATGACACAGGCTGATTTTCTGTCTTACAGAATTGAGAATTAGGAGTGAAACTAGGTGTAGAGAGGGTGAATGTGGGAAGAAAATATATCATCTTGGGGATGATCCTTTTCTTTACAAATTACTGTAGTTTGAGAAAACTTTACACTGATGCTCTGTGTTTTATCTGTGTACAGTTGGCAGCTCCTGCAAAGTGTGTTTCTCCTGCCAGCAGGGGCTCACATCTGTAGAAAGGCTGTGTTAATCTTACTAGTCAATAATTTTGTCAGGATATCAGCCAGCAGTGATCTCATCTGGACCTTTGGCAGACTTAATAAACTGTGTGCAGCTGTAGTAAAAGTTCTTCTTTTTCTCAGATTTATTCATAAAGCTTTTTCTTCTGTTTTCTTTATTTCTTTTTCTCATATGTTTCTTGGAATTTTTAATAATCTTTGCTGTATGTAGTGTATACAAGAGCACTTCAAAAAGTTTGTGGGGGAAAAACAGATTTTAAAGTTTGGTTTATTTTGATGCAAGAATGTTTTTCTCAAAATTAGTGGAAAATGCATATTATGAAAAACTACTCATGGAATTCAAGAAAATTTGCATCAAAATAAATTCATTTTCCATGAACTTTTTGAGGTATTCTGCATGCACACATAAACATCAAAGGTTTTTTATGCTGATAGTTTTTTTTTTTTTTTTTAAGATCTGTTTGTTTATTTGAAAGTCAGAGTTACACAGAGAGAGGAGAGGCAGAGAGAGAGAGAGAAAGGTCCTCCATCTGATAATTCACTCCCCAGTTTTCTGCAACGGCTGGAGTTGCGCTGATCCGAAGCCAGGAGCCAGGAGTTTCTTCCAGGTCTCCCATGTGGGTGCAGGGGCCCAAGGACTTGGGCCATCTTCCACTGCTTTTCCAGGCCACAGCAGAGAGCTGGATCGGAAGTGGAGCAGCCGGGGCCCATATGGGATGCCGGTGCTTCAGGCCGGGGCGTTAACCCGCTGCACCACAGTGACGGCCCCGATGATAGAGTTTAATTATTTTTGTTTCATTATAAAAATTTATAAAAGTAGTTTTAACTTTCATGATCTTTTCTTTTACAGAATAAGAAAGACAGTAGAATCTCAATTTTCCTTTCCAACTACTGAGGTGAGATAAACAAAAGACAGGCTCTAGGAGCCAGAAATAGAGCATTAACAAATCAGTGAGCATCCTGGGATTGTCCAGAGCCACAGCTATGGTTCAGTGTTAGGAAATTGTTAGGGTACTTGCACATGTTCTTGGACAGAAAAAGGCATAGCTTAAGTTGTTTTCAAGTGATTGAGGTACTGAGAATATTGTATTCTGTGCTCCAATGTTTGAACACATGTTCTGATCACATCACCAGTTTGTGCTAACATTTTCCCGTTTTTTACTTGGTGATAAGTGTTAAGAATAGAGGCAAAGAACAGGCCGAATTTATTAATTTATTCAGAGAAATTCATAGAGGTGGTTGACCAACTGCTGGCATGCACATTGATGGAACCCTAGGCAGAAGGTCCGGACCCCAGGGGCTGGGCCTTATATATTTTAGGAGAGCTAGAGGTGGGGATAGGGGTAGGGGACAGCAAGCAGATGTGAATTCCTGAAAAATGATCTTTCAGGTGGCAGTGCGGGGGGCCTTGGGAACCTGGGAAAGAATGCAATAGGGTGTGAGACTCAACTGAGATTCAAGGGCAAGGAATACATTCCAATGTTTATCTATCTTTTGCGCAATGAGCAAGAATGGCTGAGGCTTGTCTTTGTTCTATCAGTAACCTTTCTCAGATTCTAGAGGTACAGAAGGTAGCCTGAAATGTACTCGAGCTCTTGCCAAAAGAGCCCTGATCATTATAGAACTTCATCAAAGCCCACTGGATTTTTTTTTTTAAAGATTTTATTTATTTATTTGAGAGGTAAAGTCACAGACAGAGGGAGAGACAGAGAAAAAGGTCTTCCATCCACTAGTTCACTCCCCAAGGCCAGAGCTGGGCTGATGTGAAGACAGGAGCTTCATCTTGGTCTCCCACTCGAGTGTAGGGACCCAAGCACTTGGGCCGTCTTCTGCTTCTACAAGCCGTAGCAGAGAGCTGGATCGGAAGAGGCACAGCTGGAACACCATCCAGCACCCACATGGGATGCTGGTACCTCAGGTGGAGGCTTAGCCTACTAGCCTACTATGCCGCAGTGCCCCCTTCCCACCTTTTTTTAAGTACTTGAATGTTTAATAGAATGGTGTTAGGGGAAATACCACTTCTTGGAATGAAATTAAGCTAAATACAAATTCTCTGCTTTGATTACAATGGATATAACACCTTTCTTGGCACTTGTCTCCTAAATATCCCATCAGTCTCAGGTTTTACCTGCCTGCCACTACCACTATGACAAAATATATCACTGTGGTACACATTTTTTCGTCAAGGGATAGGTACAGTTATAGTGTACTGTAATAATGTAAGTGTAATGGGAAGTCTGTCCTTATGACTCAATTCTAGTTGTCTTGTTTTATTGATCTAAACCAGTGATTCTCAACTGGGGCAATTTTTCTTTTTATGGATCTTTTTATTAAAAATATGCCAAATGTACAGAGAAGTACACAGAAGAGTTCACTGAGCACACATAAATTTAATAATTTTAACATTTTGCTGTATGTATAATGTTTATAGGGGCAAATTTTCTACCAAGCAGACATTTAGGATGTCTAGAGACATTTTTGATTGTCACAGCTGGAGGTGAAGGGGAGTGCTGTGGGTGTCCTGTGGGTAGAAGCCAGGGATGCTGTTAAGCATGCTGTTAAACATAACCTTGTATAACAAAGAATTAGCAGGTCCAAAATGTCAACAGTCTTGAGGTTGGGAAAGCGTTCTGTAGAAGTGGCTAAGACTTTTGCTTACTGCCTCTGCTCTGCAGGAATCATACTTAAGAGTGATTGCAATTAAGGATACAGATTGTATTGACTGGTGATTTTACCTCCAAACTTCTGCCAGGCTGGCCATGATTATTTCTTGCATCAGTGGAAAGTGGCAGGTGCATAAGTCCTCTCAGCTGATGCCAATAAAATGCCAGGTGCACACCTCAGAGTGCATATAGCCAACTGCCTGGATTTGCCAGTGCCAATTCATCATTAGTGATCTTCCAGGCACTACTTTCTTAAGATGTTTATGTTCTTTTTCAGATTATCTTGTATTACTGATGCCAAACACTTTAGCACATTTTTCAGCTATTAGAGGATTGGGATAATATTTTCTTTGAGATTTGTTTTGTGTTTCTGCGTAGTATTTTTAAATGCTTTCTCTACTGTGCTTGCCATTTACAAAGCTGGCTTTGTCTAACTATGGATTTTTCTGTGTATATCTTGTTTTTTCTACCTATTGGCCCCCTTGTAAACATTGACAGCAATCTTCTGAACCAGGCTGAGGCCTACTCAAGTGTGGACAGACACGTTTCCCTTATCTTGTTGTTGCTTCACTTTTCTGCTTCTCTGCCCTAGACTAGGATTGTGTGTGTTTTCTCAGACAGCTGGATGCTTCACAGGGAATGGTTCCCCCTCCCTGTCACCAGGGCAATTCTCTTTCACATCTCCCAGGACAGATGGAGAATATAGATATTAATAATTCACAATATGTATCTAAGTGGTGATCTCCTAGACTAAGACATCCTTGCATTTCTTTCAAAATAAAAATAAATAACTCATTTGATAAAGAGAGGCTTAGTGATGAGCTGGGAGTTAGAATGAGGAATAGGAAAACTGGCATAAAAAATTCATTAAAAAGATTTAATTTTGTTGGCAGTCATCAGCCCAGGAACCTTTTAAGTGCTCCTCGTAGTGACTAATGTTTGGATAGTGGATCAGGAGAAATATTATTTACTTGTATTTATGTTCAAGTGATCTGTAGGACTCAAGAGGTCCTGTTTGAATTTGTATTCATAATCAAGCTTATAATCAGCCCCTTGATTGCTGCTAGGAAAAAGAAGTCGGGATGCAGTCTGAAGTAACCTTAATGTCCTCTCAGAAGAGAAAATGAATATTCGTTGCATCTCTTGGTTTTAGACAGATAAAGCTGTGTCCCATTAGCAATAGAAATGATGTCTGGAACCCCCAGTCTAATCTGATTTCATTAAATATAAGCAGTAAGCAACTGCATTTGGAGGGTAGTGTTCTTAAAAACAAAACAAAACTAAACTAAAAAAACTTTATGTATTTGAAAGGCCAGGTGACAGAGAGGGAGAGAAATCTTCCATTCTCTGGTTCACTCCCCAAATAGCTCCAACAGCCAGGGCTGGGCCAGGCTGAAGCCAAGAGCTAGGAACTCCTTCTGAGACTCCCATGTTGGTGCAGGTGCCCAAGTACTTGGACCATCTGCATTAGCAGGTACATTAGCAGGGAGCGGGATTGGAAGAGAAGCAGCTGGGACTTGAACCAGTGCCTGTCTGGAATCCCAGCACTGCAGGTGGCGGCTTAACCCACTGAACCATAGTGCTGGCCCTGGGAGTAGTGTTCTTTTAATAATGATTATGTGTGCTTTGGTTAGGTTGTGATGGCTCCAGTTGAAGAATGATGGGATTCCATCTGTTTTGAATCAACTGAATGGTTTTATTCCTTAAAATTAACTCTTTCTGTTACAGTTTGTAATTATGCTGCTGTGTATGTATTTGAAAAGTACTTAGCATATTAGAAATATAGTTTTGAAATGACCTAAAATATTTACCTCCTTAGTTTTAGTTTTGGGACACTGTCCTTGCAACTTCCCCTTTTTTTCTCTTTCATAAGTGAAGCCAGTAGTTACAAAAATACCTAAAGCTTTTTCTGTCATTTTTCTTTGGGAGAGCTGTTAAGTTCAAAATCTCAGGATTTCACATGTTGTTTTCATAGTGCAATTTAACATATAGTCCTAGTATGTTATGAATTCTAAAATATTAAACAGGAATACTTTAAAAACTATTGAAAGGATTTTTTTAAACCCTACCATCAATATAACCTGATTAAAGAACTCTACTTATAGGGATTTTCAGCTATGGTTTTTTCCCCCATATTTCCCTTCTTTTTCCTAATATAGCTTATTAGCTTTTAGTCAGACTATGTATAAATAAATAATTTTCCTTTGTCTTAGAAGTGCATTCATTTGATAGCTCCATGGAGCACACTTTTAATGTTAATCAAACCCTGTGTTTCCTTTCTAATGGATGTAATAAAGATAAGTGCTTCATTCATAGATTTATGGGCATAAATCTAAAGCTCTGTGAGCTGAATTGTTTATCATGTAATGCTCTGATTTTCCTTTTCCATTAACAAATCTCTTTAGAAAATATTGAGTTATTGGGAAACTATTGCTGCTTCTTATTTTGCTAACACCAAGAAATGCATCTTCTCTGGACATTCCTAAACTTAAACTGAGTAAAAGGTCAGACCTGGCTAGTAATCAACATAAAATTTCTATCAGAGAAAGATCCATGCAGAAATTGGATTGGTATGAAAGAAAATGTGATAAATTCGCTGACACTCTTGTGTTGTTGAGTAATAGAATTTCATTGTTCAACTTTAATCAACTGCTAGTTTAATCAAAATAGAAAATGAGTTGCTGTGAGTGAAGAAATTATACTAGGTATTTTGTAATAGGGTATTATTTTTCCTTCTGAGTAATATGGTTATTGTTTTTCTGTTCTGTACTTTGAAATTCATGAGCTTGCAATCGGACTTACCCCTAATAGTAGAGTTAGAAACATGCCAGGAGATTCCAATTCAATCCCATCAAGGTGGCATGTACCAATACCATCTCACTAGGCAAAGTGATCAGTTTAAGTTCATAATTGATCATAATGATAGGATTAAATGTCAAGGGATCACATAATCAAGACTAGTGTCTGCTAATACTAACTGATGGAATTAAAAAGGAAAGAATGATCCAACATGGGAAGCAGGATAGACAGCAGATTCATAGAATGGCAGATGTCCTAAACAGCACTCTGGCCTCAGAGTCAGCCCTTAATCTTAAGGCATTTGGATCTGGCTAAAAAGCCCATGAGAGTATTTCAGGCATGGAAAGCTAAGACACTGTGGCAAAAAAAAAAAAAAAAAAAAAAAAGAAGAAGAAGAAAGAAAGAAAGATCTTTGTAAGTGAGATCCCAGTGGAAAAGAACGGGCCATCAAAGAAGGGGGTACCTTTCTCTGAAGGGATGCGAGAACTTCCACTTTAACTATGGCCTTGTCTAAATAAGATCGGAGTTGATGAACTCAAGAGGCTTCCATAGCCTTGGCAGCTCATGACAAGAGCCTCAGGTGATCACTGATGTCATAAATAAGAGTGTCAATTGTTAAATCAACAATAGGAGTCACTGTGCACTTACTCCCCTTGTAGGATCTCTGTCCTTAATGTGTTGTACTATGTGAATTAACAGTATAACTAGTACTCAAGCAGTACATTATACTTTGTGTTTCTGTATGGGTACAAACTGTTGAAATCTTTACTTAGTATATACTAAGTTGATCTTCTGTATATGAAGATAATTGAAAATGAATCTTGATGAAGAATGGGAAGGGAGAAGGAGTAGGAGATAGGATGGTTTGCAGGTGGGAGGGAGGTTATGGGTGGGGGGAGCCGCTATAGTCCAAAAGTTGTATTTTGGAAATTTATATTTATTAAATAAAAGTTAAAAGAAATTCATGAGCTTGGAGAAAAGGAGAAGTTTTTCAAGATATTATATAATAATACAGGTTTATAAATATGTTTTCATACATGACTGGCGATGAATCAGGTATCTTCATGCCATCAAAGCTAGGTGGGGTGCTGGATGGGTGGTGTGAGGAGCAGAAGGCTTCTCTCCTTATCAGGGCTTTCCTTTCCATGTGACCTCTTCACAGGTCTGTCCTGTGTCCAGCAGGGTAGCCAACTCCCAGAAGCAAGCATTCCAAGAGAGAGGAAGCAACAGCTGCCAATCTCTTTAAAGATGAGGCCTGGATCTGGCATGTGGCATAGCAGGTAAAGTCCCTGCCTGCAGTACCGACATCCCATATGGGTACCAGTTCAAGTCCTGGCTGCTCTACTTCCAATCCAGCTCTCTGCTATGGCCTGGGAGGGCAGTGGAAGATGGCCCAAGTGCTTGGGCCCTGCACCCATATGGGAGACCCAGAGGAAGCTCCTGGCTCTTGGCTTCAGATTGGCGTAGCTCCAGCTGTTGAAGCCAGTTGGGGAGTGAGACAGTGGATGGAAGACTTTTCTCTCTCTCTGCCTCTCCTCTCTCTCTGAATAATTCTGACTTTCAAATAAATAAATAAATCTTAAAAAAAAAAAAAAAAAGATGAGGCCTGGGTCTGGCATGGTGTAACTTCCACTGCATTCTATTTGCTAATGCAAGGTATAGGCCTACTCATTTTCAAACTGGGGGAGGACAAGGGCATGAGGTTGGGTTCCATGGAGCTATTTTTAGAGATGCACCTCATTGCTTCATTAATTTAGATAGCTGATGTTATACAAGTGTATAATGGCACCAACAAGGTTGTGGAAAAGTGGAATTACAAGATAATGTACAAATATTTCCCAAGAACTGTTTGAAGATGCTTCTCATGTGTTATTCAGTTTAAGTTTGAATTCTAGGAGCAGTCAGCTGCACTAACCAAGACTCTATATGAAGTCTACCAGCATTGTATAAGAAAGACTATGCTACACGGGCTGCCACTATAGTACTTCAGCTATGCAAGTCTTGGTCACAGCTAGGTCAGGCAGTGTCACATTGCTTGGTGGGGAAAGGGTATCAGGCCCACAGACACAGTGAGACTTCCCCAGGCAGAGTTTGGTGTGATTGTGTCCCTCTTACTAGTTCTGTACATGCTGGCACTCCTCCCCAGTGTCTCCGGGGATGGACCAGGGGAGTCTTAGACACTGAAGAGAAGAAGAATGTTTCCCCGGGTCGGTTACTTTTCAGGGGTGAGGGGAGCAGGGAAAGCTCTGCCTTTGAATGAATCCTCCTTGCTGGTGGTGCTAGATCAAATCCATATGGACTACTGTCGTGAGAGGAGCCTCAGAGATTCTCATGTCCAACCTCTACTCCATGGACCCCACGAACTTGATCCTCTCTCACTTCTCGGGCATATTTCTCAGTAAGCTAGAAACAGAACTCTGCTTCCACAGCCCCTTCCCCACAGTGTACCAGAAATAATACTTAGAGACTGCCTTCTTGAGTCCGGCTGTCTCCCAGATTTTATTTGTCCTGACTTTCATCAGGTTGTTGTTGCAGAACGTGCCAGTAGAAGCATCCAGCAACTGAAATGTGTGCTGAAAGAAAGTGATGGTGCGATTGGAGAAGATGCCCTGGACCCAGCCCCTAGCATCAGTGCAGGAAACGAGGGCACCGAGGCAGCCTTGCATGAATTGCAACACTGTCATGCTGGTGAGTGTGAATGTCAGCCCTAGTCTGTGTGACATACAGCAAATGCTTTCTTTGTTTTAAAGATTTCTTTATTTGTTTGTTTATTTGAAAGTCAGGGTTACGGAGAGACAGGGAGGAAGGGAGAATCTTCCATCCACTTCCCCAAGTGGCCACAATGACCAGGGCTGAGCCAGATAGACAGGAGCTTCATCTGGGTCTCCTGTGTAGGTACAAGGACCCAAACACTTGAGCCATCTTTCACTGCTCTCCCAGGTGCATTAGCAGGGAACTGGATCAGAAGTGGAGCAGCTGGGATGTGAACCAGCACCCGTAAGGCTTGCCAATGTTGCAAGTGACTCCTTTACCTGCTATGCCATGATGCCAGCCCCATAGTGAATTCTTTAAACTTCATAGAATAAGGACTCTAGTCTGTCCCATTCTGCTTTTAGGATGTTATTCTTGAAATAGATAATATACAAAAAAAAAAAAAAAGAAGAAGAAGAAATTATCAATTCTCAACTTGACTCTCACTGGGATTAAACATGACAATAGGTCTGATCTGATTTCATCATCATTTAAAAAATCATCTATTATTTTTCACTTTATGTTTCTGTGTGGGAGCAAACTGTTGAAATCTTTGTTTAATGTATGCTAAACTGATCTTCTGTATATAAAGAGAATCGAAAATGAATCTTGATGTGAATGGAAAGGGAGAGGGAGTGGGAAAGGGGAGGGTTGTGGGTGGGAGGGACGTTATGGGGGGGGAAGCCATTGTAATCCATAAGCCGTACTTTGGAAATTTATATTCATTAAATAAAAGTTAAAAAAAAGAAATAGATAATATACAAGGATGCTTCAAAAAGTTCATGGCAATGAAATAAATATATTTTGGTGCAAATTTTGAAATCCATGCATATGAGGGTCTTCAGAAAGTTCTTGGAAAAAGCATATTATGAAAAAAACTTCATGGATTTTAAGTTTTATACAAAATAATCTTTTAATACAATTTTCCATGATATTTGTAAAGTACTCTTATAATTCCCTTGTTTAATTTTTCTTTTGACTTTCTAACACCTTTATGCTAAAGTCTGAAATTCTTAGAACAAGATAACATTTTCCTGTGATAACTCCAACCTCCCTCCATAGTCTCATTTTTCTATTCTCATTTTACTCATTGATCTCTTGAGCCATGTGCTCCTTATTCCAACCCTCTGGCTGTGTTTCTATGCTTTTATGTGCAATGCCTTTTCTCACCCTTTTCTGCTTGGTGATCTCCATTCATTCCTTAAGTGTTATCTTCTCTCTGAAAATAGACACAATCAAGTGCTTCCTCTTTTTGTAGTGCTATTCATATCTCTAGGTCTATATATAAATTACTATGCTGTTTTATATCAGTGTATCCCTCTTGCTTATTGAATTCATAGCTCTTAAGGAATAGAGGCTGTTGTTGTTTATTTATTTATTTATTTATTTATTTATTATTTTTGTATAACCAGTCAGTAGCACAGTTCTTGGTGTATAATATATGTTTAGGCACTGTGTGTTGAATGGATGAGTGTACTAAAACATGGATGTCAGATAGGTTAATAAGCTCGTTTTTGCTCTTCAGTTATTCAGCTCAAGGCATTGTTGCACCAACAAGAAAGTAAAGAAAGTGAGGCATCTTCATTACCAAAACAAAAAATGTCTCCTTTGGTAAGTGTCAACTTTTGCAAAAGAGAAAATGAAAAGCAGTCATCTTCTGTCTCTGTTTTACTTTGTACTGTCATCTTAGTAGCACATGTTGAAGGAATATTCTAAGTAAGGCATGCTAATAGTGTAAGGCATTTAAAGAAAGTCTCTTGCCTCTGATTATTTAGGCTAAAGAATAGAGACTTCCATAATAAAGGAATCTTAATATTTTAGACTTAATATTCACTTGAAAGTATGAGCAAGAGAACAGTTTGGAGAATTTATTTTGCAGCTGTTAGCAAATATGTAAAAGGAACAATAATGTAAAATATAATGTTGTAGTAATTTCTGTTTTAGAGGGTTATGTCTGTATTTGATCATTTTTATATTTAAACAATTAAAATTATAGCCCTCCTTTATAACATTTTTGGATTTTGAATATCAAAACTCAAGTATGTGGCCAGCGCCGTGGCTTAATAGGCTAATCCTCCACCTTGCAGAGCCGGCACACCGGGTTCTAGTCCCAGTCGGGGCGCTGGATTCTGTCCCGGTTGCCCCTCTTCCAGGCCAGCTCTCTGTTATGGCCTGGGAGTGCAGTGAAGGATGGCCCAAGTGCTTGGGCCCTGCACCCGCACGGGAGACCAGGAGAAGCACCTGGCTCCTGCCATTGGATCAGCGCGGTGCGCCTGCCGCAGTGTGCTGGCCGCGGCGGCCATTGGAGGGTGAACCAATGGCAAAAGGAAGACCTTTCTCTCTGTCTCTCTCTCTCTCTCACTGTCCACTCTGCCTGTCAAAAAACAAACAAACAAACAAACAAACAAAAACTCAAGTATGTAACATTATTCTACATGTTAAAATATATGATTATAAAATTGTATAACATGAAAAGTTATATTCTGCTTCTGAAGTTGTTTTGATTTCATTAGACTAAATATGTTATTCCTAATTAGAGCATTATTTTTCATTCTGTCTCACCTAAAGGCTGTGATAGGTGTGAGGGAAAGAACTCTGGATCATGCTTACGTGACCAGAGTAATAGCCTAGCCCTAAGGTCTGTGTATGTGTGTTTCTCACAGAGTTTTTGCAATAAGTAGATAAGCTTGTATACTTATAATTCTTTTTACACCTATGAAGCATGTTATAAATATAACATGTCATAGCAGAAGTAACCATCTTATATTTTCAATGTGTATGGTAGTTGAATACCCACATGCTGATAACTATTGAGACATGTTGCTTTCTTTTATTCATACCTGCAATGTTGTAATAGTTCCCACATATTAACACTTCATTTCAGCCTCACACATTCTTTTCATGCTTAATTTCCACTTTAGATAAATATACTTCCTATTCATATTTAATATTTATGGATATAGATTGTAATTATATCAAAACATGTTATTCAGTGAATTTATTACTGTTGATAGCTAGTTTATACAGTGCTCTTCAGCATGCAGTAGGAGTGCTTTTGATTTTGTTAGACAAAGTTTTTCTATCTGTTGAATATGCTTATTAGCTTTTTAAATTAAAACTTGATTATGATACTACAGAGCTTATTCAATGAGAATAGACATAAAGACATTCATCAAGAGCATCAAGTTTAGTACATATGTAGTCTATGAAATGTGCACGGAGCTATGTAAAAGACTGGATCTTTATATAGACTACACAGAATGATTGTAAGTCATAATAAAGGGTCAGATTTTAGGATTTATCCCCTTTGAATGCATTTTCATAGTCAATGGGGCATATCAGAAAGATGTGGGTATTTTGAAAGTGAAACTTAGGCACTGTTTAGATGGAAAACATATCCAAGTCTTATGTGGCTAATTCAAGCTATAATAAACCTTTCCAAGTATGTACAAATAGTACATGTGAACATTCTTTATACAATATAAAAGTTTTTTATTTTCCCCATTATTTTCTCCATATATGCACAGCAATATTTAATTCACATTTGCCTACTTTCTATTTTTATTAAATATATAAAATGATTACAATTCATTGCTTTCTACTCACCACAGATAGTTCATTTAATTAAAGTTACTTGTGTTTTCAAATTTCTTAAGTTTACCAATGACAAAGCTATATATATTTTTTTTTGACAGGCAGAATGGACAGTGAGAGAGAGAGACAAAAAGGTCTTCTTTATCCATTGGTTTACCCCCCAGTGGCCACTATGGCTGGTGTGCTGTGGCCGGCCCACCGCGCCAATCCGAAGCCAGGAGCCAGGTGCCTCTCCTGGTCTCCCATGTGGGTGCAGGACCCAAGCACTTGGGCCATCCTCCACTGCACTCCCTGGCCACAGCAAAGAGCTGGACTGGAAAAGGGGCAACTGGGACAAATGATTGCTATGAGAGCCAGTACTGTACTCCATTATTGGTAGGATTTCTGCTGGACTGAGAAACAGAATGACAAAAAGACTCTGTATTCTCTCAAGCTTTCCTCTGTATTTGTTTAACTGGTTGATCCTCATTTCCCCTTTTCTTGATTTCCTCATCTTTGTGTTTTTTTGCTTTTTAAGATTTTATTTATTTATTTAAGAGGTAGAGTTACCGACAGAGAGAGGGAGAGACAGAGAAAAAGATCTTCCATACACTAGTTCACTTCCCAAATGGCCGTAACAGCTGGAGCTGGGCCATTCTGAAGCCAGGAGCCACGAGCTTCTTCCAGGTCTCCCATATGGGTACAGGGTCCCCAGGACCTGAGCCATCCTCTACTGCTTTCCCAGGCACATTAGCAGGGAGCTGTATCACAAGTGGAGCAGCTGGGACATGAACCAGTGCCTGTATGGGATGCCAGTGCCACAGGTGGAGGCTTAGCCTACTATGCCACAGCACCAGTCCCTGTATTTTTTCAATATCATGACGTGGCATTTAATGTTATAAACCATTTCACAATTATTTTAATATAAAGTAATAATGCATTCAAAGTCAGTTCCAGGAACACTGCAAAGCTAAATAGCATTACTACCTTTTCAGAAATCTCTTGGTGTAGTGTGTCACTTAGTTCTGTATACCTCTTCTTTAGGACTCTATGCTTGGAGGTTCTGTGCTCTAGAACAGCATAGATTCAAATTGCCTTGTACTATGTTAAAAAAAAATCCAAAACATGGTTTTCTTTTTTTTTATTTTTTTAAAAAATTTTTTTTGACAGGCAGAGTGGACAGTGAGAGAGAGACAGAGAGAAAGGTTTTCCTTTGCCGTTGGTTCACCCCATAATGGCCACTGCGGCCGGCGCACCACACTGATCTGAAGCCAGGAGCCAGGTGCTTCTCCTGGTCTCCCATGCAGGTGCTTGGACCATCCTCCACTGCACTCGCTGGCCACAGCAGAGGGCTGGCCTGGAAGAGGAGCAACCGGGACAGAATCTGGTGCCCTGACTGGGACTAGAACCCGGTGTGCTGGCGCCGCAGACTTTTTTTTGACACAGAACTGGCATCAAACACTTGGCCTGAAGAATCTCTTTTTCAGGGAGTTCATCTACAGTTTTAGGTATCAATCTTCCATGGCAGTTTCTTAGACACAGTTTTCCCTTCTATCTCATTAGTGAATGGGATGTCACAGTTTCAGACAGTTCAAATAGGCATTTTATTCCAAACCAGTTATACCACCCCAACCTTTTTCCTTTTGTATATGCTTTTTATAACCACTTATACGTTCTATCTTTAAAAAACAAGAAGCAAATCCCTGAATCTTGTGTATCTGTGGAGTATATAGGATAGAGAAATAAATGCTATTAGCTATATTGGTACCTATTCCATATGTATATCACATCATGCTAATTTGTATATGGAGATGATATCAACTGATTCTTTACTGTAACTGAACATGATTAATTTGGCTTTTTTATCTTAGAGATCATCAGAATATGAGGAAACCAGTATACCTACAGTGCAAAACCTTGTACCTATCATGAATGACCAATCTCAGTACATTCATCATTTAGAGGCAGAAGTTAAATTCTGCAAGGTAAGTTTCTCATTAAGAATTTAAAACTAGCTGCCAACAATGTGACACAATGGGGTAAGCAAGTGACACTGGCACTGGAAATCCAAAGTGACTATTCAGGTCTCTTCTCCTCTGCTTCTGGTCCAGCTCCTTGCTAATGTGCTTAGGGGAGCAGCAGATAATGGTACAAGTATTTGGGTCCCTGCTGCCTATGTGGAATACTTGGATAGTATGCCAGGCTCCTGACTTTGGCCTAGCCCAGCTCCTGTCCTTCTGGCAATTTAGAGTTAACCAGCAAATGGAAGATCTCTCTTTCTCTGTCACTCTACCTTTCAAATGAATGAATGAATGAGTGAATCTAAACCTAAAGTATTTATCTGATAGAGGGAAATTAAGATGGTGGGTAGGGAGGAAGCATTCTGCTCTAGTCTAGGAGAAGATAGTTTGAAAAAAGTGAAGGGAGTACAATCTCAGGCAAGAGTTAGGGAGAAAATAGCAGAGGAAATTATAGCAGACCAAACCCAAAACCAGTAGGAGAAAAGAAATAATTAAAACTAGAGATGAAATCAACAGAAGTGAAACCAAAAAACAATACAGAAGATCAGCAAAATGAAGAGCTGGTTTTTTGAAAAGATAAACAAAATTGACACCAATGGCCCAACTAACCAAAAAAAAAAAAAAAAAAAAAAAAAGAGGAGAGAGATGACACAAATCAATAAAATTAGAGATGAAAAAGGAGATATAAGAACAGATACCACAGAAATAAAAAGAATCATCAGAAATTACTACAAAGAGCTGTATGCCAACAAACTGGGAAACCCAAAAGAAATCGATAGATTCCTGGACACATACAACCTATTTAAATTGAGACATGAAGACATAGTAAACCTAAACAGGCCTATTACCAAATTGGAAATTGAATCAGTAATAAAAACCTTCCCAATAGATGAACCTGGAAAACATCATACTTTGTGAAATAAGCCAGTCTTAAAGGGACAAATACTATATTTTCTCCTTGAACTGCGATAACTAAGAGAGCAACTAGAAGGGAAGCTGTAGAAGTGAAATTGACACTTTGAGAAGCAATGACTTGAACTGTCCTGTCTTGACTGTCAAGGAACAGTTTTTCTTTTTTCTCTTCTTCGTACTATTTTTTTTTTTTTAATAGGCAGAGTTACACAGTGAGAGAGAGACAGAGAGAAAGGTCTTCCTTCCATTGGTTCACCCCCCAAATGGCCGCTACGGCTGGCGTGCTGCGGCCGGCACACTGCGCTGATCCAAAGCCAGGAGCCAGGTGCTTCCTCCTGGTCTCCCATGTGGGTGCAGGGCCCAAGCACTTGGGCCATCTTCCACTGCCTTCCCGGGCCAGAGCAGAGAGCTGGACTGGAAGAAGAGCAACTGGGATAGGATCCAACGCCCCAACTGGGACTAGAACCCGGTGTGCTGGCGCCACAGGTGGAGGATTAGCCAAGTGAGCCGCAGCGCCAGCCTCTTCGTACTATTTGTTGAACTCTTTACTTAACATAGAGTTAATCATATGTGTCTAAAGTCAATTGAAAATATATCTCAGTAAAAATAAAAGAGTGGGAATAAGGGAGGGAGGAGGAAGTTTGTAACTGTAAAGCTGTATAGTTCTGCATACATTCCTACAGACTTTTTTTTTTTTTTAAAGATTTATTTATTTATTTGAAAGTCAGAGTTAACAGAGAGAGGAGAGGCAGAGAGAGAGGTCTTCCATCCGCTGGTTCACCAACCCAGATGGCCACAACAGCTGGAGGGAGCTGCGCAGATCCAAAGCCAGGAGCCGGGAGATTCTTCTGGGTCTCCCACGCGGATGCAGGGGGCCCAGGGACTTGGGCTTCTACTACTGCTTTCCCAGGCCATAGCAGAGAGCTGGATCAGAAGTGGAGCAGCTGGGACTCAAACCAGCACCCATATGGGATTCTGGCACTGTAGGCGGCTTCCTTTCCTGCTATGCCACAGTGCCAGCCCCAAGGATTTACTTCTAAGGGCACAGTTTATAAACTTGCCGTGGAACCACAAATCCCATTAAACTGGGTGTTAAAAATGCCACCTTAAGTGTTAAAGTGACCATATTCAGTGTTAAAGTGCTCATATAGATAGGATTAAGTGTTAAAGGGATCATATAAATAAGATCAAATGTCTGGTAATAATAATAGAATTAAAAAGGAGAGAATGTTCCTACATGGGAAGCCATCCACACAGCAGACTCATAGAAGTACAATTGCTTGATCATGTGATAAAGACATGTGTAGCTATGTAATAAACTGCCAGACTCTTTTCTGAAGTGATTATACCATTTTTCTTTCCCACCAGCATTAAGAGTTCCCAATACTCTGTGTATCCTAGCCAGCATTTGTTGTGGGTTGTATTTTAGATTTTAACTGTTCTAATTGGTAGGCAGTGTTATATTCTTATTTTAATTTCAATTCTCTGATGATATGATGTTGACCATCTTTTCATATTTTTACCTGTCATCTATATATGTCTTATTTTGTAAGTTGTCTGTTCAGATATTTAACTCTGCTTTTCAACATTTAATTTCAGAATAGTTTTAAATTTAGAAAACAAAAATTGTGAGGTGGTAACTATAAGGAGTTACATATAGCCCTCACCGAATTCCTCTGTTAACATCTTATATTAGGACATTTGGCAGAATTAATAAGACACACCCAGATTCCCCTACCCATTTTTAAAATCAGATTATTTGTTTTCTAATTGTTGAATTTCAAGAATTCCTTATGTGTTTTGAATGATAGTCCTTTCTGAAACATGGCTTTTACAAATATTTTCTCCTACTTGGTGGCTTGTCTTTTGTTTTTCTTAATGGTGTATTTTGGGGCTGGTGCTGTGAGGTAATAGCTTAAGCCTCCACCTGCAGTGCTGGCATCCCATATGGGTGCATGGTTTTTAACTTTTATAATAGTTTATAATTTTTATTTTACACTTAAGTCTGTATTCCATGTTGAATTCATCTTTATGTTAGTGGTAAAATCTGTCTCTAGAATCACTTTTTTTTTTCTTTTTTGCATGTGGGCATCCATTTGTTCCACTACCATTTTTGAAAAGACTGTGTCCATTGAGTTGCCCATGTTCCATTGTTAAAAGTTATTTGACTATATTTTTGTAGGTCTACTTTTGGGCTGTCTATTCTGTTTTAGTATTCTGTTACTTGTCTATTCTTTTTTTTTGACAGGCAGAGTGGACAGTGAGAGAGAGAGACAGAGAGAAAGGTCTTCCTGTGCCGTTGGTTCACTTTCCAATGACCGCCGCAGCTGGCGCGCTGCGGCCAGCGCACCGCGCTGATCCGATGGCAGGAGCCAGGTACTTATCCTGGTTTCCCATGGGGTGCAGGGCCCAAGTACTTGGGCCATCCTCCACTGCACTCCCTGGCCACAGCAGAAAGCTGGCCTGGAGAGGGGCAACCAGGATAGAATCCGGCGCCCCGACCGACCAGGACTAGAACCCGGTGTGCCGGCGCTGCAAGGCGGAGGATTAGCCTAGTGAGCCACAGCGCCGGCCACTTGTCTATTCTTTTGCTAGTATCACAACATCTTTATTTCTGTAGTTTTATATCTCATGGTCTCCCTTTATTTAGTCCTATATCCGTTTTCAACAAGTTACTGGCATTCGGTCACTAGTGATAACATATCTTACCTTATTTTTCAGCAATCTCCCTTATTTTTAAAAATCTTTTAGATAATCCCTTTAATTAATGCTTTTCTGTGAGCCTCTATCTCTTGGAGAAAAAAATGGTCAGAAACTACATTTTGTGAATGACCATCTGCAGGCTGTCTCTTTGTTGACTAGTATGTGCATTGCCTTGTTTGTCTGAATGTGATTTTATATTTAAGGAAATGGTTAGAGAATGTAAGTCTTCCCTAGTTAATATTATGCTTGATTCTCTCTTAATCAACAAATAAAAGCACTGCTTAAAAATGTTTAACTTTCTTCATTTCTCATTTTTATAGGAGGAACTCTCTGGAATGAAAAATAGGATAGAAGTAGTTGTACTTGAAAATGAAAGGCTCCTGCAAGAAATGCAGTCTCAAAGACAAGAGGAGACAATGAGGGAACAAACATTTCTGGATGCATCTGTGAGCTTTTTTATAAACTATAATGGTGTTTTACTTTGAATATTATATTTCCTATCCTCTCCCCTAAACTTATGAGCACCTTAAAATCTCTGCTTAAAGTTTGGCTAAAGTACTAGGCTGGTATTTATTTAAAGCCTCAAAAATTAAAATTCATTGTGGTAGAAAGCATCCTCTGATGAAATGTAGGGTAACCATGCTGGAAATTCACTCTAGTTCCTATCTGAGCATGCCGGTTACATTTTTTCCATATGGAAAGAGCAGGTCCAAAAGTAGGAATTGTGTGTCTAAGATGGACGTTGTCAAATGTAGAAATTGTTCAAAATTTTAGTTTGGATTTCTCTAGATTTTCCTTGTACTTTGAAGTCTAACAACATGGTGTGGCAGAAAGAACATTGGCCTGAGGGTCCAAGAATCATAATATTAATCTTACCATGTCCCTAAGAAACTGGATTGACAAGTAGTTTTATAGGACTTTGTATTGCTTAACCATATGGGTCCTGTATTTATTGGTAATTTGAGCACATTGAGGAATTGACAATACAGATTCCTCGGCTTCATTCCCCTGAGAGTCTGATTTAGTAAGTCTGGTTGAGTCCTGGGAACGTGAACTTCTATCAAATTGCCTACATGATTATAAGTGTCCCGCAGTTTGAAGAACAGTGGTCAGATTATTTCTATAATTCTGTGACACAAAATTCTTGTGATGATATTTAAACTGTGTGTAGTATCTTCTTATGATTTGTTAGAGATACTTTGGCCTTGAAATGTTTTTCATTGTTTGGCTGTGGGACATAGTTCAATATGGTTTGTTCTGCTTTTTGAGACAAATTCAGCTTTCCATGGGGAAGTCCTAATACTTGCCTGTTGCAGCTTTACTTTACATTGAACTTCAGTGGTTTTGATTCAGTCATGATTATAAATCATTCAGTTAAGAAAACAGTTTTTAATTTTTTTAACCTCAATGTCCACTAATTTTTTGAAGATGCTTTTTCTAAACTGACCTGATATTTATAATCCTTGAGTTATATGTTAATTTGCTGTTGAGAAATATCTGATTGTGTTAATTCTGAAAAATGAAGTGAGCTGATTAGTATTTTAGTTTATTTTTCTGTGGCCGGTGCTGTGGCATAGTAGGTTAGTCCTCCGCCTGCGGTGCCGGCATCCCATGTGGGTACCAGTTCTAGTCCCGGCTGTTCCTCTTCCATTCCAGCTCTCTGCTATGGCCTGGGAAAGCAGTAGAAAATGGCCCAAGTGCTTTGGCCCCTGCACCCACGTGGGATACTGGGAGGGAGCTCCTGGCTTCAGATCGGTGCAGCTCCAGCAGTTGCGTCCATTTGGGGAGTGAAGCAACGGAAGGAAGAGCTTTAAAAAATAAAAATTAAAAAAAAATAAAAAAGTTATTTTTCTGCAAATACATTTAAGTTGTGATCTGTTATTTTCTGCTTACCATGTAAGTTCTGTCTGAAGACTTACATAATTATTGGTATTAGTGTTTAAAAATCCATCTTAGTTGCTTATTATTTCAATATCAACTTGAAGATATCACCATATGGAAAGTATTTAGAAGTAGCTCATTAAAAAACTAATAAATTCTTTTGCTTTTCTTCCAGTTGTATAGTCACTTAACAAAGAATGATTCAGTTATTCATAGTCTTCAATATTTATGCAATAGCGAAGAAGGAGAAGGGGAAGTAAAGTGAGAAAGGAAATTAGGCAGACAAGTGAATCAGAGCAAGAGAAGTGAGTAATGCAAAAGAGGAAGGAAATGGTGGTCAAAGCTCACATGCTTCACAGTATGAGCAAAGGAAGTTTGCTACAGAAAACTAGTTATCATAGAAAGGACAAGAGTATAGTGAGGTTTTTTTTATGCATTCACATGAGCTAAAATCTAATGCGAATATTGAAATAATTGTTACAGATATGTCAGTTGACCTTGACATTTATTTTAATGTTAGTCTTCGTCTTATTAGTTGTTATGAAGTAGTTACTCTTACTTTTCAATTGTAGGTGAATTGAGGCATTTCAACAATGCATACATGGTGTTATATTGAGAATTTAATGTGATTAAAGCTTTTTAGAATATCTTAAATATAAGTAGATCAATTGATCATCTTTTAAAGTAGGGAGGCTTTTTTAATGAGTCAGTTAAAGTGTTGAAGCCAAAGCTATTGACTGACTTGAACAAAGATTTTCAGTGTTTCATAATGCCCTCTTTCGAAAAATAATTGAAACAGTTACATTTTAATAAGTAACACTGATGACTGCATGGTTATAGTATGCTCAGCACTGTATCAAGCACTTTCTTAATCAGTAACTAGCCAAATATCACAGAGCAAAAAAAAAAAAAGGCAAAGCAAGGACTTAAACCCAGGATTGTCTGACTCTAAATCTATCTACCTAACCCCAAATTTAACTGCCCTTATACATAAATTAGGAAAAACTTGTCAATATTGAGCCAAGCTATTTTTGTTTGCAGGGGATAGAAACATTCCCCAGTAAAGAGAAAGAGCTTCCTTTTTATTGTCTCTTACTTTCAGCCCTGGACTTGGATGATAGCCTATAAGACTTTTATCTTTTGGCCTAGTTTATGACCTAGATGTTAGAAGCAAGCAGAGGATTCTTTTTGAAACTAAACCATTCAAAGTGTATTTCATTTGTGTGTTAATTTTTCATCACATTTTGTTATTATAAAATTTCTCTTCATGGAAAGCTTTTCTCTAGGTTAAAATTTATAATAATGTTAAGATACACTAGTTGTCATAAATTTTGTCGTGTATGCTCCAAGATCTAAGAAAAAATTTTTTTCTAAGCAGGAAATTTCTGAGCCATTTCTTTCCATGTTTGTTCTCATCCCTACCACTACCAACTTTCCCCTCAATTAAAGTAAATAAAAATTTTTCAGTGATCTTCAAGAACTTGATGCACTTAAATGTTTTAAAGTGTTGATTAAATACCATTCAAGATTTTAAAAGCTGACTGTGAAAGAACAGAGTGTCGATTAGACCAAGAATCGTCTTACTAATTTTTGTCCTCTGAGCTCTTAGCATTGTCAGATGCTATGCAAATGTTTGCCTTAAGCTGAACTTCAGAAAACTGTGGAATAGAATCTCAGAATACTACTTAGGATGAATTCAGTTTACCACATTCTAGAATGATTGTGACACTCTAATATGATTCTGTGTTTGGAGACTGTCCTCCCTTGTGAGTACTATCATATTTGTCCTTATCAATAATTCAATATTTATTTGTTGAGTTAATATAGATATTTAGTTCTCATTGTATTATATAAATTACTCAGATTCTTAGCTGCTTATCCCATTGATAGTTTTTTTGAGAAAGCTTTTATTTAATAAATATAAATTTCATAGGCACAGCTATGAATATATATAGCAATTCTTCACCCCATAGCCGCCATCCCACCCCAACTCCCATTGCACCTCCTACTCTCTCTCCCATCCATTCTTCATTAAGATTCATTTTTAATTAATTTTATAGACAGAAGACCAACTCTATACTAAGTAAAGATTTCAACAATTTGCTCCCACACAGACACACAAAATATAAAGTACTGTTTGAAGACAAGTTTTACCATTAATTCTCATAGTACAACTCATTAAGAATAGAAGCCCTACATGGGGCGCAAGCACACAGCGACTCCTGTTGTTGATTTAACAGTTGACACTCTTATTTATGACATCAGTGATCACCTGAGGCTCTTGTCGTGAGCTTCCATGGCTATGGAAACCTTTTGAGTCTACAAACTTGGTCAGTAGTTAGAGAGGCCATAGTCAAAGTGGAAGTTCTCTCCTCCTTTCAGAGAAAGGTACCTCCTTCTTTGATAGCCCATTCTTTCTGCTGGGATCTCACTCACAGAGAGCTTTCATTTAGGTTTTGTTTTTTTTTGTTTTTGTTTTTGTTTTGTTTTGTTTTGTTTTTTTTTTTTTTTTTTTGCCACAGTGTCTTGACTTTCCATGCCTGAATTACTTTCATGGGCTTTTTAGCCGGATTTGAATGCCTTAAGGGCTGATTCTGAGGCCAGAATGTTGTTTAGGTTGTTTGTCATTCTATGAGTCTGCTGTGTGGCCAGGTTGGATAATTATTCTTATATACTCAATTGTCACAGATCAGGGAGAACATATGATGTTTGTCCCTTTGGGACTGTCTTATTTCACTAAGTATGATGTTTTCCAGGTTCATTTATTTTGATGCAAATGACTAGATTTCATTTTTTTTATCGCTGTGTAGTATTCCATAGAGTACATATCCCATAATTTCTTTATCCAACCTTCCATTGATGGGCATTTAGATTGATTCCATGCCTAAGCTATTGTGAATTGAGCTGTAATAAACATGGAAGTGCAGATGGCTCTTTTATTTGTCAATATAATTTCCCTTGGGTAAATTCTAAGGAGTGGGATGGCTGGGTCATATGGTAGGACTATATTCAGATTTCTGAGGTATCTTCAAACTGTCTTCCATAGTGGCTTTATAAGTTTGCATTCCCACCAACAGTAGATTAGGGTACCATTTTCCCCACACCCTTACTAGCAGTGGTTGTTTATTTCTGTGTGAAAGCCATTCTAACTAGGGTGAGGTGAAATCTCATTATGGTTTTGATCTGCATTTCCCTGATGGCTAGTGATCCTGAACATTTTGTCATGTGGCTGTTAGCCATCTGGATTTCCTCTCCTGAAAAATGTCTGTTTAAGTCCTTGGCTCATCTCTTAAGAGGGTGGTTTGTTTTGTTGTTGTGGAGTTTCTTGATCTCTTTGTAGATTCTGGTTATTAATCTTTTATCAGTTGCATAATTTGCAAATATTTTCTCCCATTCTGTCGGTTGCCTCTTCACTTTCCTGACTGTTTCTTTTGCAGTATGGCAATACATAAACTTCTCAATTTGATGCAATCCCAAATGTTAATTTTGGTTTTGACTGTGCCTCTGGGGTCTTTTCCAAGAAGTCTTTGCCTGTGCCTATATCTTGCAGTGTTTCTCTGATGTTCTCTAATAATTTGATTGTGTGAGGTCATAGATTTAGATCTTTAATCCATGTTGAGTGGATTTTTGTATAAGGTGCATGGTAGGGGTCTTGCTTTATACTTCTGCATGTGGAAATCCAGTTTTTCTAATACCATTTGTTAAAGAGATTGTCCTTGCTCCAGGAATTGGTTTTAACTCCTTGGTCAAATATAAGTTGGTTGTAGATGCTTGGAATGATTTCTGACATTTCTATTCTGCTCCAGTTTTCTATCCATCTGTTTTTATACAAGTACTAGGCTGTTTTGATTACAACTGCCCTGTAGTATGTCGTGAAGCTTGGTATTGTGATGCCCCCTGATTTTTTTTTATTTGTATAAGATTGCTTTAGATATTCAAGGTCTTCTGTGCCTCCATATAAATTTCATCATCACTTTTTCTAAATCTGAGAAGAATGTCTTTGGTATTTTGATTGGTATCTCGTTAAATCTGTTAATTCCTTTTGGAAGAATGGACATTTTGATAATATTGATTCTTCCAGTCCATGAACATGGAAGATTTTTCCATTTACTTATATCTTCTATTTCTTTCTTTAAAGTTTTTTAATTCTCATTATAGAGATTTTTTTATATTCTTGGTTAAGTTTATTCCAAGGTATTTGACATATTTCAGTAGCTATTGTGAATGGGACTAATCTTAGAAGTTCTTTCTCATCTGTGCCATTGTCTGTGTATACAAAGGCTGTTGATTTTTGTGTATTGGTTTTATATCCTGCTACTTTACCAAACTCTTCCATGAGTTCCAATAGTCACTTAGTGGAATTCTTTGGATCCCCTATACAAAGAATCATGTCATCTACAAATAGGGATAGTTTGACTTCCTCCTTCCCAATTTGTATCACTTTCATTTCTTTTTCTTGCCTAATGGCTCTGGCTAAAACGTCCAATACTATATTGAATAGCAATGGTGAGAGTAGGTGTCCTTGTCTTGTACTGGATATCAATGAGAATGAGAATGCTTCCAACTTTTCCCTTTCAATAGAATGCTGGCCATGGATTTGTCATAAATTGCCTTGATTGTGTTGAGGAATGTTCCTTCTAGACCCAATTTGCTTAGAGTTTTCATCATGAAAGGGTGTTGTATTTTATTAGATGCTTTCTCTGCATCTATTGAGATCATAATATGGATTTTGTTCCTCAGGTTGTTAATGTGATGTATCACATTGATTGATTTGCAAATGTTGAACCATCCCTGCATACTAGGGATATATCTCACTTGGTCTGGGGGAATGATCTTTCTGATGTGTTGTTGGATTCTGTTGGCTAGAATTTTGTTGAGATTTTTATGTCTATTTTCATCAGGAAAATTGATCTGTAAGTCTCTCTCTCTGTTGCATCTTTTTCAGGTTTAGGAATTAAGGTGATGCTGACTTTGTAGAAAGAAGTTAGGAGTATGCCTTCTCTTTCAGTTGTTTTGAATAACTTGAAAATTATTAGAGTTAGTTCTTCTTTAAATGTCTGGTAGAATTCAGCAGTGAAGCCACTCTGTCCTGGGCTTTTCTTTGTTGGGAGGGTCTTTATTACTGATTCAATTTCCGACTTGGTAATAGGTCTGTTTAAGTTTTCTATGTCTTAATGTCTCAATTTATGTAGGTTGTATGTGTCCAGGAATCTATATGTTTCTTCCAGGTTTCCCAGTTTGTTGGCATACAGCTCTTTGTAGTAATTTCTGATGATTCTTTTTATTTCTGTGGTATCAGTTGTTACATTTCCTTTTTTAAAAAAAAAAATTATTTGAAAGAGTTACACAGGGAGGAGAGGTAGAGAGAGAGTGATAGAGAGAGAGGTCTTCCAGCCAATGGCTCACTCCCCAATTGGCCGCAACAGCCGGAGCTGAGCCGATCCAAATCCAGGAGCCAGGAGCCAGGAGCTTCTTCTGGGTCTCCAATGTGTGTGCAGGGACCCAGGGATCCGGGCCATTCTCTACTGCTTTCCCAGGCCACAAGAGAGAGCTGGATTGGAAGTGGAACAGCAGGTCTTGAACAGGCGCCCACATGGAATGCTGGCACTGCATTCCAGGGCATTAATCTGCTGCACCACAGCGCTGGCCCCTACATTTCCTTTTTCATCTCTAATTATATTGATTTGGGTCTTCTCTCTCCTTTTTTTGATTAGTTGGGCCAATGGTGTGTCAATTTTTTTTTTTTTTTTTCAAAAAACCAGCTCTTAGTTTTTCTGATCCTTTGCATTGTTTTTTGGTTTCAGTTTCGTTGATTTCTTCTCTAATTTTAATTATTTATTTTCTCCTACTAGTTTTTGGTTTGGTTTACTATTGTTTTTCTAGATCCTTGAGATGCATTGATAGCCCATTTATTTGGTGCTTTTCCAATTTTTTTATGTAGGCACCTATTGCTATAAACTTTCTTCTTAATACTGATTTTGCTGTATCCCATAAGTTTTGATATGTTGTGTTATCTTCATTTGTTTCCAGAAAGTTTTTGATTTCTCTTTTTATATCTCTATGACCCACTGTTCATTCAGGAGCATTTTTTAAAAAGATTTTATCTATTTATTTGAGAGGTAGTTACAGACAATGAGAGGGAGAGTCAGAGAGAAAGGTCTTCCATTCACTGGTTCACTCCCCAAATGGCCGCAACTGCCAGAGCTGAGCCAATCCTAAGCCAGGATCCAGGAACCTCTTCTGGTCTCTCATGTGGGTGTAGGGGCCCAAGGACTTGAACCATATTCTACTGCTTTCCCAGACCATAGCAGAGAGCTGGATTGGAAGAGGAGCAACTGGGACTCGAAGCTGCGCCCATATGGGATGCCGGCTCTGCAAGCAGAGGAAAAAACCTACTGCACCATGGCACCAGCCCCAGGAGCATGTCGTTCAGTCTCCATGTGTTTGCATATGCTCTAGAGATTCCTAAGTTGCTGATTTCCAGCTTCATTCTATTGTAGTCTGAGAAGATGAATGGTATGATTTTTATTTTTTTAAATTTGCTGAGATTTGCTTTATGGCCTAGTATGTGATCAATCCCAGAGTAAGTTCCATGCACTGTCCAGAAGAGTGTGTATTCTGCAACTGTAGAATGAAAAAGTTCTGTAGATATCTGTTAGATCCATTTGGTTTATAGTGTCAGTTAACTCTGCTGTTTCCTTGTTGATTTTCTGTTTGGTTGATCTGTCCATTGCTGACAGTGGAGTATTGAAGTCCTCCAGTGCTATTGTATTGGAGTCTAAGTCTCTAAGTCTCCCTTTAAATCCCTTAGCATTTCTTTTAAATAGCCAGGTGCCCTGTAATTAGGTGCTTATACATTTATAAAAGTTACAACTTCATGTTAAATCTTTGTCTCTTTTAACAGTTTTTGTGTTAAAGTCAATTTTTGTCTGATTTTAAGATGGCTACACCAGCTCTTTTTTGGTTCCTGTAAGCATGGAATATCTTTTTTCCATCCTTTCATTTTCCATCTGCATGTGCCTTTGTTGGTGAGATGTGTCTTTTTTTAGGCAGCAAATAGATGGGTTTTGTTTTATAATCCATTGAGCCAGTCTGTGTATTTTAACTGGGGAGTTGACGCCATTTACATAAGGTAACTATTGATAAGCAATGACTTTGCCCTGCCATTTTTCCAAAAATATTCCTAACTTTCATCATTGTTTTATTTATGTCCTTTCATTCTTTGACCATATTTTTCTGTTAACACTTTGAGTGTATTTAAGAGTTATTTTAAAGCCTTCTCCTAGTCTGATATCTGTGGTTTCTGAAGGATACTTTTGTCAGTTTATCCCGTTCCTCAACCCTATCTTCCTTCCCATCATCCCTGCCTCCCTGTATACTGAGACTTTTTCAAATTACCTGTCTTTATGTCTCCTTTTCTTAGCTCCTATTTTTACTTCCGCACTCTTTAGTTGAGCTTCAGACCGCTATGGTATTCTCAAACTGCTCTTTTTAAGGTCATCAGTGACTCCACATATCAGTCCTTATCTTCTTAAACTTTGCAGCAGCTTTCTCTACCTTGGCAAACACTCAGTTATGCCTTCCACCTTTACATTTTCTAATGACACAATTTGATATACATTTAGTAAAATACATGAAGCATAGATTTATAGCTGAATGATTTATCTCTAAATCAAACATCCGCTCTTGTATCACCTGCGTTGAGATACATAACATTATCGCATTCCACAAGTCTTTTTTGTGCTCCCTCTTGATCACTGTCCTTTCATTCCCTTAAAGTTAATCATTTCTTAACTGTTAGGAGAATTACTCAGCTATACATCCTTCAGCTAACTGAGTTCTGCTTGTTTGTGTTAATGTCATATAAATAGAATCATATAGTATGTATTCATTTCTGTGTGGTTTTTTTTATTCACCATTATATTTGTTAGTTTCATCTATGTTGTTGCATTTGACAGAAGTTTATTTTTGTTGGTGAGTTCACTATCTGAATATACTACAACTTATTTATCCATTTTTTGTTGGTGAATATTTGTGTTTACAGTTTGGATCACTTGTGAACATTGCTGCTATGAACGTTCTTTTATGTGTCTCTCTATGTATATCACACACATTTATGTTGTATGTGTACCTTGGAGTGGAATTGTTAGTTTTTTTTTTTTTTGTTTTTTTTTTTTTTTATTTTTATTTTTTTTGACAGGCAGAGTGGACAGTGAGAGAGAGAGACAGAGAGAAAGGTCTTCCTTTGCCGTTGGTTCACCCTCCAATGGCCGCCGCGGCCGGCGCGCTGCGGCCGGCGCACCGCGCTGATCCGATGGCAGGAGCCAGGAGCCAGGTGCTTTTCCTGGTCTCCCATGGGGTGCAGGGCCCAAGCACCTGGGCCATCCTCCACTGCACTCCCTGGCCACAGCAGAGGGCTGGCCTGGAAGAGGGGCAACCGGGACAGAATCCGGCGCCCCGACCGGGACTAGAACCCGGTGTGCCGGCGCCGCTAGGCGGAGGGTTAGCCTAGTGAGCCGCGGCGCCGGCCTTGGAATTGTTAGTTTTAGGGTGTGTCTATGATCAACTTGAGTGGATGATGACAACATTACAAGATGATTTTCTCACTTTACTCTCCTACCAACCGCACATTAGTGACATTGTATCTTTGCCAACATATGGTACTGCTATTTTTTTCTAGGGGACTTGTACTTGTCTTTTGATTTTTATTTGTATTTGTCTAATTACTCATGTGATTGAGTAAGTTATATTTATGGGTAATTTGATGCCCTCTTTTCTGACAAATTTGTTCAAAAATCCTGCTGATTATTTTTATTAAGATATCTGACATATTTATTTTTCGAAGTTCTTTATTCTGAGTGTAAGCCCTTTTATGAGTCACACGTATTCCACTGTGTGGATTGCCTTATTAATTTGCTTGCTTACTTAATTGTTTTGATCACTAGAATTTTAGCTTTGATTCATTAATTGTGGAAATTTTTGGTGTCCTGTTTAAGAAGTTTTTTCATGCCCCAAAGCCATGATGATGTTCTCTTTATTGTCTTCCAGAAATGAGTCTTTCTTTTTTCACTTAGATCTACAGTCTACCTGTAATTTATTTTTGTATATGATGTGAAGTGTATGGTTCACATTTTGTTCTTTTCCTATGTTTATCTACATATCCAAGTGTCATTTGTTGAAAAGACAGTCCCTTGCTTTTATGACAGTGTATTTGTCATAAATTAGCTTTCTATGTATGTGTGGGTCTGTTTCTACCTGTGTTATATTTTATTGTGCCTTAAATCTGGATAGACCAATTCCTCCAATGTTGTTCTTTGTTCTCAGCAGTGTCTTGATTCTTTCTGGTCTTTTGCATCTTCAAATGTGTTTTAGAATTGTCAAGTTCCCAAAAGTTATTATGGAGTTTTGAATGAGATTCACTTTAAATTATAGGTGATTTGAGACCTATAACAGTATTATACCATCTAATCCTTGTAAACTGTGTATCAGTACATTTATTTAAATCATTACATTTTACCAATAAATCTTTACATTTAAATCTTTACATTTTGCCAATAATTTTTACAATTTTCTGAGTAAAGCTCTTGTACATGTTAAATTAGAATGTTCCTCATCTGTTACTTTTTTATATCATAAGCAAGCAGATAATGAAAAATTTATTCTATTGTATGCAATCAAATTACCAAAAAAATTAATAAGGCAAGCTAAAGAGAGTGATATAATTTATGTATTTTTTCAACTTTTCATTTACTAACGCTTCATTGCTGGTGTAGAGAAAAGTATGTGATTTTTGTGTTTTGATCAACTCCCACTTTCTTTTGATTAGCATTAGATTGGTATACCTTCTTCTATCCTTTTACTTTTCCCATATTTGTATCTTTATATATGAAGTGGATTTCTTATAGAAAGTATATAGTTAGGTTTTTTAGCTTTTTATCCAGTCTAACATCTGTTTTTAAATTTGGTTATCCTAGCCATTGACATTTTTTTTGACAGGCAGAGTGAGAGAGAGAGAGACAGAGAGAAAGGTCTTCCTTCCGTTGGTTCACCCCCAAAATGGCCACTATGGCCGGTGCGCTGCACCGATCCAAAGCCAGGAGCCAGGTGCTTCCTCCTGGTCTCCCATGCGGGTGCAGGGCCCAAGCCCTTGGGCCATCCTCCACTGCCTTCCCAGACCACAGCAGAGAGCTGGACTGGAAGAGGAGCAACCAGGACAGAATCCGTCGCCCCAACTGGGACTAGAACCTGGTGTGCCGGTGCCGCAGGTGGAGGATTAGCCTAGTGAACCATGGCGCCAGCCCTAGCCATTGACATTTAATATGCTTGTTTACATAGTTGAGTTTAAATCTACCATATTTCTATTTGCCTTCTTTTTTTTTTACCATCTGTTATTTGTTCCCCTTCTCATCTATTTCTATCTTCTTTGAATTAATTAGAATGTTTTTATGTTTCCCTTTTATCTCCTTTTGTTGGTCTGAAAAAATATCTTTAGCATATACACTCACTTGGTTGCTCAATTCAGAAACTCAGAATTAATTTTAGTGTCCTTTTCTCCATCATTTTTCTGTATGCTTTATTTTTAGATACATAACCCTATTTTAAATGCTTTCTTTCCAATCTTTACTGCTTAGTTGCTTTTATTCATATGCTTGTCTCATTTCTCTCTATTTGAAGTTATTTCTTTACTGGTTTCCCTTTCTCCATACTTCAAGACTGATTTAAGATTCAAATCTAGGGGGCTGGTTCTGTGGCAAAGCAGGTAAAGCCGCCACATGCAGTACTGGCATCCCATATGGATGCTGGTTCAAGTCCCAGCTGCTCCACTTCTGATCCAGCTCCCTGCTAATGCTCCTGGGAAAGCAGCAGATGATGGTCCAAGTCCTTGGGCTCCTGCACCCACATGGGAGACCTGGAAGAAGTTCTTGGCTCCTGGCTTTGGATAGGGCCTGCTCTGGCTGTTAGAGCCATTTGGGGAGTGAACCAGTGGATAGAAGATCTCTCTGTCTCTCTCTTTGCCTCTGCCTTTCTGTAACTCTACCTTTCAAATAAATAAATGAATCTTAAAAAAAAAAAAAGATTCAAATCTGGGGACCAGCATTGTGGCGTAACAGGTTAAGCTGCAGCCTGCAGTACTGACATCCCATAAGTCACAGCTGCTCCACTTCCAATCCAACTCCCTGCTAATGCACCTGGAAAAGCAACAGATAGTCCAAGTCTTTGGGCCCCTGTACCCTTGCGGGAGATCTGAATGAAGCTCCAGGCTCCTGGCTTTGGTCTGGCCTAGCCCTGGCTGTTGTGGCCATTTAGGGAGTGAACCCGCGGATGTAAGACCTCCTTCTCCTTTTCCCTCTCCCTTCCCCCCTGCCCCATGCTCCCAACCCTACCCTTAGAACTCAGCCCTTCAAATAAATAAAATAAATCTTTAAAAGAAAAAATATTCAAATCTGATTAAAAACTTTCTCTAGTCATCTAGAACCTCTACTACAGGAAGTTTACATGAATCTTGTTTACCAGATAAATGTCTTAATGTTTTTATTCTTTTCTCATGGCTAAATCTCATCTGTTTGGCCCATCTCCAACCACTTCACCTAACATTCTACATTCTTTTTTATTTTTTTAAATTTTATTTAGTTGGAAAGGTGGACTTACAGAAGGAAAGGGAGAAGCAGAGAAATCTTCTACCTGCTGTTTAACTCCAAATGGCCACACCGGCCTGGGCTGGGCCAGGACAAATCCAAGAGCCTGGAACTCTATCCAGGTATTCCACATGTGTAACAGGGCCCAAGTACTTGGACTATCTTCTGATGCCTTCCAAGGTTCATTGGCAGGGAGCTGGATGGGAAGCCAACCAGCAGGGACTGCAGCCAGTGCTCTGATATGGGATGCCAGGATTGCAGACAGCAGCTTACCCCACTGCACCGTAACATTAGCCCTTTGGTGTTCTACGTTCTAATGATATTTACCTATTTACTGCCCAAACATACAGAATGCTTTCTTTAGCATCCATGTTTTTTGCTTTACTTGAAATTATTCTTCAAATCTTAGATCTCTGCGAAGCTTTCTTTATTGATTTTTGGCTAAATTAGGAGTTTCTACCTCTCTGATTTCATTTTACCTTCTGCATTCCTCATTGAGAAATTACATGTAAAGGAAATTATTCAGCTGTAATTCCATTCCTTCCTAGAAAATAAGCTCCCTGAGATTCAAGGCGTCTTAACCTTAGATATACAATAATTATTTGTTGAATGAAAGAATAATTGGATAGTCACAGCGACTTGTAGTGTATTAGTTTGCCCTATCATTCTTTTATTTTTTATGTTTTTCCCCCCTGGGGAAAGATCCCAGAGGATTCTGGAAATACCCCCTACTTCCGGGAAGTAGGCTCCCTTTCCCACAAGTGGCATGCTCTCTCTTCTTTTATTTATTTATTTATTTATTTATTTATTTATTTTGACAGGCAGAGTTAGACAGTGAGAGAGAGACACACAGAGAGAAAGGTCTTCCTTTTCTGTTGGTTCACCCCCTAAATGGCTGCTACGGCCAGCGCTGCGCCAATCCGAAGCCAGGAGCCAGGTGCTTCCTCCTGGTCTCTCATGTGGGTGCAGGTCCCAAGGACTTAGGCCATCCTCCACTGCCTTCCTGGGCCACAGCAGAGAGCAGGACTGGAAGAGGAGCAACCAGGACCAGTACCCAATGCCCCAACCGGGACTAGAACCCTGGGTACCGGCACCGCAGGCAGAGGGTTAGCCTAGTGAGCCACGGCACTGGCCATGCCCTATCATTCTGTGGTCATAGCTTTTTCTATTTTTTTTTAAAAAAATGTTATTTATTTATTTATTTGAAAGAGTTACACAGAGAAAGGAGAGGCAGAGAGAGAGAGAGAGAGAGAGAGAGAGGTCTTCCATCTGATGGTTCACTCCCCAACTGGCCACAACAGCCCAAGCTATGCCTCCTCCAGGTCTCCCACGCGGGTGCAGGAGCTCAAGGACTTGGGCCATCTTCTACTGCTTTCCCAAGCCATAGCAGAAAGCTGCATCAGAAGGAGAGCAGCCGAGTCTGGAGCCCATATGGGATGCCGGAGCTTCAGGCCAGGGCGTTAACCCTCTGCACCATAGCAGTGGGCCCCATAGCTTTACTTTTTGTTATTCACCCAGCACATATTGTTTGCAGCAGTCACATGGGGAATTCCAAGAAGATTTGATCTTTGTGCCCTAGGATCTTACAGGTTACAATAAGTTTTTCCCAGAGTCATATTTTGAGGGGTAAGACCTGATGTGTGAAATTTGAAATAAAAGAAAGTTTATCAGTAATCAACATTTTATGAGTTAGTAGTTCTTTGCAGACATTTTTTGCTGGTAAAATTAGAAAACTTAGGGTGAACTAGAGAAAGAATTTCCTGAGAGCACACATTGTTTTTCCTCTTATGTAAAAAGAAAAATAATTGAGTTTAATGTTAGTGATTAAATCTGCTTATAGAATACATAACATGAAGAAGGTTTACTTTTTTTTCTTTTCTATAGGTGAGACCAAAGCTTAACTATGAAGAAAAGTATGAAATCCTAGAATCTGAATTGAAATCTTTAAGGTAAAGTGAATTAAAACCTTTATAATTGTAGCAAAAGTATAATGATCTGAAAATATATTTGAATGTTCACTGAACTGTCAGTTTTACTCAATCTTAGAATTACCTGACAACATTTTCTTTATTTAACAGACTAACTGGCTGGCGCCACAGCTCACTAGGCTAATCCTCCGCCTTGCAGCGCCGGCACACCAGGTTCTAGTCCCGGTCGGGGCGCCGGATTCTGTCCTGGTTGCCCCTCTTCCAGGCCAGCTCTCTGCTGTGGCCAGGGAGTGCAGTGGAGGATGGCCCAAGTGCTTGGGCCCTGCACCCCATGGGAGACCAAGATAAGTACCTGGCTCCTGCCATCGGATCAGCGCGGTGCGCCGGCCGCAGCGCGCCGGCTGTGGCAGCCATTGGAGGGTGAACCAACGGCAAAGGAAGACCTTTCTCTCTGTCTCTCTCTCTCTCACTATCCACTCTGCCTATCAAAAAACTAAAAAATAAAAAACAGACTGACAGCCAGAGAAACAGCCGGAAAACTCACATCTACTGGTTCATTCCCCTCAAAGAACCAAGACAGCTGTGGATGTGCCAGGCTAAAGCCAGGAGCCAGAAACTCAATCTAGGTCTCTCATGTAGTGACATAAACCCAATTACTTGAGTGATCAACCACTGCCTTCCAGGGCATTAGTATTAGCTAATTAGCAGGAAATCGGAGTCAGGAGCCGAAGCTGGGAACCAAACACAGGCACTCCAATGCAAGACATGGTCATCTCAACCACTAGGATAAACACTCCCAGAAGTACTTGATGAACTTGTATATGCAATAGGAAACATTTTCTCAGATTATTAAAGGGTAAAAGGTTGTAAAATTGTGAGTCCTTTTCCAAATCCCACTTATTCATGTTATCTGTTGTAAAATATTTGTATTTTCTCATAGAAGTAAGAATCACTAGCTGCCTTTATGAAGTTATGTGTTTGAAGTAAAATAGTTAAAAATAATTCAGTTTTCAAATTATAAATAATTTTTTTCTCTGCAGATATTTATCTACTTTTAAAATTGCAACAATAATGTAATACTTTGAGTATTTGTATACTTAATGCATTGGAGTATATATGATGAGTTTTCACATACTTTTTGTAAAATCTATGTTATAAATCCTAATAAAGCCTAAAAATTATAGGTTAAGCATTGGTGCTTCATGTAGAAAAAGACATCAAATATCAATTTATCATTTTTCTCTTAAAGATTATTTTTATTTATTTATTTTATTTTATTTGAATGACAGAAAGACAAAAAGAGAGACAGGGAGATCTTCTGTCCTCTGGTTTGCTTCCCAAATACCCACAGCAGTCAGGACTGAGCCAAGCTGAAGGTCAATCTGGGTGTCCCACAAAGGTGTCAGAGACCCAAACACTTTAGCCTTCATCTCTACTTCCTAGGGCACACATTAGCAGAGAGCTGGATTGGAAGTGCCACTCCCAATATGAGATGTGGGAATCTTTTTTTTTTTTTTTTTTTTTTTTTTTGACAGGCAGAGTGGACAGAGAGAGAGAGACAGAGAGAAAGGTCTTCCTTTGCCGTTGGTTCACCCTCCAATGGCCGCCGCAGCCAGCATGCTGCGGCCAGCACACCGCACTGATCCGATGGCAGGAGCCAGGTATTTATCCTGGTCTCCCATGGGGAGCAGGGCCCAAGCACTTGGGCCATCCTCCACTGCACTCCCTGGCCACAGCAGAGAGCTGGCCTGGAAGAGGGGCAACCAGGACAGAATCTGGTGCCCCAACCGGGACTAGAACCCGGTGTGCCGGTGCCGCAAGGCGGTGGATTAGCCTAGTGAGCCGCAGCGCCGGCCAAAGTAAATTCTTAAATTTTATTTTAACAAGTCGAATCTTATAAAATCTTCCAGGCCATATGCTATCTAGACACCTAAGTAGAATTATACTAAAAACCAGAACTCATGGCTTGTACTGCATATAATATTGCTATTTTTTTAAGATTTTTATTATTTATTTATTTGAAAGGCAGAATTACAAAGAGAGAGAGAGATTGAAACTTCCATCTGCTAGTTTACTCCCCAGATGGCCACAACATCTAGGGCTGGGCCAGGTGGAAGCCAGGAGCCAGGAGCCAGTAGCTTTGTTCAGGCTTCCCACATTGGCTACAGGGGAAGAAGCACTTGAGCCATCTTCTGCTTTTCCCAGGTGAATTAACAGGGAGATGGATCAAAGTGGATCAGCTGGGAATCGAACCAGCACCCTTATGGGATGCTAGAGTCACATGTGGCCACTTTACCTGCTGTGCCACAATGCTGGCCCAGCTCATTTAATTTTAATATACTCTGGCTTTTCATAGCTTACCATGATTAGTGTAGTATTTCTTTCAAGATTTGTTTTTTATGAAGAAATCTAGCATTTTAAAAAGTCCAATTTTTTTGTTTTCTTGCTTTTTATCTTACTTTGCTACATTTTGATTTCTATTGTGATTTGGTTCTTTAGTTTTTAATATAATCTATGTCTAGATCATTTTAGTCACAAGACTGTGACTTTTTCTCATTCAGAATTCAAATTTTCAGTTTAATTACATTAAAATATTAAAACTTGCCATAGACTAAATTGTGTTCTCTGCACTCTTCTGTTTTTTCGTCTACTTTTAGCTTAATATATGATTATTTTAAGAGGTATTTTGTTGGGGCTGGCATCATGGCACAGCAGTACAACCTGCTGCCTGCAGGGCCAGCATCCCATATGAGCCCTGGTTCATGTCCTGCCTGCTCCACTTCCAATCCAGCTCCCTGCAAATGGCCTGGGAAAAGCAGCAGGAGACGGTCCAAGTGCTTGGGCCTGTGCACCCACATGGGAGACCTGGAAAAAGCTCCTGGCTCTGGCTTCAACATGGCCTAGCACCATCCATTATAGCCATCTGGGGAGTGAACCAGCTGATGGAAGATCTCTCTCACTCTGTCTTTCCTTCTCTCTGTAACTCTGACTTTCAAATGAATAAATGAATCTTTAAAAAAAAATATAAAGAGACATTTTGTTAAAGTCACCATTCCCAGAAACTCATGACTGTAACATAGCTATTTATTTTTAATTTTCTCTTTTTGACATTTCTAGTTTTTATTGGAATTTTTTTCAGTTTGAACTTGACAAAAATTCCTTAGACTTTGGAATGTGTTCCAAAGTTCTTTTCATAAAAATCAGACTTTTTTTTTCTTTTTTCCGACTTCAAATTGCCATTAGATTTTTTTTTAACCCTTATGCAGCTATGGATCTTTTCCACTTTCTCTGAACTGTTTGAAAGTCCTGAAAATCCCAAGAGTATGACAGCCAAATATTGACTTGTTGACTTCTCTGTGACACTGAGCAAGTTAAGAGAGCTGTAGACCCCTGGGCATAGAACCTCTGACAACAGGGAAAATAGTGCTGGAGATAAAGTGGCTTCCTTCATTAGTCCAAGAACTTAAGGGCAACTGTCTCCTGTTTGAGTTAGGAGGTTGATTTAAAAAAAAAAAATATGCACTAGATGGGGCCAGCACTGTGGCATAGAGGGTAAAGCCATCACCTGCAGTGCCAGCATCCCATATGGGTACCAGTTTGAGTCCTGGCTGCTCCACTTCCAATCCAGCTCTCTGCTGCGGGCTGGGAAAGCAGTAGAGGATGGCCCAAGTCCTTGGGTCCATGCCCCCACGTGGTAGACCTGGAAGAAGCTCCTGGCTCCTGGCTCCTGGCTCCTGGCTCCTGGCTCCTGGCTCCTGGCTCCTGGCTCCTGGCTTTGGTTTGGCACAGCTCTGGCTGTTGCTGCCATCTGGGTAATGAACCAGCAGATGGAAGACCTGTCTCTCTCTCTCCCTCCCTCTCTCTCTGTCTGCCTCTGCCTCTCTGTAACTCTGCTTTTCAGATAAATAAATACATCTTAAATACACACACACACACTAGGATAGGGCTGTCTAGACAAGCAAGCTTAGTTACCCAGGTTGACTTTACTGAAGCATTCCGAAGGAGGAGGAGGACAATATACATCTCATTTGTTAGTCACTGGGAGAAAAACCTCTAGGGGAGCAGTTGGGTGGCAGGACCACACAGTAAAAAACAAAGAGCAAAAATCATACATTCACACCCCACACATGAGGGGTCTTTTAAAAGTTCATTGAAAATATGTATGTGGGAGCCAGCTTAACAGCAAATTAATCTGATTTGAATCGGGGCTGCTCCACTTCAAATCCAGCTTCCTCCTAATGCAGGGGGACATTAGATGATGACTTAAGTGTTTAGGTCTCTGCTGCCCCAATGGGAGACCCAAATGGACTTCCTGGCTCCTGAATTTGGCCTGGCGCAGCCCTGGCTGTTGCAGGTATTTGGACTAATGGAAGATATCTTTATTTCTCCTTTTCCTTCTCCCACTCCACATTTGTCTTTCTGTCTCTGCTACTCTTTTAAGTAGGTAAAAATAAATAAACATTTAATATAATAGAAAGTGTGTAAATGAAGAAGCTATACATGGATTTCAAAAAAAAGTTTTTGTACCAAAATAAAACTGTCATTTAATTTATTGTCTATGAACTTTTCAAAGCTCTCTCAAATACACACCTGACACTCACCTCATTCCCTAGCCCTTCAGTAAGTTACATGTTTCCAGTAAACAGCTGCTACTTTTGCAATCTTATGACTGGAAAATTATTGTTTTTCTTAAGAAAAATGGACAATAGTAAATTAGATGTGGATAAAACTCGCGTTCTTTATGTGAACTTTTGAGGTACTCTGTACATTTTAAGAAGCTACATTTTTGAAATAGGTTATTTCTCCTACGTTAAGCATGCCCTATTACGTTACTGCACCCCTTTATTAAGAGAAACAGTTTAGGATTTGTATTTGGAGTTTGTGTGCGTGTATCTGTGTGTGTGTGCATGCATCTGTATGTGTGTTGTTGATAGAGGTAAGATCCTTTGAAAAGACAGCCAATATCAGGTAGATTCTAATTTGTATAAAATCTTATACAAACCACAACTAATTATTTAATATAATGAAATTTTTTTCTTTTTTCTTTTTGGATAGGCAGAGTATACAGTGAGAGAGAGAGAGACAGAAAGGTCTTCCTTCCGTTGGTTCACCCCACAAATGGCCACTATGGCCAGCATGCTGCACCGATCCAAAGCCAGGAGCCAGGTGCTTCCTCCTGGTCTCCCATGCGGGTGCAGGGCCCAAGCACTTGGGCCATCCTCCACTGCCTTCCCCGGGCCACAGCAGAGAGCTGGACTGGAAGAGGAGCAACCAAGACAGAATCCAGTGCCCTGACCGGGATTAGAACCCGGTGTGCCGGGGCTACAGGTAGAGGATTAGCCTGTTGAGCTGCAGCACCGGCCTAATATAATGACATTTTATTATATTAAATGTGCCAATTAGGAGAACTACACCTTCATTTCAGGGTTGTGGTTAAGAATTTATAATGTCTTTTATATAAAGCATCTCACAAGGTAAACACTCCTAAATGGTAGTGGTAGTTATCACTATGATGAGTCATTTGAAATTAGTGCCTTTACCTGATCTTTCCCTACCATTCTTTTCCCTGCTTTTTAGGAAAGACTATGCTGGATTTCAGAAAAAATATGAAGATCTTAAAGAGCAGCTAAAGCATAAAGAGTCTCTTCTTGCTGCTAATCTTTCTAATCGCGTTGGTGGTCTTTGTTTGAAATGTGCTCAGCATGAAGCTGTCCTTTCCCAAACCCATAATAACATTCATATGCAGACCATCGAAAGACTGACTAAGTAAGTACACTGCCATGACATAGCCTGTGGCAACATGGAAAATTGTGTCTTTAAAGGAGATTGTGTTTTTTTATCCCTATGCTAAATCACATGATTGATGTTAAGCTTCAAATAAAATGAATTCTAAAAGTTTATTATAGCTTTCTTTTTTTTTTTTTTTTTTTGACAGGCAGAGTGGACAGTGAGAGAGAGAGAGACAGAGAGAAAGGTCTTCCTTTGCCGTTGGTTCACCCTCCAATGGCCGCCGCGGCCGGCGCGATGCGACCGGCGCACCGCGCTGATCCGATGGCAGGAGCCAGGAGCCAGGTGCTTTTCCTGGTCTCCCATGGGGTGCAGGGCCCAAGCACCTGGGCCATCCTCCACTGCACTCCTGGGCCACAGCAGAGGGCTGGCCTGGAAGAGGGGCAACCGGGACAGAATCTGGCGCCCCGACCGGGACTAGAACCCGATGTGCCGGCGCCGCAAGGCGGAGGATTAGCCTAGTGAGCCGCGGCGCCGGCCCTATAGCTTTCTTGAAGACAGAATTGGTTGTCTCTGCCAACTGTGGTAACCATGTTACCTTGGACAAATAACTTTTATTTCTTGGTTTCAATCTCATCTTGAGCGAGAGAGTTGAACTAGATAATCTTTATAATTCTTTCTAGTTTGATGATTCTCAAATTACAAATCTTGCACTGTTCTTAAAACTCAGTGTGATAAAATACTACAAATTAAATTCAAAGATGGGAAAAAGTATTTGTCAGATGTAACAAGATTGGTAGGATGTATAAAGATTTTCTTTTGAAACAAAAATGGCAAACTGCTCAGTTATGTAGTGGGTAAAAAAATAGGAACTGGTGAGCAATAAAAGAAGAAATCAATATAATCTCAAAACACAATCCATCAGAACAACAAATTAGGACAACTGATAATCACAGTAGTTGATGAGATCGTGAGTTAGTGAGTATTTGCATGCTATGCTGGTGGAACTATAACTTGGCACAACTACTTTGGAAGGTAATATAGTACTATCGATTACTGTTTAAATTGTGCATTTAACTTTTTAAAATCTGTCGCTCCTCCTCTTCACGGAGGAACGACACAGGACCCTGCACTGTTCTTTTATCTGCTCAGCCCTTCCCGGGTTTGCTGCTGGTTCTTCCCGGGTTGGCTGCCGTCCCTCCACCTCCGTGAGGGGCGGGCCCCCCTGCCACTTTCCCCACTTTCGCGGGGGAGTGGCACACCACCGGCCGGCTCTCTCGGGGGCTGCTCAGGTGTTCCTTCAGATAGATGTTCCCCTTAGATGTACCTGGTGCATGTTGTCTCTCTCCTCCTTTATAGTCCTCTTCCACCAATCCCAACTCTGCTACCCACACGCCGAGTACGCTGCTCTCCTCCAATCAGGAGCAGGATCAGCTCCTGCAGGTTATTGGTCGAACTGGAGGCAGCTGTGTAGAAGCTGTTTCCTCCTCTCCCAGCTCCATATTGTGGGAGAGCAGATGCATAGAATAAGTCTTAATTCCAGTAACTTAGTCTAGTCCGAGTTGCTCCTCACAAAATCTACCCTAAAGAAAAAAAGCTCATATGTACAGTGGCGCCTTTAAATATTTGGTTATTTATTTGAAAGACAGAATTAAAGAGAGAGAGGAGGAGAGACAGAGATCTTCCATCCATTGGTTCACTCCCCAAATGGCCGCAATGACCAGGCTGGGCCAGGCTGAAGTCAGGAGCCAGAAGCTTCTTCCAGGCCTCCCATGTGGGTACAGGAGCCCAAGGACTTGGTCCATCATCCACTGCTTTCCCAGGCGCGTAAGCAGGGAACTGGATCAGAAGTGGAGCAGCCGGGACTTGAACGGCAGCCATATGGAGTACAGGCACTGCAGGCTGTGGTTTTAACACGCTGAGTCACATCACTGACCCCAGGGCCTTTAAAAGGAAGATTTTTGCATTATTCTTTGTAATGTTGTGAAAGTAAGTTGTGTTTTAGTTAAACTGTAAAATTTTATATATAGTCTAAATGAAATAGAATCTCTGTTCTACAGGAGATTGTCTCTAAAACATATTGCTTAAAGTAAACAATATACCAGATATCCAACGATATACCCAGTTTATATGAAATTGTAATTTTTGAAGTCCATGTACAATCACAGTACAAAATTTCTGTAGGTTCATAATATGTATAGAAAAAGATTTAAAAGAATAAGCATCAAATATTTAATAGTGATATGCACTGGAGAGATGGGAGAAGGCACAGGAATTGAACATGTGTAACAGGGGGCCAGCACTATGGCATAATGGATAAAGCTGCTGCCTGCAGTGCTGGCATCCCATAAGGTACCAGTTCTAGTCCCAGCTGCTCCATTTGGGGAGTGAACCAGCAGATGGAAAACTTCTCTGTCTGTCTCTCTGACTCTACTTCTACCTTGCAAATAAATAAATAAATCTTAATAAAAAAAAAAGTATAACAGGGGCTGGTGCTGTGGCATAGTAGGTAAAGCCGACACATGCAATGCTGGCATCCCATGTAGGTACTGGTTTGAGTCCCAGCTGCTCGACTTCTGATCCAGATTCCCACTATGTGCATGGGAAAGCAGCAGAAGATGGCTCAATACCTTGGGCCCCAGTACCCACACAGGAGACCCTGAAGAAGCTGTTGGCTTTGGATCTACCCAGCTCTAGCCATTAATGGCCGTTTGGGGAGTGAACTAGTTGATGGAAGACCTCTCTTTCTGTCTCTCCCTGTCTCTGTAACTCTGCCTTTCAAAGAGAGAGAGAGAGAGAGAGAGAGAGAGAGAGAAAGGGAAAGAAATCTTTTTTAAAAAGTATAAAAGAGCAGAGTCTACACTTTAAAAAAAGTTTATAACAAATGGGTCTTTATATTGATAATTTCAGAAACAGAATGTAATAAAAAAATAATTTAAAAGTGAAAAAAGCTTAACCAGGCCAGTGCCATGACTCACTCGGCTAATCCTCCACCTGTGGCGCCGGCACCCCAGGTTCTAGTCCCAGTTGGGGTGCCAGATTCTGTCCCAGTTGCTCCTCTTCCAGTCCAGCTCTCTGCTGTGTCCCTGGAAGGCAGTGGCCCAAGTGCTTGGGCCCTGCACCCACATGGGAGACCAGGAGGAAGCACCTGGCTCCTGGCTTCGGATCGGTGCTCGCTGGCCGCAGTGCACCAGCCATAGCAGCCATTTGGGGGGTAAATCAACGGAAAAGGAAGACCTTTCTCTCTGTCTCTCTCACTAACTCTGCCTGTCAAAAAAAAAAAAAAAAAAAAAAAAAAGGCAAGCAAGCTTGACCAAATTACAGAAAGAGGCAAAGTTTAAAAACAGGTAGCATAGCAAAGTCAACTAATAAATGAAAAACAGAGAAACAGAGTTTCCTCTCCTGTTGTCTTTCATATTATTCTTCTACCTAATGAGAAAAAGATTTTAAAAGGAAGCTATAGTGTTGGATTCCAAGTCTGGCAGTCATTTAGAAATTAAATTCTTGCTCAGTCATGTATTCCTTTATCTCTATCCTAAATTTGATCTCTTAACCGCTTACAGTAAATGTCAACTACTTAGTTCAATTTTCTGCTTTGTCAATATATCATTGTCTCATGTTCTGTTTTAGTAACAGAATATGATGAAATACTGCTGCTTTTCTGTAAATGAAAATTTTTGTCTATATGATTCCCTTGGCTTAAGCTGGCCTTAAGCTTTTTTCAGCTTATCAATGCAGAATGCTGAATATTGAGTGCTATGCTGACTTTGTAAAGTTCTCAGCACTTTTCAGGTTTGGATTTCCAGTTTTATGTGTAGTTAAAGCCTGACCCTGTAATAAGCTGTTATCGTATCATATCCATATATGATTGTAGCATAGAATTAAAACCCTAAAAATGATCAATCAAGAGTTTCATGGCCTCTTAGAAGTATTATGATACCTGCTTTAAGCTCCCTTATTACATCCTTTTTTGAATAAATACATCCTGTTTTGAATAAATGACACAAGTGACTTGTACAGTTGACAAGGAGAGGGTCAGGCACAATTTTGGGATCTCAGGGAGTTTTTGAAGGCTATATTTAACTGTTTATGATATTGTGTGTGTTTTTAAATTTGATTTGAAGTCCTCATGGTGTTTTTGAACATCTGCTTTTCACTCAAGCCTCTCTGTACCATAATGTATATAAGAGTAACTGTAACCTCTTTTTCTTGCCTAATGATCAAAACACCTTCAATTGGTAATCAGGATGGAGCTGCTTTATTTTAACTTGCTTTCTGAGCTCATAATACCTTGGAAAAGTTTCAGTGTACTTTCTGAAAAGGTGATATGATTACCACAGTACTGCCCAGAGACTTGAGTTCAGCTTGTAATTTTGGAGTGGGTCATTGGCAGTGTTCTGTATAGTTGGCTTTGAAAGACTATAGCAGGAACTTCCCAGAAATGAGGAACAAAGAAATGTTGTAGTCAGCCCTCTAGATCTTCTTTTTAAAAAAGTAGTAATAATGCTTATTAATAATACTTAATGCTGCATAAATTGATAATATCATGGGAGAATTTAAGAATTATGAGGCATTTCTTAGGCACTATGTATCTCAAGTTAAAACTCATGCACATACTCATGTATCAGACCAATTCTCCCTTTTGCTTAAATAGTTGGCTGAGATGGTAAAGGAACTTTCTCAGTACTTTTTGCTCTGTTACACTAATTTCCTTAAATATTACATGCTCATCAATGTGTGTAAGTGCATGCTCTTTCACCCCAGAACTCATGCTGTTTACGTCATCAAGTGTGCTTTTGGCAGGATCATGGCATTTTGCAGGACTAATGCTGTTTTGCTTGCTTTGCTTCAAGAAATCCCTTGATCACATTCATCAGAACATTTTCATAGTATTTTCAAGCACTCACTGAGCTTTTGCATTGAAAAATGGTGATTTGTAGAGCTGCTCCCACCCTCACTTCTATATATCATCTGTATTGTGTAACTTCCCATTGTTAGATTCTCACTCAGGCCTAGCTCTAGGCTGGGGACTCTGAGCTGTAGAGCAGGACTGCATCTGACTGAACCTAGAGGCCCTCCTTCCTTTTCCCTCAACTTTGCAATGCTTGCAATTTGGTATATGGTCTGGCAGAGTTAAAACCATAACCAAAATGCAGTAACTGAATGGATAATTCCAAATTGTCAAAATGACTACCTCCAAGCTTCTCAATTTGTCTGAGGCACTAGCTTAAAGCATGTAGTGTGTTTATCTTACAGAAAAGTGGAGTATGTCAGTCCAGTGGTTACCCAGATTTTTAGAATAATCACTTTGTGGTCTGTTGAATGTTGAGCTTAACAGACATCTGTATTTCGGGGTTTATCCTTGGTGATTCTCTATTGTTCAATAATCTAAAGTTATTGAGTCTATATTCTGAAAAATGTTTGAACCAGAGCAACTAAATTCTTTAGGTTCCAGTTCTAAATGTCAGATGACTTTTTCAATTTAGATCAGAAAATATAAGTAATGGGAAGAAGCTTTAGTTTACTTCTTGTGATGCCCTCTTAGAGAAGATTCTTTATCCATTCAGTTTTGTTGTTTATGTCATTGAGTATATAGTGGATGACAAACTCTATTCTTGGCAAGAGAATATTGTGGAAAGAGATTAAGTTTATTAAATATGAGTCTACCATAACAAACAAATTAGATTTTGACCTGTTGTGATGTTTCTGTTAGCATACTTTCAAGTGTTGGAGCTTTTCTTGTCCATTCTTTTTATTTAGAATTTTGTCTTTGATGATGCCATAGTATCAGAAATAGATTAGAATATAACTGAGTAGACAGGCCAGCACTGTGGCGTAATGGGTAATAGCATCCAATATGGGCACTGGTTCGAGTCCCAGCTTCTCCACTTCCGAACCAGCTCCCTGCTAATATGTCTAGGAAAGCAGCGGAGAATGGCCCAAGTACTTGGACCCCTGCACCCACATGGGAGACCCAGAAGAAGCTTTTGGTCTTGGCTTTGGACAGGCTCAGCTCCAGCTATTGCAGCCATGTGGGAGTAAACCAGCAGAAGGAAGATCTCCCTCCCTCCCTTCCTCCCTCCCTCCCTCCCTCCCTCCCTCTCTCTCTATCTCTCTCTCTCTTTTCCCCTCCCTCCCTCCTCCCCCTCCCTCCTCCTCCCTCTAACTCTCTCCCGCTAACTCTGCCTTTCAAATAAATAAATGAGTATTTTTTTAAAGATGTATTTATTTATATGAAAGTCAGAGTTACACAGAGAGAGGAGAGGCAGAGAGAGAGAGAGAGAGGTCTTCCATCCTCTGGTTCACTCCCCAATTAGCTGTAAACACTGGAGCTGTGCCAATCTGAAGCCAGGAGCCAGGAGCTTCCTCCCAGTCTCCCACGTGGGTACAGGGGCCCAAGGGCTTGGGCCATCTTCCTACTGCTTTCCCTGGCCACAGCAGAGAGCTGGACAGGAAGTGGAGCAGCCGGGTCTTGAACCGGTTCCCATATGGGATGCCGGCACTTCAGGCCAGGGCATTAACCACTGCACCACAGCGCCGGTCCCATAAATGAGTATTTTTTTAATAAAAGAATATAACTGAGTAGTAACTTTTGGTTTTCACTGAGTATTAGAAATCTGAGAGCTGATTATAAGACACGTGTATTGATTTGCTGTCTTTAAAGAGTAAAGTTTGCTTTTCTTCTAAATTATAAGTCCTATTTGGATTGCATATCTGTGATGAAGCTAATTCCCTTTTATGTTTGTGCTTTTTGGGATTGCAAATAAATTCAAATATAACTGTTTAAACATAAATATGTTTTCTTACTTAACTAGAGTAACTTAACATTGCTTTGATTCTTAGACTTTTTCACATAATCTATTGTACTTTATTCTGTCAAAAAAATTTGCTCTTATTAGGAAATTCTAAAGATCACCATGATCCCATGAATTTTATATTTGTAGCACTTCACCCTTTTTTTTTTTTTTAGCAAAAAGAGCTTTTATGAAACTGCTAATAATTGTAACATTGTTCAGTGTTAAGTGTTCTTAAAATGTGGCTGCCTTCCAAATACTACAAATAGCTGAGATTATTTTCTTTCATCACATTTTTTAAATGGAGTTAATTTGGTTAATTCTAAAAGCATTTCAAATTTAAAAGTTTATAAGCTTCTACTCTATGATTCTTTAAAGTTTGCTAAGTTGTTTTTTTTTTTTTAATCGCAGTTGGCTATTTTATGGTAGTTTAGAACTTGGCAATGAAAAGAAAACTGTTTCAGTTGAATTTGAAATCACAGTTTAAAACTTAATTCCTTTAACAAAACATGGAATAGAATATGTAATGGTCCAACAAAAATTTTTCTGCTTTGTGTGTATAGAAATTTTCTCACTTTTCTCTCTCTTTGGCCTCCTGAACATTTTTATTCCAATTATCCTGGAATATTTTGTATGGGATTTATTTAACCTACCAGAATGGATCCTTGCTATGTTACAGGGAACTGAATGCATGCTGGCATTCAGTTCACTTTTACCCACAAAGAAACAGCTTAGCTTAGGGTACTATTGAGAATAACTGAAGTGGGGGTAGGACTTGGTGATGATCAAACCCAGAGGGATGAGACTTTGTTAAACTGTGAATGTTATATGTGTAACCAAGGGATTTCACAGATTTCACACCAGTGCTTATTGAAAGAGAAGAATGTGTTTATGAATATCTGAAAGAATTGAAAGAGAAAGGCAAAAAGAAAACTATAAAGGAAGATAAAATGAAAAGGTATATATTTTCTGTTCAAATAAATGAGAGGAGAACCAGCAGCATAAACATAGCTTTAGTTCTTTCTTAAAAGACTGAGTTTTTAGATACAATACCTAACTTTCCTATTTAGGTGCACTTTTTCTTTTCTTCTTCCCCCTCAAACGTCACCCCAACCCTGCTGTTAAGTTAATTTGCTGTTTTTTGGCTTTGATTCTGTAGTCCCTAATGTGCCAGTTCTCTCCACAACAGGTTATTGTCCTAGGCAGATGCAGTCCTGCCATGAATGCGCTCAGCCTCTCTGGCTGCTCTGCTTGCTGCTCACAAGTCAGGACAGAGGGTCTTTCTCTGGAGTGTGCTTTAGTATGTGCTGAGCCAGCCCACCCTGGCTCTTCTAATACGTATTAACGCTCTTTCCCTCCTGATGTATGAGTATATACTCGTTTGATCATTTCTTGTTTTGAATGTTCTTTTTGTGCTGACAGAGAAAGAGATGACTTAATGTCTGCATTAGTTTCCGTAAGGAGCAGCCTGGCAGATGTGCAGCAAAGAGAAGCAAGCGCTTATGAACAGGTGAAACAAGCTGTGCAAATGACCGAAGAAGCCAATTTTGAAAAAACCAAGGCAAGTTAATAAGATGAAAATGGAGGCATTACAGAATGACTCTTTTCTTCTGAATTGGTCTTTGGTTATTCTTCTATAGCTAAACTCTCTTTTTCGAATGCATGAAGTAATACTAATCTAATGTTGGCTTTTCTATACCAAACAAATTAGCTATTTGAAGAAGTCTTATTCTTCTGCAAGTATTCTTATTAGATCACTATTCTGAGAATGTAGTATAATATGGTAAAGTACTTTAAGAGATTGTGTGCTTAATCTTTTTTTTTAAAGATTTATTTATTTATTTGAAATTCAGCGTTACACAGAGACAGGAGAGGCAGAGAGAGAGAGAAAGAGAAAGAGAGAGGTCTTCCATCCGATGGTTCACTCCCCAGATGGCCGCAACGGAGCTGTGCCGATCTGAAGCCAGGAGCCAGGAGCTTCTTCCCGGTTTCCCATGTGGATGCAGGGGCCCAAGGACTTGGGCCATCTTCTACTGCTTTCCCAGGCCATAGCAGAGAGCTGGACTGGAAGAGGAGCAACCAGGACAGAATCAGGTGCCCCGACTGGGATTAGAACCCGGGGTGCCGGCGCTGCAGGTGAAGGATTAGCCTAGTGAGCCGCGGCGCTGGCCGTACATGGAAATTTTGATAACATACAAAAGATGACAGCATATACATATATTTATAGCATCATTAGCTATAAGTCTGGATTCATCATAAGCTAATTAGATATGTTTAATGATGATGATGACAATAATAAATACCTAGTGATCAGTGTTCCAGGCTATTTTAGTAATAGGAGGTTACTGTCACTCCATTTTGAAGAAACACAACTTAATCATTACAGTTACTGTGTGTTTTCCCCTGCCACACCAGATATACTTCAAGTACTTCAATAACCACATGTGGCTGGTGGTTACCATATTGGACAGTGCAGGTAGAGATTGTTTTCCTTTTTTTTTTTTTTTAAGATTTATTTATTTATTTGAAAGTCAGAGTTACACAGAGAGAGGAGAGGCAGAGAGAGAGAGAGGTCTTCCATCCACTGGTTCACTCCCCAGATGGCCGCAACAGCTGGAGCTGCGCCGATCTGAAGTCAGGAGCCAGGAGCTTCCTCCCAGTCTCCCACGTGGGTAAAGGGGTCCAAGGACTTGGGCCATCCTCTACTGCTTTCCCAGGCCATAGCAGAGAGCTGGATAGGAAGTGGAGCAGCCAGGTCTTGAACCGGCGCCCATATGGGATGCCAGTGCTTCAAGCCAGGGCGTTAACCCGCTGTGCCACAGTGCCAGCCCCAAGAGAACATTTTCATCATTATCAAAAGTTTTATTAAATAGCATTATCTAGGCTGGCGCCACAGCTCAATAGGCTAATCCTCCGCCTAGCGGCGCCGGCACACTGGGTTCTAGTCCCAGTCGGGGCACCGGATTCTGTCCCGGTTGCCCCTCTTCCAGGCCAGCTCTCCGCTTTGGCCCAGGAGTGCAGTGGAGGATGGCCCAAGTCCTTGGGCCCTGCACCCCATGGGAGACCAGGAGAAGCACCTGGCTCCTGCTTTCGAACGGCGCGATGTGCCGGCTGCAGCGCGCCGGCTGCAGCAGCCATTGGAGGGTGAACCAACGGCAAAAGGAAGACCTTTCTCTCTGTCTCTCTCTCTCTGTCCACTCTGCCTGTCAAAAATAAATAAATAAATAAATAAATAAATAAATAAACAAACAAACAGACAAAATAGCATTATCTAGATTAAGCATCACTAATCTGAAAATCTGAGATCCCAAATCCTATGATAGATGAATATCTTTGAATCTGACATGATGCTCAAAAAAACTTATGATTTTGGCACACTTCAGATTTTTATATTAGGGTTATGCAGTTGACAAAGTCTATGCAAGTATTCTAAAATTTGAAAGATTGTGAAATATGAAATTCTTCTGGTGCTATGCAGTTAAGATAAGGAATACTCAACCTTTAGTAACATCAGTGTTTCATTAAAATATTGGGACTGGAGGTGGGTATTTGGCCTAGTAGTTAGTTGCTGATTAAGACATCTGTATCTCATATCAGAATGCGTTGAAGTCCTGACTGTGCTCCTGACTCCAGTTTCCTGCAAATGCAGACCCTTGGAGACAACAGTGGCAGCCAGCTCCAGGCTTCAGCTGCCCTCTGGCCATTGTGAGCACTTGGGGAATGAACAGGTGAAACACACTATACAAATGAACCAATAGATGAGAACTCTTCTCTCTCTCCCTCCCTCCCTCTCCCCCTCTCCTTTTCCCCTTCTCTCTCCCCCTCTCCCCCTTTCTCCCTCTCTCCTTCTTCCTCTTTTCCCTTCTCCCTCTTTCCCTCTCTCCCTCTCTCTCTCTCTGCCTCTGTGTGTGTGTGTGTTTCACTATCAATTTTTTAAAAGCTTCTAATAAATAAAATATTAATTCTGTATGAATTTCACTTCTTATACCATTTCCAGGCTTTCGTTTTGGTGTCTACTTTTCTCAATCTTTCCCCTTTTCATTTTATTTTTTTAAGATTTATTTATTTGAAAGAGTTACACAGAGAGAAGAAGAGGCAGAGAAAGAGAGGTCTTCCATCTGCTGGTTCACTCCCCAGTTGGCCGCAATGGCCGGAGCTGAGCTGATCCAAAGCCAGGAGCTGAAGCTTCCTCCAGGTCTCCCACATGGGTGCAGGGGCCCAAGGACTTGGGCCATCCTCTACTGCTTTCCCAGGCCACAGCAGAGAGCTGGATTGGAAGTACAGCAACCAGGACACAAACCGGCACCCATATGGGATGCCAGCACTGCAGGTAGCGGCTTTACCTGCTGTGCCAATTGGGGATGGAACCAATGGAATTATTTATTTATTTAGCAGGCAGAGTAAGAGCGAGGGTGTGAAAGAGAGAGATTTCCATTCACTTGTTTACTACCCAAAGGGATACCAAGTCGAAATCAGGAGCCAGGTACTCCATCTGGGTCTCCCACATAGGTGACAGGGGTCCAAGTATTTGGGCCGTCTTCACTGCTTTCCCAGGTGCATTAGCAGGAAAATGGATCACATATGGAATAGTCTGGATTCAAACCGGCACTCATATGGGATGCTAGTATCGCAGGTGTTGGCTTAACTCACTGTGTCACACTGCTAGCCCCTCTTCTTTCCTCTCTATCTCAGTTAAATCTGCTCCATGTCCTCATTCCTACCTCTTGTTCTTCAGCCTCCTCTATTTTTTTTTTTTTTGCCAGTTTCTCATTGGTATCTGTTGTCTCCCAACTAGTGTTTTTTTCCTTCCCAGTAAAATTTGAATCTTCCAATTTCAGATGGACTCATTACATTCACTCCCCAAATCCGTCTCACTCAGTGGTGTCCTTGTCTGCTAACAGGATCTAACTGGAAATTGGATGTCATCCTCTCCTCATCCCTCATTTTCAAGCAATCACCCAGTGTAAATTTTACTGTCTAAAGTTTTCTTAAGATGGTAATATTTATCTCCGAATAAATATTAAAATGAATTAATATCTTTGTTTATATCTTGCAATAGCCTCTAGTATTGCCCTTTCTTTAATCTGTTCCCTATATTTCTATGGCTTGAAATGATCTGTCTTAAAGACAGATTTGATCATGTGACTCTCTTTTTAAAAATTCTTAAACTGGCGCCAGGGTTGTGGCATAGCACGTAAAGCCGTTGCCTGCAACACCAGTATCTCATACAGGCGCCAGTTTGTGTCCCAGTTGCTCCACATTTGATCTAGCTGCTCTCTCTCTTTCTCTGTCTCTCCCTCTCTTTCTGTAACTCATGACTTTCAAAATAGATAAATAAATCTTTTTTAAAAAAAAGTAAAGTTCTTTGGTGAATTCCCACTGCATTCAGGAGGGTCTCCAAGCTTATGAGATCTGTCACAATGCGGCTCCTTTTACCTCTCCAGCACCACTTCTCATTACTCTCCTCTCACATGCAGACTCAGCCGTCATCAGCTTGGAAAGCCTGGAGAATTTAATGATTGAGCATGGGCTTACTAGTGATAGCCAGATCTAGACTGAATTTCCTCTTCCACCATCCACTGGCATGTGAACGTGCAGAAGTTATTTAACTTCTCTGAGGCTCATTTTTTTTTTTTTGCTCATATGTAAAATTAAGCTAATAACTGACAGATAGGATTATTAATGAGTTGTCATATAGAAACCTTGGCACAATAATATTCAATAAGGAATGGCAGTGGTGATGATTGTAAACCCAGTGATTATCCCATGCTCTCTCTAGTCTCTGAGTCAATGTATATGATGTGCAAATTTCCCACTTCACAGCCTGGATTTCTCTACCTCCTTATAGATCTTAGCATATGCAGTCTCTATAGAAAATCTCTGATCTTCTGTGTCTAGATTCTATACACCTCTTATGTGTTTTTATAGCACAGTTTTTCAACCATGGCTTGTTAACATTTGGGGCTATACAATTCTGTTTGAAGGCTGTCCTGAACATAGGAGGATGTTAATAGCATTCTTGGCTTCTACCTACTAGATACCGGTAGTACACTGGTTTTCTCCAAATTGTGATAAGCAAAGATAAATGTCTCCTGGCACTGCCAGATTTCCTCTAGGGAACAAATTTGCTCCAGTTAAGAACTACTCCTCATTATAACATTATTGAAATATGTTATTATTACTTATTTGTATCTTTCAATAACCTTGAAAACCTTTGACAGTAACTTACTTGTCTTGTTCACTGTTAAATCTCCAGTGTCTTGCATTAGTGTTTGGCTCATAAATACAGACTCAGTAAAGTTCCACTAATTAAGTGTATTGCAACTTGTATTCTCATTAGCACTCAAGAATTTCTTCTTATCTTTCCTGTTCACTTACTTTGCCAGTGCCCGGTGAAAGTTAATCTATTGTTGCTTCCAGCCTAAGCACTGCCAAATACAGTTGTTTAGGAAAACTGCTGAATGAGCTGTGCTGTAGAGTGTGATACAGGTAACCTGCAGTGGCTGTAGGTTCTGTCCCCTTGTTCTTTTCTCTGTAGTTGAATACCGTCTGTACTCTACACAGGAAGTACACTTTCCTACCTACCTCTGCTCCCAGCACACTCTTCTCAACAGGAGACACACTTTTTGCTTTACTGAGGTCAAGACAGCTTGCCAAGACCCTCCCCAGCATCTTCTCATCCCTTGAATGTTTGTCCAACTCATTTTTTTCCTTTTCTGGCCCTCTATTTCGCAAGATGAATCTCTTTCTTCTATAAGTTTGTGATGTCTTCTACTTCTAGGGTTGCAGGGGGCCTGAACTACTTGTTATCATATCTTTCTTGCCTACTCTGTCCCTCCCTCTCCACTGTTTGTCCCTCTCATCCTGTCTACAGCTGTTTAAGCAAACAAAAAGCAACCTTCATGTATTCAGCTTCCATTCAATTTTCTACCTCTGTCCATCATTTCACTGGCAAGCTTTTTATTTTTTTTAATATTTTATTTATTTATTTGAGGTATAGAGTTACAGACAGTGAGAGAGAGAAACAGAGAGAAAGGTCTTCCTTCCGTTGGTTCACCCCCCAGTGGCTGCTGCGGCCGGCGCACCGTGCTGATCTGAAGCCAGGAGCCAGGTATTTCTCCTGGTCTCCCATGCGGGTGCAGGGCCCAAGGACCTAGGCCATCCTCCATTGCCCTCCCGGGCCACAGCAGAGAGCTGGACTGGAAGAGGAGCAGCCAGGACTAGAACCCGGTGCCATATGGAATGCCAGTGCCTCAGGTGGAGGATTAGCCAAGTGAGCCACGTCACCAGCCCCCAGTGGCAGGCTTTTTAAAAGCAACTATCTGTCCTGCTAGCTTTCCTCTCACTTCTGATCATATTGCAGTTAGACTTTGAACAAATTGCAGTTAGGTTTCATGCTACTAAACTGTTTATTTAGTGGTCAAGTAGTCACTTCCTGATGACCAAACCCATTGACCTCATATCAATTCTCATTTGACTCAAACTCTGTATTTTTTTTAAAAAAAGGTTTTATTTATCTATTTGAAAGGCAGAGTTACAAAATGGCAGAGGCAGAGAGAGAGAGAGAGAGAGGAAGGGAGGGAGGGAGGGAGGGAGAGGTCTTTAATCCACTGGTTCACTCTCCAAATGACCACAATGGCGGGAGCTGGGCCGATCTGAAGGCAGGAGCCAAGAGCTTCTTCTGGGTCTCCCATGTGGGTGCATGGACCCAAAAATCTGGGCCAACTTCCACTGCTTTCCCATGCCATAGCAGAGAGCTCTATTGGAAGAGGAGCAGCTGGGACCCAAACTGGCACCCATATGGGATGCCGGTGCCATAGGTGGAGGCCTAGCCCACAATGCCACAGTGCAGGCCCTGTCAGACTGTATTTTTGGAAGCCATTAAGTGCCCTATCATAACGTAAAACCTGTTTCCCTTGTTTCAGCTGATATGTTGCTTCCATGGGTCCTCTTTTTATCACTGTTGTCTACTTTTACATGTCTTTACTTTTTTTCACAAGCCTTAAATATAGACATTCCCTAGAGTTAGTTCCTAGCTTTCCTGCCACGTTGCTGTCATTCCCTGTCTTTGTTTCTTTATGGAGATGTTATCCTACTAACATCTGAAACTATACACAACAAAATTAAAACTTCTCTCTACCTTCTAACTTGCCACTCCTTTTCTACTATTTTCTATATTATCTTTTTCAAAACTTGGCATAACTATCTTACCCACAGCCCTAGCTTATATCCTTTAAAATATATGGATTTGTTCCCATACCTCATTCCTGACATCCAATCAGTTGCCAAGCTCGCTCTCTCATCAGAGTCCATTACTTTGCAATGCCAACTTTTCAATTCCCATATCCCTGTCCTGGCGCAAGTCTTCACACACACTGCAACTTTTGTACACTATTGCCATAGCCTTCTAGTTGGTTTCCCTCTGGCTTTTTCCAGTTCCACTGTGTCTTTCACATTGTTTTTGTAGTCTTCCTGAATTGTACCAAGTCTCCCTTTTCAGTTAGCTTCCCTCTTGCAATAGAAGACAAGACAGATTCTTTAGTATGACCTTGTAGATTTTTCTGGTTGCTCTTTTCTAGACTTACCTTTTGCTTTACTCTTCCATATAGTCCATGTGCTTTCCAGAACATGAGCCACAAATGTCCATTGTCATGCGTTTACTCATTCTGTACTCTTCTGCCCTACTGGGTATTTATACTGTGTTTTTAAAAAAGCATTAAACCTTTAATTAGCAAATTATCTCATTATAAACACAAAATCACTTCAAAAGGGTCATGGAAAGTAGAATTAAAAGATTAGCTTATTTTGGTGCAAAATGTTATATAATTCTTGCATTTGAATATGCTGTTGTTTTTGAGTATTTATACTATGAAATATCCGGTTCATTCTGTGAGGCTTAACTCAAGTGGCACTTCTCCTGCAGGCTTTCCCCAGTCCTTCTTTTTTGAATGAATCTCTTCCTTCTCTATGTCCATATTGATATTGCACAAAAATGTGGAGGCACTTTTATCTACCAAAAGACCTTGAAAGTCAACTGCGACATCTATTGTATTCCTAACATGACCATTTGCATATTAATTGCACAATAAACATTTGTTCAATTAAATTAAAGCAAATTATCAGTTTGAACTATTACTGTAAAGCTTTGTAGTTGGTGTTTTTTAAAACTTAACAGTGAAGGACAAGCAAGGGTGTTGTATTGGGAATTTATAGCATTTCCACTGAATTAATACTAATCAGTACAAGGACCGATTGCTAAAACAGTTTATGAAGTGGCTTGTATCTAGAGATTGGGTTAAAACACATTAGGAAGTAAGAGGGCACAATTTAATGTAAAGCCTAGCTATTTTTATTACTGAGCTATGAAATGATTACTTTGTTCTTTACTTCTTGGTATCTCTTGCCATCTAGTGTGCCATTTGTGTATTGCATGTTCAGTAAATAGGAATTAAATACAAATGAGAATTTATAAGGAAAGTGAAAATGCCTGAAGCTTTTTTTAAACTTTTATTTAATAAATATATATTTCCAAAGTACAATTTTTGGATTATAGCCACTTTTTCCCCCCATAACCTCCCTCCCACCCATAACCATCCCATTCTTTATCAAGATTCATTTTCTTTTTCTATTTTTTTTTTTTTTTTGATAGGCAGAGTGGATAATGAGAGAGAGAAACAGAGAGAGAAAGGTCTTCCTTTGCCGTTGGTTCACCCTCCAATGGCCGCCGTGGCCGGCGCACTGTGGCCGGTGCACTGCGCTGATCCGAAGCCAGGAGCCAGGTGCTTCTCCGGTCTCCCATGGGGTGCAGGGCCCAAGGACTTGGGCCATCCTCCACTGCCCTCCTGGGCCACAGCAGAGAGCTGGCCTGGAAGAGGGGCAACCAGGACAGAATCCGGTGCCCTGACCGGGACTAGAACCCGGTGTGCTGGTGCCGCAAGGCGGAGGATTAGCCTATTGAGCCACGGCGCTGGCCAAGATTCATTTTCAATTATCTTTATATACAGAAGATCTACTTAGTATTTACTAAGTAAATATTTTAACAGTTTGCACCAACACAGACACACAAAGTATAGAGTACTGTTTTAGTAGTAGTTTTACTGTTAGTTCACATAGTACAACACATTAAGGACAGAGATCATACATGGGGAGTAAGTGCACAGTGACTGCTGTTGTTGATTTAACAATAATGCCTGAAGCTTTTATGAGAAAATAAACATTTAACATGAGAATATTACAATGCCATGTATAGATTCTTTTTTTTTTTTTTTTTTTTTTTTTTTGACAAGCAGAGTGGACAGTGAGAGAGAGAGACAGAAAGGTCTTCCTTTTCCGTTGGTTCACCCCCCAATGGCCACTGCAGCCGCCGCACCACACTGATCTGAAGCCAGGAGCCAGGTGCTTCTGCTGGTCTCCAATGCAGGTGCAGAACCCAAGGACTTGGGCCATCCTCTACTACACTCTCTGGCCATAGCAGAGAGCTGGCCTGGAAGAGGGGCAACCAGGACAGAATCCGGCGCCCCGACTGGGACTAGAACCCAATGTGCCCATGCCGCAGGCGGAGGATTAGCCTAGTGAGCCGCGGCACCGGCCTGAATAGATTCTTATATGAAACTACCTTGGATCAGATTCCCACTCTTCGACTTTCTAGGTCTCTGAGTTGGGCAAGTTTATCACTGAAAGCCCATTTCTTCAATTGAGTGACAAGAATTATTTAAAATTTATTGAGAGAGTTAAAAATGGTAAGCCATATAAGCCATTTTGAAAATATCTGGCATATAATATATGCTCAATGTTTTTCTTTGAATGTTGCAAGTTATTACAGTTAGGGATAACTTTAAAAGAGAAAAAAATTGGCCTTTCACTAAATGAGTATGGGAAAGCTACAAGAAACAGATGAAATAGTTAACCTGCCTGGGACCTGTCTGCCTGTATGAAATGGTGCATGGGATGGCCTGAGGCACAGGCTTTGGCATGAAGTTACCAGGAGCATATTCAAATGCAAGAATTATACAACATTTTGCACCAAAATAAACTTATCTTTTAATTCTATTTTCCATGACCCTTTTGAAGTGATTTTGTGTTTATAATGAGATAATTCACTAAACAAAGGGTTTATGCTTTTTTAAATACCAACCCAGTAGACCTAGTAAATGTTCCAAAACTTTTTATCCCAAGTTGCCAAATTATTTTGTGTTAGATTATAATGTAATCAGAAGGGCAGTGAATAGTAACTTAGAGTAAAAAAATCAAAAAGCATTGAAAAGATATACAGGGCCGGCGCCGAAGCTCACTTGGCTAATCCTCCACCTGCGGCGCCGGAACCCTGAGCTCTAGTCCTGGTCGGGGTGCCGGATTCTGTCCTGGTTGCTCCTCTTCCAGTCCAGCTCTCTGCTGTGGCCCCTGTGGCCCCGGGAAGGCAATGGAGGATGGCCCAAGTGCTTGGGCCTTGAACCTGCATGGGAGACCAGGAGAAGCACTTGGCTCCTGGCTTCGGATCGGCGCAGCGTGCTGGCCGTGCCGGCCATTTGGGGGATGAACCAATGGAAGGAAAACCTTTCTCTCTTCTGTCTCTCTGTCTCTCTCACTGTCTAACTCTGTCCAAAAAAAAAAAAAAAAAAAGATATATACAGGGGCCAGTGCTGTAGTACAGCGGGTTAACGCCCTGGCCTGAAGCACTGGCATCCCATATGGGCACCAGTTTGAGACCCGGCTGCTCCACTTCCGATCCAGCTTTCTGCTATGGCCTGGGAAAGCAGTAGAAGATGGCCCAAGTCCTTGGGCCCCTGCATCGCTTGGGAGACCTGGTAGAAGCTCCTGGCTCCTGGCTATGGATTGGCGCAGCTCTGGCCATTGCAGCCAATTGGGTAGTGAACCATGGGATAGAAGGCCTCTCTCTCTATCTATCTCTCTCTCTGTCTCTTTCTGCCTTTCCTCTCTCTGTGTAACTCTGACTTTCAAATAAAGAAATAAATCTTTAAAAAAAACAAACAAACAAACACAATTTCCCTTGCTCACCAGACAGAAGGGAGAGCCTCTCAGGAGGATCCGAGAAAAAAAAAAGAAAAGATATACAAAGTAATGTATGTTGTCTGCCACAAAACAAAAAATAACATAAATATCTTGAAAAGAGGAGATAAGCATAGACTATCAAGTTTCTGGTAAGCAGGAATTTATAAATAAAAAATCAGTAGTTTGCATTATTAATAAGTTAAATGCTTAACATTATTGATAATCATTTTTATGGACTTTATTTTTTTTAAGATTTATTTATTTATTTGAAGGGCAGAGTTACAGAGAGGCAGAGGCAGAGAGAGAGAGGTCTTCTATCCGTTGGTTTACTCCCCGGTTGGCCACAATGGTCAGAGGTACACTGATCCAAAATCAGGAGCCAGAAGCTTCTTTCAGGTTTCCCACATGGGTGCAGGGGCCCAAGGATTTGGGCCATCCTCTAATGCTTTCCCAGGCCATATTAGAGAGCTGGATCAGAAGTTGGAGCAGCTGGGACTCATACTGGCACTCACATGGGATGCCGGCACTGCAAGCGACGGCTTTACTGGCTACACCACAGTGCTGGCCCTGATGATATACTTTCAGTTTACTTTAATCACAAGCTTAATCTCCATTAAATAAAGAGTTCAACAAGTAGTAAGTACTAAGACCACAGTTCCTCAGGAGTATAGACAAGGGCTATAAACAATAAGCAAATCTCAAGATGTCAATTTTACTAATGTGCATTTATTTTTTTTTTTTTTTGCCCTATACATTAGTTTCCAGAAATCAGACAAAGCATATAATATTTGTGTTTTGGAGGTTAGTATATTTCACTAAGCATACTGGTATCCAGTTGGAACCATTTTCTGCAAAAGACTGGATTTCTTTTTTTTTTAAGATTGTTTGTTTATTTGAAAGGCAGAGTTAGAGAGACAGAGAAAGAACTTCCATCCACTGGTTAACTCCTTAAATGTTGCAACAGCCGGAGTTGGGCCTATCCAAAGCCAGGAGCCTGGAGCTTCTTTTGGGTCTCCCTCATGGGTGCAGGGGCCCGCGCACTTTGGCCATCTTTCAATGCTTTCCCAAGAATGTTAGCAGGGATTTGGATCAGAAGTGGAGCAGCTGGTACTTGACCTGGCACCCATATGGGACATCAGCTCAATCCACTATGCCACAGTGACCAACTAGTATTCCATCAGGGATACATTTTCTTTATCCAGTCATCAGTTCATGGAAATCTGGGTTGAATCCATATCTTAGCTATTGTGAATTAAGCTGCTAGAAAAATAGGGGTGCAAATAGCTCTTTCTGTATGCTTTTTGTATTTACTTTGGATAAATTCCCAGGAATGGGATGGCTGAGTCACATGGTAGATCTATTTTCAGATTTCTGAGGAATTTGTATACTGTCTTCCATAATGGTTGTACTAGTTTAAATTCCACCAACAGTATATTAGAGTACCTTTTCCCCACATCCTCTCTAGCATTTAGTTTTTGATTTTTGGATAATAGCCATTCTAACTGCAGTGAGATGAAACCTAATTGTGGTTTTTAATTGCATTTTCCTGATGGCTAGTGATACTGAGCATCTTTTCATATGCGTATTGGCCATTTGTACTTCATCCTTTGAAAAATGCCAGTTCATGTGCTTAGCCCATTTCTTAACTGGATTGTTTATTTTGTTGTTGTTGAATTTTTTGAGCTCTTTATAGATCCTGGATATTAATCCTTTATCAGGTGGATGCAATTGGATACCATTATGCTTAGTGAAATAGACCAGTCCCCAAAACACAAATATCATACAAATATCATTGTAAATATTTTCTCCCATTCAGTGGGTTGCCTCTTTACTTTGTTGAGTGTTTCCTTTGCTGTGTAGAAACTTCTTAGCTTGATGTAATCCCTTTTATTTGTTTTTGTTTTTATTTCCTGTGCTTCTGGGGTCTTATCCAAGAAATTTTTGCCTATGCCAGTGTCTTGTTTTCATCTACTGGTTTCATGGCATCAAGTCATAGATTTAGATCCATTGTGAGTTGATTTTTTTAAAAGATTTATTTTATTTATTTGAAAGAGTTACAGAAAGAGGTAGAGACAGACAGACAGGTCTTCCATCTGCTGGTTCACTGCCCAGATGGTGGCAATGGCCAGAGCTGCGCCAATCCGGAGCCAAGAGCCAGGAGCTTCTTCCAGGTCTCTCACGTGGGTACAGGGGCCCAAGGACTTGGGCCATCTTCTACTGCTATCCCAGGCCATAGCAGAGAGCTGGATTGGAAGAGGAGCAGCCGGGACTAGAACCAGCGCCTATATGGAATGTCAGCGCTTCAGACCAGGGTGTTAACCCGCTGCGCCACAGCGCCAGCCCCATGAGTTGATTTTTATACAAGGTCTAAAGTAAGGGTCTTGTTTCATACTTCTTCATGCAGAGATCAAGTTTTCCCAACACTATTTGTTGAAGAGACTGTCTTTTCTCCAGGGCATGATTTTAGCTTGTTTGTCAAAGATTAGTTAGTTGTAGATGTGTAGATGAATTTCTGGGTTTTTAATCTATTCCATTTGTCCACATGTCTATTTTTGTGCCAGTAGCAGGGTGTTTTGATTACAACTATCCTGTAGTGTGTCTCCAAAATCTGGTTTTGTGATGCATCCAGCTTTGTTTTTGTTAAGATTGCTTTAGCTATTCAGGGTATCTTGTGTTTTCATATAAACTTTAAGGTCCTTTTTTTAAGATCGGAGAAGAATGTCCTTGGTATTTTGATTGGGATTGCATTGAATCTGTATATTGGTTTGAGTAGGATGGACATTTTGATGATACTAATTCTTTCAACCCACAAACATGGAAGATATTTCCATTTTTAAATGTCTTCTATTTCTTTACTTAATTTTTTATCATTTTCATTTTAGAGATTTTTTACATCCTTGGTTGAATATATCCTAAGATATTTAAATTCTTTGTAGCTGTTATGAATAGGAATGATTTTGTAAGTTCTTTCACAGACATGGCATTGTTTTTGTATAGGAAGGCAATTGATTTTGTGGCTAATTTTATATCCTGCCATTCTGCCAAATTCCCTTATGAATTCCAGTAGTTTCTTGGTGGAATATTTTGGTTCACCTGTATATAGGATCATATCATCTGAAACAGGGATAATTTGACTTCCTCCTTTCCCATTTGTATCCATTTGATTTCTTTTTCCTGCCTAATGACTCTGGCTAAAACCTACTGGACTATATTAAATAGTAGCGGCAAGAGCAGGCATCCTTGTCTAGCTCCTGATTAGTGGAGATGCTTCCAGTTTTTCACCATTCAATATGATGCTGACTGTGGGTTTCTCATGTATTTCCTTGATAGTTTTGAGGCATGTTCCTTCTGTATCCAATTTGTTTAAAGTTTTATCGTGAAAGATGTTGTATTTTATAAAATACTTTTCCTACATCTATTGGGATAATCATATGGTTTTTATTCTTTAATTTGTTAATGTGACCTATCACATTTATTAATTTGCATATGTTGAGCCATCTCTGCATGCCAGGGATAAATCCCACTTGGTCTGGGTGGATGATCCTTCTGATGTGTTGTTGGATTTGATTAGCTAGTATTTCGTTTGGAGATCTTTGCATCTATGTTCATCAGGGGTATTGATCTATAGTTCTCTTTCTTTGTTGCGTCTTTTTTCTAGTAAGAGAGCTATCTTTAGAAATATTTAGTTTTATAATTCCAGGTATTGCTAAATCTTAATATTTTCATTGTGACTAGACATATTTGTTAATAACAAAGTAAATAAAATTAGAAGCTGTTTTAAAATGTGGAATCCTTGAGTATGCTGATAACCAGTTTTAACTCTTATTCAATATGTTATTTGTCCTTTCATATTCATTATCACCCCTTGTTGGTAACTAATGAAAAGAGTGTCATTCACAAAACCAGGTTCAGCATTGGTTTTGTTTGTGTGATGTATGTGTCTTACTTTGGGCTTATCATCTTATCCTGGCATTAGATCAGTCACTGCCGGTCCTTGTTTTTGAATTGATTGAATTGTCTGAATTGATTCTTTAGTTGCTCTTCATTGTAGCCTGACTTTTAGATCTTCAGCAGTCTCCTTCACTGTTCCTGTGCTTAATGCTATTCAATCATGTGTTTTTGTTAAAATGAAAACTTTCTGATTGGATATACTGGTTTATTTTCAATGATCATTTTAGTCATTCATACCAAAAGTGTTGTTTATATCAGCAAAAATTGTAAATACCTTTATTAGATTTGTATAAAATTTTTTTCACAATAAAAAATGCATTTTAAAGCATTAAAGTCACTAATTTATAGTATTTCAATCTCCAAAGGCTAAAATTGTAGAAAAATTATGCTTTTAAAATCCAATTTAAATTTTCCATTTCCAGGCATTCTCATCTAGAATTTGACTTGGGACTAACTCCCAAGGAGCATAAATTTTTACTCATTGTTTTTGTTTATCACTTAATCTGAGACAGTTGAATTTTACTCTCATACTTTATGCATAGGAATACAAAAACTTTCCAAAAGAAACAAAAAGAAATTGAAGGATAATGCTTTCCAGATTAAGAGAGGAAGATTTTCATATTCTAGATATTTGTTGTCTGTGTTTATTATAGCTTTCACCATAAGGAAGCATATGTATGCATAAAACTTACACTGCTTTCTTTCTAAGACTAGTTCCTTCTCAATTAACAACACATGTGTGTCCAGCGCCACAGCTCAATAGGCTAATCCTCCACCTGCGGTGCCGGCACACTGGGTTCTAGTCCCAGTTGTCCCTCTTCCAGGCCAGCTCTCTGCTGTGGCTGGGGGGTGGGGGTGGGGTGCAGTGGAGGATGGCCCAGGTACTTGGGCCCTGCATCCCATGGGAGACCAGGAGAAGCACCTGGCTACTGGCTTTGGATCAGCGCTGTGTGCCGGCTGCTGCGCGCCGGCTGCACGCGCCAGCTGCAGCGGCCATCGGAGGGTGAACCAATGGCAAATGAAGACCTTTCTCTCTGTCTCTCTCTCACTGTCCACTCTGCCTGTCAAAAAACAAAAACAAACAAAAAAATGTGACTATTGAACTCATAATTACACAATAAGTATAAATCAAATAAGATATGGGAAAATAGAGTTTGGTATGATAGCACCTTAGTTTTACTAGGATTCTTAAGAATTGGGATGTTAAACTCATATTTTGTTACTGGTTATTTTACATAAAGATATTGTAAATTTGGCTAAAAGGAGGTTAGAGAGTTTTATTTCTGGAAATTCAGAAATTTAGGTTGAAGGACAATAATGGGCTTCTACCTACAATGGAAGCTGATGATTCTCATAAAACTAAGTAGGGAATGCTGTTTTGAGTCTTTCCTTTGGATTCATTACCTAATTTTTGCTCTAGTTGTGTGTTTTAGGGGAGTGAACTAAATTTCAGCTAGATTTAGAAAGAAATTTGGTTATTATATAATGTTAAATGATAGGTGCTCAGATGTTTATGTGCAATGGTAATATTCAATGCCTCATTTTAAATTTTGGATCTGCTTGTCATTTAAAATATTTACATAATTCTTAACAATGAGAAAATGAGAAATCCATTAATATGTTTATAAATACTTATATATGTCACTATAGTATTAACTAATGTTAAGGCAGCTAGGTAGATATTAGCCTGTATGTGTAGGATGGGCCAAAGGAAATAAATTTATATGTAATGGAATGAGGAAACAAGTCTTGAAAGCATGGCTCCGCCTCTTATCTATCTCCTCTAGCCTAAGGTGTCCTTATCTGTCCTTTATCAAAAGGAATTCACTGAGCTGAGGGAGTGATACAGCTGGTCATACAAGGTTATAAATACTGGTCTGAAGGAGTAATTTTCTTCCCCAATAGGTAAGAACTTTGATGGCCAGTATTGCTCAGAGGGGTTTATTTGGGAAATTACACATCCAAAAATCCCCCACTCAAACTTTTCCAGAGGAGGGGAAAAGAAACAGAGGATGGACAAGGGCCCCATACCCACATCCATAACCCCCTACCCCCGTCTGAATGCAGACTGAGCTTTCAGCCCTTTACTGAGACACCTGCCTGGTCTATCAGGTGTAGGAATGGTAATCATTAATCTGCCACATACTTTGTCATCGATGGAAAAAGTTCTCAGGGTTCAAATCAGCAGTTACATTAAGACACTTGGTTTTTCTGATCCCTTTTTTCAAAATTCTGAGCTGTGGTCCTCAAGGTCTGTCACCAGAATTTTCTAGTTAGTTGATTTAACCTTAATTGTGGAAATTGAATTTTGTGAATAAACATAACATTTGAAGATATTATTTTACATCAGTAAATAGGGTGATAAGCAAATACAGAATTGTTCTAATGAGTCTGAATTATTTTAAATAAAATTAAAGCTTGATTGTCTTACGTTCACCTTATTTTTTCCAAAATCTGAACTCCCATTGTTGTTGGGCTAACTTAAGCCAAAATTTAACATTTCAAGTTCTTGCTGTTAGAGAATTCTAAGCATTGGCATACCATTCGTTTCCAGGGAGCAGGCCAGAAGCTGCAAGTGAGAGGGTACACAGGCGGGCGAGAGAGCGAAGGCAAAAGATCAGGCAGGAGAGGGGCGGGCCCAGTGCTCTCCAGGCCTCTTAGTCACTTCCAAAAGGGCGTGGTTACATAGTCTGATTGACAGGTGGGTGGATACAGGTGAGAGTGCATGGGAGCAAGGAGGGGTGTGTGGCCTCCAGCTCATGAACCTAATCTAACTCCTTGATCAGTCCCATATCACCATTTCACTTTTTCACTCTTTCTCTGACAGGCTTTAATCCGGTGTGAGCAGTTGAAGAATGAGCTGCAGAGGCAGACAGATCGCCTTGAAAAAGAACTTGCATCTCAGCAAGAGAAAAGGGCCTTAGAGAAAGAAAGGATGAAAAAAGAAATAACAAAGGAGAGGCAGGACTGGGAATCAAAGGTATTTAAAAACTCCTATTGTCCAACTTGCAGAAGAAATGTTGTGGTGTTAACACTTACATAGGCAGTGGTTTTGAATGAACTTAAATAGTAAAATCTTTCTAAGTATCCAAATTTCTTACTTAATTTTTTTTTTTTAATTTGACAGAGTTAGTGAAAGAGAGAGATAGATAGAGAAAGGTCTTCCTTCCATTGGTTCACCCCCTAAATGGCCACTATGGCCGGAGCTACACCCATCAGAAGCCAGGAGCCAGATGCTTTCTCCTGGTCTCCCATGTGGGTGCAGGCGCCCAAGCACCTGGGCCTTCCTCCACTGCCTTCCCAGGCCACAGCAGAGAGCTGGACTGGAAGAGGAGCAACCGGGACTAGAACCCGGCGCCCACATGGGTTGCTGGCGCCGCAGGTAGAGGATTAACCAAGTGAGCCATGGCGCCGATCCCTCTTACTTAAATTTGTAAATGTTCTATTTTTCCATGTATTTCTCAAGGAAGCCTATTCTCTGGCCTCTTAAAATAATCAATTTCCATAATATGAAATTGTGAGTTGACTTTAATCCTGCCATCATTCTATTGGATTTCCTCTCATATTTGCCAGAGAAGAGCACATGTTCTGAAGATACCCAGCTTTTATTTTAACCTTCACTAAATCAACAGAGACGATTCTCCCACTCTATTCCCTACCCATAAATTAAATATGCTGCAGATAAAACACTTGTACAAAACTGAGTAACTAGGAAAGAGTGATTACACACAGTAAGTGAAATCAGTTCTGACAAATCATGATAAATAATGACCATACTCAGCTAAATAATTGGAAGAAAGAAATTAAGGGCAAAAGGAACAGATAACATGAAATGTGCACTGTTTGAAAAACAATAACTGGGGACTGGTGCTGTGGCGCAGTGGGTTGATGCCCTGGCCTGAAGCGCCGGCATCCCATATTGGTGGCGGTTCAAGACCCAGCTGCTCCACTTCAATCCAGCTCTCTGCTATGGCCTGGGAAAGCAGTAGAAGTTGGCCCATGTCCTTGGGCCCCTGTACCCGTGTGGGAGACCCGGAAGAAGCTCCTGGCTCCTGGCTTTGGATCAGCACAACTCCGGCCATTGCGGCCAATTGGGGAGTGAACCATCAGATGGAAGACCTATCCCTCTCTCTCTCTCTTTCTCTTTCTCTCACTCCATCTCCATCTCTATCTCCATCTTCTCCCTGTAACTCTGACTTGCAAATAAATAAATAAATCTTTGGAAAAAAAAGAACAATGTACAGATAAGAGAGCAAGACAAAGAGGAGACAGAACACGGACTCACAGCTAGAACAGGCTTATTCACTGAGAGGGGCTCACTCCCAATGAACACACAGCAGACAGAGGCCCTGCTCACACAACTAGTGGCTTATATAGTATAGGTAGCTGAGAGGGTTTGGGAGGGTCTGGGCTAGGGCTAAGCTTTGGAGATGGTGGGAAGAGCTTGGGCTAGTGGCTGATCCCTCAAGAAAGTAGTGTGGCTTGGGAGAGTTTGAACTATGCCTGAACTCTTAAGATAATGGGGAGGACTTGGATTAATAGCTGGACTCCTAAGACAGTGGTGTGGCCAATGGTAGAGGCAGGACAGGGCTGAGGCAGCTGAAGGAGAACACAGGGAGTTGGAGGCCTGCTTCCATCATACAAGTGAGAGGCCAAAATAGATCTAAAGCTTTTGTCCTTGCTCCGTTGGTAAAAAACTAGAATGGAACCTAGGTTTAAAATTGCTACAGGAATGTGAAATTGGGCAAGAGGTGGTCCATGAGGAAACCAAAACAACTGTGAAACGTTAAAAAAAATAAAAGATTTATAACTTGTATCCTTGCTGTGGCATTGTTATAATTAACTCATCTGTGTGATAATTAACTCATCTGGCAAGTGTCAACAAGTAGCTGCTTGTGCAAGGCAGTATGTAATCCTAAGGATATAGAAAGAGAAAAGTGTATGAGTAAACTGAGGCATTTATAATTAACTCCCTTGTTATCTTCTATTATGAAAAATTGTCAAAATCCTACTATCGGTATAACAACTTACTTTGTATGCCCTGGATTAGTGGTGTCAGCTGGTGAAAATCCCAAAATGGATGGCCCTGCTCAGGGTCTTCAATATCCACAATTCTCCAGGGCTTCCTAGCAGCCTTCCCATGCATTCCTCTCTCTCCCATTCATTTAGAATTCAGGACTCGAAATGTGATAGGAACAATGCAATTCCTTCATGAAGCATACAGACTGGATGGGAAAGTATACATTAAATATTTTCACAGATGAGTTTTTAATTATCTTGGTGATAAAGCCGTAAAGTTTCAGTATAACATGCTGAGGAACCCAATCTAGTCTAGGTAGTCATGAAAGATTTTCTTAAGAAAGATTTGGAGGCCAATGTTGTTTACAGCAAGTATAGCTGCCTATGACACCGGCATCCCATGTGAGTTCTAGTTGGAGTCCATTTCCAATCTAGCCCCCTGATAATGGACCTGCGAGAGCAGCAGATGGCCCAAAGACTTGCACTCCAGCCAACCCTGTGGGAAACCCGGATGGAGTTCAGGCTCCTGGCCTCAGACCAGCCCTGGCCTTTGCAGCCATTTGGGGAGTGAACTTTCAATGGAAGATCTCTGTCTCTCTATCTCTCCCTCTCTCAGTACTCTCCTTCTAAAATAAATCTATTTTTTAAAAAACGGCGAGTTTGAAAATGAGACTTGAAACAGTTGAGAAGGAATGGTCAGCTAAAGGGTTGGGGGAAAGAGAATTTCAGTCTGGGAAAACAACATGCCCAAGACTCTGAAGATGGAAAACATGGTACTTTCTAGGAATTTAGACAAGATTCAAGACCTGAGGCAGACAATACTGGGGGATACCTTTGAAGAACTATGTAGGGACCAAATCGCAAATGGCCTGAAAATTTCTGTGCATTTTTTAAGTTTATTGAAAAAGTGAGAAAGCCACTTGATTGACTTTAAATTGGACAGTGTCATGATGCCATTTATGTATTTGAGAAAAATCATATTATCAGCAGATTGGAAGAAACATAAGAATAGATGCTTGGAGTCCAGCATTTTGGCACAGCAGGTTAAAGGCCTGGTCTGCAGCACTGGCATCCCATATGAGCACTGGGTTGAGTCCTGGTGTCACAGATGAAATGGCAGTGGAGAAAATATTACCCCAGTTCTTTGTCTCACATGAAAGAAGAATTTCCAAGTGGACAAGCAGAGAGATTTAAAAGCCAGATTTATTAGCGTCAGAGACCTCCAGCCAGAGTGGCATGGATTGGGGGGGCTCCAAGAGAGGAAAAACCCAAAGGGGTTGGTGGTACTAGGAATTTTAAGCATAATTTTGGGGAAGAGAAAAAAAAGAACTTAGCAGCTTGACGTTCAGTTACAAGGTGGGGACAAGACCCATCAAAAAACCTGATCTGCAATCTTTTTTTGCCCTGTCTTGCTCATAAAACAAAAAAGCCATCCAGAAGGGTAGGTAACTTGTTTTCACAATAAATTGTGAGCTCAGGAGGATGGAACTGTCATTCCCTTGCTATTCTTATGATAAAATTAGAAGCTTCCAAGGAGTGAGCAGGCAGGCACTTTTGACCTTGCTAAAGATAACTTTTGGGGAAAGCAAGCATTTTGCACCCTAAATTTCTACTGGAGCCAACCTGACTGCCTATTAGCCCATCTGACTCCTCACACTTGGCTGCTCCACTTCCAATCTGGCTCCCTGCTAATATGCCTGGGAAAACAACAGAGGATGGCCCAAGTCCTTGGTTCCCTGCACCCATGTGGGAGACCCGGAAGAAGTTCTTGGCTCCTGTCTTTGAATCGGCTCAACTCCGACCATTGCATACATTTTTGAAGTGAACCAGCAGATGGAAGACCTTTCTCTCTGCTTCAACCTGTCTCTGTAACTCTGTCTTTCAAATAAATAAGAAATGAATCTTAAAAAACGTTTCTTTAAAAAAAAAAATAGATGCCTGAAGATGAAGTGAGTTAATTTTAGTAGTCCGAATAAGAAGTGATGATTCCTTAGACCCATTTTTCTTTTTTTTAATTGTTTTTAAAATTTGTATGTATGTATTTGAATGACAGAGTTGTTAATGAAATGGTGCCATCTTATCTGAGGCGCCATCTTGTACAATAAGTTCAGCCTCTCCAGAATCCAACCTGGCTAACTAGGAGTCAGGTGACCAAATGGCCCAGCCACAAGGGTCAACTGCACCCCCACTCTAATGGGATTCGCTGCTCCTACCTCCTCATCACAGCACAGACTCTCTTTTCACTCTCTGCCTCCAGCCTGTCAGGTTTCCACATCCCCCTGCCATAAACCTTTTCCCTTATTTGGGCATTTGGTGTATTTTGTGATGGCTTTTCAAGAGTGGCAATAAAACAGAGGAAGAGGTAGAGATATCTTCCATCTGCTGGTTCACTCCCCAAATGGCTGCAACAGCCAGGGCTGAGCCAGGCCAAAGCCAGGCGTCAGGAACTCCATTTGGGTGGCAGGGGCCCAAGTATTCAGGCCATCATCTGCCTTCCCAGTCACATTAGCAGGGAGTTAGATCAATATTGGAGCAGCCGTGACTTGAACCCACACTTTGATACGTGTCACAAGCAGCAGCTTAACCGACTGTACCACTTTTCAGCCCCTTAAATTCGTTTTTCAAGAACTGTTTCAAATCACTTTTATTCTCTTCAAATTCTTCTCCAAAACACTTTGCCCCTCATTTTCAGCAAAGAACCTTAAAAAGAAAATTTTTATTTGAAAGGCAGAGTTACATAGAGAGAGAGGGAGAAAGTGATATTGGATCTGTTGATCCACTCCCCATTGATCCACTCAATGGCTGGGGTTGGGCCAATCCAAAGCAGGGAGCCAGGAGCTTCTTCTGGGTCTCCCACCTGAAAGCAGAGGCCCAAGCACTTGGGCCATCTTCTCCTGTTTTCCTAGTCACTTTAGCAGGGAGCTGGATTGGGAGTTGAGCAGCCTCAATTCAAACTGTTGCCCATATGGGATGCCAGCATCTCAGGCAGTGACGTTACCTGCTACACCGCAATGCTGCCTCCAAGCCTTATTTATCTAACCGAGGAAATTGAAGTTGTTAGTTGATTAACACTTTAATTGTTTATCTTCCCTCCCATTTCTGCCTATATGCCAGTTTTCACAGGTATCCCAGTCCTGTCAGATTGGGAAAGCTTTATCCTAATTCTTTCTACTTCGCCTTGATCGCATCCCTTTTTTCCACCTCAAGGAGCACATCCATTTGTCCACATCTCATCTTATCTTCAATCTTTCTTTCACTACTGCTTACTTCTTTCTTTCTCACTTTTTAAAGATTTATTTATTTACTTTTTTAAAAAAGATTTATTTGAAAGAGTTACACAGAGAGAGGAGAGGCAGAGAGAGAGAGAGAGAGAGGTCTTCCATCCGATGGTTCACTCCCCAATTGGCCACAACAGCCAGAGTTGCGCCGATCCAAAGCCAGGAGCCAGGAGCCAGGAGCTTCTTTTGGGCCTCCCTCACGGCTACAGGGGCCCAAGGACTTGGGCCATCTTCTACAGCCTTCCCAGGCCATAGCAGAGCTGTATTGAAAGTGGAGCAGCCTGGTCTCGAACTGGCACCCGTATGGGATGCTGGTGCTTCAGGTCAGGGCGTTAACCCGCTGCCCCACAGCGCTGACCCCTACTTATTTACTTTGAAAGTCAGAGGCACAGAAAGAGAGAGAGAGAAATCTTAGATCTGCTGGTTCACTCCCCAAATGGCTGCAATGTCCAGGACTAGGCCAGGCTGCAGCCAAGAGTCAGGAACTTCAACCCTGTCTCCTATGTGGGTAGCAGGGGCCCAAGCACTTGAGCCATCTTCTGTTGCTTTCCCAGTCACGTTTGCAGGGATCAGAAGTGGAACAGCTGGGACACAAACCAGCACTCATATGGATGCTGGCATTGCAAGCGGTTGCTTTACCTGCTATGCCACAACATGGACAGCTATGACCTGTTTCCTAAAATACTCTCAGATTTCTCTTACCTGTTCAAAGAAATAATCTTTCCTCTGATTTAATAGTTCTCAATCTTTATGACACAAGAAGTTCTAGAAACCGCATTGCCCTGACTGCTCCCCAGACCATTTATATCAGAATGCCCACAGGTAAGAACCACATGTCAGTAATGTTTAAAGTTGCCACAGTGATTCCAATGTGCAGCCAAGTTTGGCAGCCAATTCAATGATCCCATTTGTTGTATATTTCTTTGCTCTTTCCCTCAGTAGTAGTTTCTTGAAAGATTTTTTTCATCCATGATGTCTCTATTATCTTACCTCCCTTTTACTCTTGAGCCTACTGCATTTCATTCCCATTGCTATGTTCACTTGTATTATATTTAGTGAATTTTTTTAGGTTTTATTCTCCTTAAAAGGCACTCTTATCTAGATTTCTCTCAATCTATATTCCTAATTTTGGAGAATGGTGATATGTGCCTTTTGGGTTACTCTGAATTTAAAGTGCTTTGGAGACAGTGAGGAGACAGCTTTAGAAAGTACCTTGATATGGGGCCAGTGCTGTGGCACAGTGGGTTAAAGCCCCAGGCTGCAGTGCTGGCATCCCATATGGGTGCTGGTTTGAGTCCTGGCTGCTCCACTTCCATTCCAGCTCCCTGCTAATGTGCCTGGGAAAGCTGTTGAAGATAGCCCAAGTCCTTGGGCTCCTGCATTCATGTGGGAGACCCAGAAGAAGCTTCTGGCTCACTGGCTTCAGAGTGGCTCAGCTCTAACAGTTACAGCCAATTGAAGAGTGAACCAGCAGATGGAAAACCTCTTTCTCTGTCTCTACCCCTTTCTATTGCTCTTTCAAATAAATATTTTTTTTTTTTTTAAGATTTACCTTATTTATTTGAATGACAGAGTTACGGAGAGAGGTAGAGACAGAGAGAAGTCTTCTATCCACTGGTTTACTCCCCAGATGGCCACAGCAGCTAGAGCTGAGCTGATCTGAAACAGGAGCCAGGAGCTTCTTCTGGGTCTCCCACATGGGTGCAGGAGCCCAAGCACTTGGGCCACCGCTTTCTCAGGCCACAGCAGAAAGCTGGATCAGAAGAGGAGCAGCTGGGACCAGAACCAGCACCGATATGGGATGCCGGCGCTTCAGACCAGGGCTTTAACCCACTGTGCCACAGCGCCTACCCCATAAAATAAATTTTAGAATAGAAAAAAGCAGCTTGATAGAAGGTTCTATAGTAAATTTTTGAGTCTTAGAACTACTGTGGCTTTTGTTCCTATATATATGGTTTTGATGCCTGAATCTAGCTCTGTTCTGAGTTCCACATCTTCCCTATACCAATTGAACCACTGTTTATCCAGTTGCCTAGTGCAGAAATTTTATCATCCTTGTCTCCCTCTCTCTCATCCTACACATCTCATAATCACTAAATTTTAGAGTTTTCAGTTCCCTAAACATTTTTTATTGCCCTGTTTCTCTATCCACTGCAAACCATCATTTGGATGGTTTCTACAGCCCCTTGTAGGGTCCTTGCTCCGTTTCCTCTCCTTCCCATCTTTGTCTAAACCTTGTTTCTAAAATGAGCATCTCAATGTGTCAGTTTTTGCTTAAAAATCCTTTCATGTCATCCTGCAACCTTGTATAAAATTTAGGATCCTTTAGCATGGCATAAAGACCCTATATTATTCCTCCTCTCATTAGCTCTCCAGTCTGATTTCCTTTCAATTTTCTTCCTTGTACCCCCACCATACTGACTTTTGTCTGTAAGAGATCATGGAAGGCTTTGTGGAGAAGGTGGCATTTTAACTGAGCTTTGAACAATAGATAGGATTTAGAAATGCAGAATATGGGAAGGAATGCTGCCTGTAATTAATGTAAATAAGGTATCTAGAAGGTAAAATTATGAACTGAGTATTTTGTGTAAGAGAAAATGGTATTAATTGCAAATATTAGCTACTGTTCAAACTTAGATTTTTATTTTGGGATTGTTTAAATGGAAAACATTAGCTTTGCTGAGTAGTTCTATATAAAAATATGTTGATGAGAATTCCTAATAAAAAGGGAGAAAGACTAAAATGTGTCTGGCAGTATTCCAGATGCTTTTATATCTAATAGAACGTCCCTGTTATACTAATAATTATTTCATGACTAAAGATGGCAACATAACTACAGTACATTTCTGACCCTGAGTCATTTTTTTTTACCCCGGTAAATAAAGATTATGAACAAAGCACTAACAATGGCCCTAGCATTGAGGTAAGTATTCTAACTAGAAAATGGCAGAAAGTGACTTTGGAGTAACAGGACTTAGGGTTGAATCCAATTTGCCATTTCTGTGATCTTGGACAATTCACTTAACTCTCTAAGTTCAGTTGACAATACTTACTTCAAGGAATTGATGGGATTAACAATATGATATTTTGAAAATAGCTAACATAATGCCTGGCTAACCTGGGCATTTAATGAATTTTAGCTTTTAGAGAAAGAAGTTGCCATATGGGATAGTTTTCTTGGATCTTCGTGTTAAAAAAAAAAAAAGCACATTTGAATTAAAAGCCCAGTTTTGCCCTTTGTTTATTAACTTTAATGAATTTGAGCAATTTACTTAGTTTTCTGAATCTCATTTTTCTCCTAAAAAATTAACCCAGTGTAATTCCTGCTGTAATGGGACTTGGAGAAAAAATGTCTGTCACACCACCTAGCACAGGAAGGTAATCTAATAGGGGGACTGGCCAATTAATCATAATACTCTGGGGTGGACATTGTGGTGCAACAGGTTAAGCTACCACTTGGGACACCCTCATCCCATATTGGAAGCCAGTTTGAGTTCTGGCTGTTCTGCTTCAGATCCAGCTTCCTCCAAAAGCATCCTAAGTAGCAGAAGATGACTCAAGAACTTGGGCCTCTGCTACCCATCTGGGAGACTCTGACAGATTTCCAGGCTCCTGGCTTCAGCCTGGCCCAGCCCAGATTTGTGGGCATTTGGGCAGTGAAACAGCAGATGGAAGATATTCTCTCTCTCTCTCCCTCTCTCTCTCCCCTCTCTCCTCTCTCTCTCTCCTCTCTCCTCTCTCCTCTTTCTCCGCCTTGAAAGTAGATAAAAATAAATATTTTTAAAAGTTATAGTACTGTAAGTGCTAGGTGGTTACAGTTAGTACTAACACAAAAATCCCTGTTTTTGTAACACCAGGAACACTTGAGCAATAAATTGATTTTCCTTCTGTTTTTTTCTTTCTTTTCATTCTCCTTCTTGCTTTTAAAAATAATCCTGTTTTTGTGGGAAGCTCTAGGATAGCATATGCCTTTTACCTGGATAGATTTGAATCATTGCCCACAAACAGTTCTTGCTGTGGGTTTATTTGTGGTCTTCTGTAATGGCCTGTGGTTGTACTGAGTCACTCAGGTTTGTTACTTCATTCAGTTATCCATCACATATTTTTTTGAGAATTCCCTCTGGTCCACACATTTTCTCAGTTGGTTCCCTTAACAGTAGCCCATTGCTATGATCCTTTATTCTTATATCTCTTGGATTGGGAGTACCAATTCATACCATGTTCAATACACTAGGGACCGCTTTGCAGAAATTTCTGTCAACCTGGGTGTCCTTGTCTCTTCCTTGCCCCTGTCAAAGTTTAAAGGACTTACCTGATGTCAACTCTTTGGACATCCAGCAGTGTTGCAGCTGTGTCTGTGTTACTTCTGGCTCTGCAACAGATGTGGATGGAGAAGCTCCTGCAGTGTAATGTTGACTTCCAGATGGTGGGCATGGGGAAAAAGAAGGTGTGACAACAGGAGGGGAGACCTCAGGAAGTGGGTGACAGGAGGTAGAAGACAGGTAGTGGGCAGAGGAAAGAAATGATGGGTGGCAGACGGAGGAAATCATAGGAAGGGGAGAGATTTGTTACATGCCTTGGAATAGAAACTGACTCATAATTTACCATGAGCAAAGTAAATGTGCATATTTCCTTCAAAAACCAGTGTTAATATGTTTATCCTCAGATAGATTTCCACATAAGTAATCTATTATTTTTAATAGCTATCAATTAAACTTTGCACTGTTGTCTGATTCCAGAAAAAATATAATTATTATAATTATACTCATAGATGCTCATGAACTTGAATTTTAAATTAAGGAAATTCAATTGATATTTTTGATTGATTATATTTAATGACCTTTATTTTTTATTTTTTTAAGGATTTATTTATTTTACTTGAAAGTCAGAGTTACACAGAGATAGAAGGAGAGACAGAGACAGAGAGAGAGAGAGGTCTTCCATCCTCTGGTTTGTCGCTCCCCCATTCGCAGAGGAACGACACAGGACCCTGCGCTGTTCTTTTGTCTGCTCGGCCCTTCTCGGGTTGGCTGCTGGTCCTTCCTGGGTTGGCTGCCGACCCCTCCTTTATAGTCCTCTTCCACCAATCCCAACTCTGCTACCCACACGCCAAGCACGCTGCTCTCCTCCAATCAGGAGCAGGATCAGCTCCTGCAGCTTATCAGTCAAATTGGCGAGAGGCAGCTGCGTAGTTGTTTTACTCCTCCCCAGCGCCATATTGTGGGAGAGCAGATGCATAGAATAAGTCTTAATTCCAGTAACTTAGTCTAGTCTCAGTTGCTCCCCACACTAGTTCACTCCCCAGTTGGCCACAACGTCCGGAGCTGTGCTGATCTGAAGCCAGGAGCCAGGAGCTTCTTCCGGGTCTCCCATGTGGGAGCAGGGGCCCAAGGACTTGGGCCATCTGCTGCTTTCCCAGGCCATAGCAGAGAGCTGGATCGAAAGTGGAACAGCCAGGACTTGAACCGGCACCCATATGGGATGCCGGCACTGCAGGTGGCGGCTTTACCTGCTACGCCACAGCACCAGCTCCTCTTTGACCTTTAGTTTTAGGTTCAGATTGTAATGTGCACGAAGATAGTTGGCAGTTTATTATTGGTAAAACTAATTTTATATGCAAATTAGCTTTCTAGAAAATCTTTTGATGATAAGAATATGTAAACAATCATAAGTCAAATATACAATTCTCTGCAGTCCCCAGAAACATTAATTAATACGTTTGCCTAAATTGGGAAATAACTACAAGTGCTTGTTATTTTTATATGCGTCATTTTTAGCTAGTTAAATAATTCAAAGGCAAGCATCTTTCTTGGTTTTATTGATTTAAGTTTAATTTACCAAAACTTTGGTTCAGTGCTTTTTTTTTAAAGATTTATTTATATATTTGAAAGTCAAATTTATGGAGAGAGAGGGAGAGAGAGAGAGAGAGAGATCTTCCATCTGCTGGTTCACTCCCCAGATGGCCACTATAGCCAGGGCTGGGCCAAGCCAAAGCCTAGAGCCAGGAGCTTAATCTAGATCTCTCAAGTGGGTGGCAAGGGCCCAAGCATTTGGGCCATCTTCTACTGTTTTTCCCAGGCCATTAGCAGAGAGCTGGATTGCAAGTAGGGCAGCCCAGATGCAAACCAGTGAAAATAGGGGTTGCCAGCTGCCAAGGTGTGGCTTTACGGCTTTACCTGCTGCTGTACAATGCCAGCCCCCAGTGCTGATTTTTTAAATTTTTTTCCTTATTTATTTGAATAGAGGGGGAGGGGGAGAGAGAGTGTGCTCCCATCTACTGGTTCACTCCTCAGATGCACACAGGTCCCCAGGCTGGGCTGAGGGCTGAAGCTGGGTGTCAGAGGGGAGCTCAATCCACGTCTATCACACTGAAAGCAGGAATCCAGTCATTTGAGCCATCTCTTGGTGTCCACATTAGCAGGAAGCTGGAGTCAAGAACCAGATGGGGACCCTAACCCAGGCACTTGGATTTGGGACTTTGGAAATCTTAACTAGCATCTTAACCACTAGGCCAAATACCTACCCATCAATGTTGATTTTATCACAAAATGTTTGTTACTTATTTTAGTTGTAAAACTGAACTCAACACACATGTCACTTTTCAATATATTTGAAATTTATTACTAGTTCTTGTTTCAACAGATAAAACTGATAAGTAACTGTTTTGCTGTGGGCTATGGTAGCATTTCTTCATTTTAAAACTACCAATGCAAGTAAGAAATTAAGAACCTAGAAACATTTGACTTGCTGGAGCAGAGCAAAACATAACTAAGAAATTATAAAGGATATGTTTAAGGTCTAAAAAGCATTTCTAATCCTGAGAAGAAAAACTGAGAACCCAATATCCAGAGTCTCTCAGAACATCCATTTATTCTAATTATTCAGTTATCCATCAAGCATTTGATAATAGCTGAGGAACATATCCTTGAAAAACTTCTAGTCTAATGAGGAAATGAAGAGACAACTACCTCTGATAAAGGTGCACAGAGGTTTGGGTATGATGAAAATATCTACTCACATTCTGAGGTTGTTGTGGAACCGTATGCCAGAGTAATACCCAAAATACTAAACAACCAGTACAGCATAGGCAATAATCAATGAGAATAAATGTGGGCTCCAAACAACAGGCTGTAGCACTGTCCCATGCATGTTAGCTGAATATGAACTGTGATTATGTGAAGTGATGCCTGTTTTATGCTGGTAACTGGAAGTCAAGAAGATTCCTGGAAGAGAGGGAAGAGAGGAAGTAATGGCTGAGGGTAGAGGAGAGCTAGATAATGGGAGTACAGACAGGGTTTTCACAGAAAAGAGAATGTGCAGAGCCTCCTCCTGGTTAGTATTTAGGTAAGGTGAGTGGAAATGGCAGTAAAAGATACTAGCTTCCTTTCTAATCCTCCCAATCAATCATTTTTTTTTTTTTTTTTTTTGACAAGCAGAGTGGACAGAGAGAAAGAGAGAGAAAGGTCTTCCTTTGCCGTTGGTTCACCCTCCAATGGCCGCCACGGCCGGCGCGCTGTGGCCGGCGCACCGGGCCTATCCGAAGGCAGGAGCCAGGTGCTTCTCCTGGTCTCCCATGGGGTGCAGGGCCCAGGCACTTGGGCCATCCTCCACTGCACTCCCTGGCCACAGCAGAGAGCTGGCCTGGAAGAGGGGCAACCGGGACAGAATCCGGCTCCACGACCGGGACTAGAACCCGAGAAGATGTTAAGAGTTGTCTGATTCCTCCACACCACATCCGAAATTTATCTTTGACAGTCTGTTCCATAACTTACTTGGGTGTTGACCTTGATTTTATCATCTTATTATACATTTAGAAATCAGGGGAATGAACAGGAGGGAAGTACATATTTCAAGTCAGGAGATAGCAGAGTTGAGCAGGTACAGAGATGGATATATCCAGAGGAATGATTTGCAGATAGAGTCCAGTAGCTACGCTGAGACTTTGTTAGTTCAAGAATTTTTCTGGCATTTATTTTGTTAAGTGACATTATAATTTAGGGTTTTTATTTTTTTTTATAGATGTTAATCCTGTCTCAGAATATTGCTGAACTAGAGACCCAGGTGGAAAAGGCTACAAGGGAAAAGATTTCAGCTATTAATCAACTAGAAGAAATTCAAAACCAGCTTGTTTCTCAGGACAAGGATGTCACAAAGGTACTCTTTTCACTAAAAAGAGATTTTAATGTAATAATTACATAACTAATTTTTTTGAAAATATTTCTCTTAATGTACAAAGTTGTTACTGTTATCAGGAAGAATTTTAGAGTAGAAAAGATTTATTATGTCAAGAATAACGCAAATAATGCCATATAATCCAGCAATCCCACTACTGGGTATATACCACACAGACTTGAAAACAGTGTATCAAAGAGATACCTGCACCATATGTTCATAGCAGCACTGTTCATAGTAGCCAAAATTTGGAAACGACCAAGGTGTCCATAATCAAATGAATAAAGAAAATGTGGTATATATACACAGTGAAATATCATTCAGCTATAAAATAAGAATGAAATTCTAGTACGTGCATCAACATGAACAGAACTGGAGCACACCATGTTGAATGAACTAAAGCAGACCCAGAAAGACAAATACTGCATGTTTTCCTTATATTTGGGAGCTAAAATTTAAAAGCAAACAGAGGCCGGTGCCGCGGCTCAATAGGTTAATCCTCCGCCTACGGCGCCGGCACCCCAGGTTCTAGTCCCAATCAGGGCGCCGGATTCTTTCCTGGTGCCCCTCTTCCAGGCCAGCTCTCTGTTATGGCCTGGGAGTGCAGCGGAGGATGGCTCAAGTGCTTTGGGCCCTGCACCCTCATAGGAGACCAGGAGAAGCACCTGGCTCCTGCCTTCGAATCAGCGCAGTGCGCCAGCCGCAGTACACTGGCGGCCGCGGCGGCCATCGGAGGGTGAACCAACGGCAAAAGGAAGATCTTTCTCTCTGTCTCTCTCTCTCTCTCACTGTCAACTCTGCCTGTCGAAAAATAAAAATAAATAAATAAATAAAAATAAAAAAAGCAAACAGAAAGAAAAAAGAAAGAAATGTCTGTGTGTATCAGTATTTTTACAAATATAGTTTTGTACCTTTGTCAAACCAGTGGTTAAGAATAGTGTTTGTGGGTGGGAGGGAAGTTATGGGAGGGAAAAAGCCATTGTAATCCATAAACTGTACTTTGGAAATTTATATCTACTAAATAAAAGTTGAAATAATAGTGTATTAGGGTCTGGCGCTGTGGCGTAGCAGGTAAAGCCACTGCCTGCAGTGCCAGCATCCAATATGGGCACCAGTTTGAGTCCTGGCTGCTCTACTTCTTATCCAGCGCTCTGCTATTGTCTGGGAAGCAGTAGAAGATGGCCCATATCCTTGGGCCCCTGTCCCTGCCTGAGAAACACAGAGGAAGCTCCTGGCTTCAGATTGGCCCAGCTCCAGCCATTGTGGCCACTTGAGGAGGGAACCAGTTACTATAACTACAAAGATGAACTGGACACAAATAGTGTCCTCAAGGAGCTTAAGGGTTAAGTAGCAGAGTCAGACTTGTAATCAGGAGTTATATTGCTATAATTATTAAATACTTGATAAAATTTGTAGTAGTAGTGATATCTCTTTTTGCCAGAGATAGCATAGAATAGCACTGATTTTCATGATACTTGTCCAAGTCTTATATTTTCTTTTTTTTTAACTTTTATTTAATGAATATAAATTTCCAAAGTACGGCTTATGGATTACAATGGCTTCCCCCCCATATCGTCTCTCCCACCCGCATCCCTCCCCTTTCCCACTCCCTCTCCCCTTCCATTCACACGAGGATTCATTTTCGATTCTCTTTATATACGGATCAGTTTAGCATACATTAAGTAAAGATTTCAACAGTTTGCTCCCACACAAACATAAAGTGAAAAAAAATAGGTGATTTTTTAAATGATGATGAAATCGGAGCAGACCTATTGTCATGTTTAATCCCAGTGAGAGTCAAGTTGGGAATTGATAATTTCTTCTTTTTTTTTTTTTTTTTTTACAGAAGATCAGTTTAGTATACATTAAGTAAAGATTTCAACAGTTTGCACCCCCATAGAAACACAAAGCGAAATATACTGTTTGAGTACTCATTATAGCATTAAGTCAAATGTACAGCACATTAAGGACAGAGATCCTACATGAGGAGTAAGTGCACAGTGACTCCTGTTGTTGACTTTACAAATTGACACTCCTGTTTATGGCATCAGTAATCTCCCTATGCACCAGTCATGAGTTTCCAAGGCTATGGAAGCCTTTTGAGTTCACCGACTCTTATCTTGTTTAGACAAGGTCATATTCAAAGTGGAGGTTCTCTCCTCCCTTCAGAGAAAGGTACCTCCTTCTTTGAAGACCTGTTCTTTCCACTGGGATCTCACTCACAGAGATCTTTCATTTAAGGTTTTGGTGTTTGGTTTTTTGTTTTTTTTGTTTGTTTGTTTGTTTTTGCCAGAGTGTCTTGGCTTTCCATGGCTGAAATACTCTCATGGGCTTTTCAGCCAGATCGGAATGCCTTTAGGGCTGATTCTGAGGCCAGAGTGCTGTTTAGGACATCCACCATTCTATGAGTCTGCTGAGTATCTCGCTTCCCATGTTGGATCACTCTCCCCTTAATTTATTCTATCAGTTAGTATTAGCAGGTACTAGACTTGTTTATGTGCTCCCTTTGACTCTTAGTCCTTTCATTATGATCAATTGTGAACTGAAATTGATCACTTGGACTGGTGAGATGCCATTGGTACATGCCACCTTGATGGGATTAAATTGGAGTCCCCTGGTATGTTTCTAACTCTACCATTTGGGGTAAGTCAGCTTGAGCATGTCCCAAATTGTACATCTCTTCCCTCTCTTATTCCTACTCTTATGTTTAACAGGGATCACATTTCAGTTAAATTTCAACACTTAAGAATAACTGTGTATTAATTACAGAATTAAACCAGTCATATTAAGTAGAACAGACAAAAGAACTACTAAGAGGGATAATGTATTAAGTTGTTAAATTTGTGGTGCTACTGAACTGAGACTGTGAAAAAAGAGACGGTGGGGGAGAGAACTCACGGAATTCACGTGAGTACTCTCCAGAGACGCTACAATTCCGTAACTTTGGCAACCCAGTGGGAGACTGAAGGAGAATTTGAGCCCACTCTGAGGGCAGAACAGATTCCCTGTGTGGTCCTTGGGAAAGAGCTTCCGATCTCTGGCTCCTGTGGGTATATCATTTGCCTGCTAACTACCTCCAACTTCGTTCAGCTGTGCGGAATTACTTCCCTTTTGAATCAAAAAAAGAAAGAAAGAGAGAGAGAGAGAGATCTATCACGCCTAACCTGGGAGTGTCACCTTTGGCACACCAAACAGAGCTCTCAGGCCACACCCATCTCAAGCTCCATCAAAAACAGATAGTCCACTTAATCTAGAGTCATAGTATAACAAGAAAAAGCACCACAGTGAAGAAACCAAATATCTCCAATATGCCAAATAACAAACACAAAAACCGAGGTAATAAAAACAAGGAAGTCACCATGACGCCTTCAAATGAAAAAGACACCCCAATTCAAGATTATGAAGATGATGACACAGAAGAAATGCAAGAAGCAGATCTCAAAAAATTGATAAGAACATTAAGAAGTTCTCAAAAACAAATTCTTGAACTACAGAAATCCTTAATGGACAAGATAGAAAATCTCTCTCGTGAAAATGAAATATTAAGGAGGAATCAAAATGAAATGAAACAACTAGTACAACAGGAAACTGTGATAGTGACTGAAGTGAAGAATTCAATAGATCAAATGAAAAACACAATAGAGAGCCTTACAAACAGAATGGGTGAAGCAGAAGAGAGAATATCGGACTTAGAAGACAGAGAACAGGAAAGGATACAGTCAGACCAAAGAAAAGAAGAGGAAATTAGGAATCTAAAACATATTGTCAGGAATCTTCAGGATACTATTAAAAAACCCAACATTCGGGTTCTAGGAGTTCCTGAAGGCATGGAGAGGGAGAAAGGATTAGAAGGCCTTTTTAGTGAGATATTAGCAGAAAATTTCCCAGGTTTGGAGAAGGACAGAGAAATCCTAGTACAGGAAGCTCACAGAACCCCTAATAAACACAACCAAAAGAGATCCTCACCACAACACGTTGTAATTAAACTCTCCACAGTGAAACATAAAGAAAAGATCCTAAAATGTGCAAGAGAGAAGCGTCAGATAACTCTCAGAGGATCTCCAATCAGACTCACAGCTGACTTCTCATCAGAAACTCTACAAGCTAGGAGGGAATGGCGAGATATAGCCCAGGTACTAAGAAAGAAAAACTGCCAGCCCAGAATATTATATCCTGCAAAGCTATCATTTGTGAATGAAGGTGAAATAAAGACTTTTCATAGCAAACAGAAATTGAAAGAATTTGTTGCCACTCGTCCAGCCCTGCAACAGATGCTTAAAGATGTGTTACACACACAAACACAGAAACACGGTCATCAATATGAAAGAAGATAAAGGAAGGAAACCTCACAGCAAAAGATCACAGGGAATTCAAAGCATATATTAGAACTTATCTTTGGCAAATGGCAGGGCAAAGTTACCACTTTTCATTAGTCACATTGAACATTAATGGCCTGAACTGTCCAGTTAAAAGACACCGATTGGCTGATTGGGTTAAGGAACAAAACCCATCTATTTGCTGCTTACAAGAAACACATCTTTCCAACAAAGATCCATACAGACTGAAAGTGAAAGGCTGGAAAAAGATATACCATGCCAACAGAAATGAAAAAAGAGCAGGTGTAGCCATCTTAATATCGGACAACATAAACTTTACCACAAAAACTGTTAAGAGAGACAAAGAGGGGCACTATATAATGATTAAGGGATCAATTCAACAAGAAGATATAACAATTATCAATGTATATGCACCTAACTACAGGGCACCAGTTTATCTAAAAGATTTGTTAACGGACTTAAAGGGAGACTTAGACCCCAATACAATAGTACTGGGGGACTTCAATACTCCACTCTCAGAAATAGACAGATCAATAGGACAGAAGATCAACAAGGATACAGTAGATTTAAACGACACTATAGCCCAAATGGATCTAACAGATATATACAGAACTTTCAATCCTACAGCTAAAGATTTTACATTCTTCTCAGCAGTACATGGAACCTACTCTAGGATTGACCACATACTTTAAAATCAAGATTCTAATAGTGGCCAGCGCCAGGCTCACTAGGCTAATCATCTGCCTGCGGTGCCGGCACACCGGGTTCTAGTCCTGGTTGGGGTGCCGGATTCTGTCCCGGTTGCCCCTCTTCCAGGCCAGCTCTCTGCTGTGGCCAGGGAGTGCAGTGGAGGATGGCCCAAGTGCTTGGGCCCTGCACCCCATGGGAGACCAGGAGAAGCACCTGGCTCCTGCCTTCGGATAGGCCTGGTGCGCCGGCTGCAGCGGCCACTGTGGGGTGAACCAATGAAAAAGGAAGACCTTTCTCTCTGTCTCTCTCTCTCACTGTCCACTCTGCCTGTCAACAACAACAACAACAACAAAATACTGCAAGTGCTTATTTTATTGATGCTTAAATTTATTCTTTAAATACCACAATATCTGTGCTATGTGCATCACTAATTTGTCAACCAAGAACTAAAATGTTTAATGGTCTTAACTGGCTAAGGTTAGTTTATAAGGTACATATTTTGAGAAATACTAGAAATTCACTTAAATTTCCATAGTCAATTTCTTTAAAGTTAAGAAAGTAAATATGAGCATGTATACTATAATAATGAAATCCATTTATTTTTCACCACTGAAATACACAGATAATCTGTTTAAGATACAAATGCTGAGGAAGCCAGTGATGACTTAAGTAGTTGTCCCTGCTAACTGCACAAGAGACCTGGATTGAATTCCTGGTTCCTGGCTTTAGCTTAGCCCTGCCCTCGTTGTTGGAGGTGTTGGTGGAATGAATCGTTAACAGATAAAAGATTCCTCTTTCTCTTTCAACTGCCTCTTTCTCTCCTTCTGTATCTCTGCCTCTCAAGTAAATAAAATAAATAAAAAATTAGGGGTAGGCATTTGTCACTATAATTAAGATATTGTTTGGGACACCCACAGCCCATATAGACGTACCTGGGAGTCCCAGCTCCACTTCTCATTTTAGCTTCTAGCTCATGTGCACACTGGGAGGCACAGCTGACAGTTCAGGTAGCAGGGTCCTTGCCACCCAGGTGGGAGCGATGGATTGAATTTAGGGCTTCTGTATTTGGCCTGGCCCAAATGGCTGCAGAGGACATTTAAGAGTGAACTATCGGCCGGCGCCGCGGCTCACTAGGCTAATCCTCCGCCTTGCAGCGCTGGCACTCCGGGTTCTAGTCCCGGTCGGGGCGCCGGATTCTGTCCTGGTTGCCCCTCTTCCAGGCCTGCTCTCTGCTGTGGCCAGGGAGTGCAGTGGAGGATGGCCCAAGTCCTTGGGCCCTGCACCCATGGGAGACCAGTATAAGTACCTGGCTCCTGCCATCGATCAGCGCGGTGTGCCGGCTGCAGCACACCGGCCGTGGCGGCCATTGGAGGGTGAACCAACGGCAAAGGAAGACCTTTCTCTCTCTCTCTCTCACTGTCCACTCTTCCTGTCATAAAACAAACAAACAAAAAAATGAACTATCAAGGCCAGTGCTGTGACACAGTGGGTTCAAGCCCCGGGTCTGCAGTACCTGCATCCCATATGGGCGCTGGTTCGGGTCCCGGCTGCCCACTTCCAATCCCGCTCTCTGGTATGGCCTGGGAAGACAGTAGAAGATGGTCCAAGTCCTTGGGCCCCTGCACCCATGTGGCAGACCTGGAGGAAGCTCTGACTCCTGGCTTTAGATTGGTTGGCACAGCCCCGGCCATTCTCTCCCTCTCTCCCTCTCTCTCTCTTTTTCTCTGCCTCTGCCTCTCTGTAACTCTGCTTTTTGAATAAATAAATAAATCTTAAAAAAAAATGAATTAACCAGTGGATGGAAGATATCTCTCTCTCTGCCTTTCAAATACATAAACTTTAAATAAATAAATTTAATATAAATAATTTACAATAAAATATAAGCCCTTTCCATTTTGCCTTTTACTCCTCAGTATGTTTTCCTAAGTTTTAACACTTTTGATGCTATCCTTTTTAAAAAAAAAAAAAAATTGAAAGATTTATTTATTTATTTATTTCAAAGAGTTACATAGAGAGAGGAGAGGGAGAGAGAGAGAGGTCTTCCATCTGCTCGTTCACTCCCCAGTTGGTCACAACGGTTGGAGTTGCACCAATCTGAAGCCAGGAGCAGCTGGGACTAGAACCGGCACCCATATGGGATGCCGGCACTGCAGGCAGCAGCTTTACCCATATATCACAGTGCCAGCCCATTGATGGTATTCTTTTGCTGTATTATTCAGTAAATAAAAATAATTTTAGCATCTGTTAAGTAAGGAGGCCATTTTTCCATTTTTCTTTTATCAGTTTCTGTAATTGTCTGTTTGCTTTCTAGATTTCAAACAAACTGATGTAGACGTTTAGGAAGTTCATATTTGTCAGTCTTCCTGTAAGTCTGTATGGAGGTAAAGGAATTATTACAGAGTGATGGAGATGCTTAATCTGTTTTTATGGATGGATGTATTTATGGATGGAAGCTGTTGTTAAAAAGTTTTCAACTCGTTATAAGCAAACAACTTTCTGTTAAAGTGTGGTGCAGCAAAGAATGAGTTCTGTTTCTTTAGAACTACTCAAAAAGACTTACTCATCAGAAGGGTAATTACAGTAAATGGCCTTGAGATTGTTTCCAATCCTGAGATAATATAATTCTAGTTCAACTTAATTTGTTGACTTATTTCAGATGGAATTTAAGTGCTATGGATAAACTTAGCAAATGCTGAACTGAAAGCAGTAAGGCAAGGGAACATTAAAAGTAAAATTAAGGGCTAAATCAACTTTAAATAGGACCTTTATTACATTTGTTACATAATGAGTGTGTATTGGTGTTAGGTTTTAAATATCATGGGTATGTGATTATTTTCTGATGTTATCAAGTTGGGTTTTTCCATTTTATTTATAAACATAAATAAAGTAGGTTGGAATAATTAAGAATTGAGAAAGAAAACAAATTAAGGCCCTTCTCATAATTTCTGACAATTTTAAAATTTGACTTGCTTTGAAAATGAATAGTTTTTTGTAAATTTATTTTTTTTTAAGTGGGAAGAATCAATTTTCACATGTTGAAGGCATTTGATTTTCAAATAGAAGTTCTAGTAATTTCATTCTTGTTTTAGTTTTTTGAGGGCCATTGGGAAGAAGCTTATTGAATTTTTTGTCACTATGACTTATTTTTATCTATTTATTTGAGAGGCAGAAAGACAGGATGAGGCCTGAGGGGTTGGGGAACAGATGAAGAGAAAGAGCACTCTGATCTGCTGGTTCTCTCTGACATGCCCTCAAAGACCAAGACTGAACCAGGCTGAACTGATGCAGGAGATCGGAGCTCAGTCCAGGTCTGTCACGTAGGCAACAAGAACTCGAGTACTTGAGCCATCCCCTGCTGCCTCCCAGGATCTTCATCAATAGGAGGGTAGAGTCGGGAGCTGGAGCTCGCTGCTAAACCCAGGCACTCTGACATGGAACGTGGGCATCTCAACTGCTAGACTAAACACCCACCTCCACTACACTTTTGAACCTAAATTAGTTTGTTTTTTAAGATAGCTTTTAGTTGAATATAGGAAATGCACGTAGGTTTTATAGTTTAGGGTATTCTGGCTTTTTATAGTTTAGTGTATTCTAATACTTCTCTAATGATGAAACGAATTTCTAAAATTTTCAGCAATCATACTAATTGGAGAAATACCAAATCTAAAAAATTTCAGGCAAATGTAACCATTAGATAATACTATTTTTAAAAAAAACTTTATTTGTAAATTAGAAGCAAACTTAGCAGATTTGTATGTTAATTGATCTCTACAGGTTCTCAATTATCTCGCAAAGCCTGTAATTCATTTATTTAGACTTACCTGGTAATTGCATTTTCCAAATATATTTCTGCATCTACAACAGCCTTGAACTGGGGAAGAAATAATAATAAATTGTATAAAGAATGACACAAAACACTTTGAAGATGTTATATATGCTTATTACTTAATGATATTTTAAAATTATTTCACTTAAATGTATATTTTCCTTCCATGTTATATTCGGTGTTACAAAGTACAGAGTATGCTTATTTCCAATCTATGAATTTTGTCAGAAAATATTCTTTAACTCGAATTTATAGCATTATACATGATCAGTTTTAAGTTATCTGCAAAGCTTACAGTATGTATTAAGTGCTATGAACTTAAATAAGAAAAATTACTTTCTAAATTTTCTTAAGTAAAGCCTATCTGATCAAGTCTTTAAAGGAAGATTTTATAATGTAGACTAAATAGTTAACCATAAAATTTGAGTTAATAACATAGATTAATATTTTTAATTGCTAATTTTACCTAATTAAGATTTGGATGATAGTACATTTTAGTTGATGATATTCCATTTTAGATAAGGTTCAATTCAATAACATAAAGTAATCCTGGGCATATTACCTAAATTTCTTGGTTATACATCTCTGTATCTGTAATTTAGAATTGTTAGATTCAGTAATCCTTGATAGTGCCTCCAACTCTAATAAACTATATTGACATTTAAAAAATGCCATTCTTAGGAAAGTTATTTTGCATTTATGTATATGACCTCTAGAGGGCACCATAGGATTTACTTGCAGGCATTGCCTGATAAATTCCAGCAGCGATTGATCTAGTTTTTACAATCCAACAGGTGTGTGGAGAAATGCGCTTTCAGATGAATAAAACCAAAATGGAGAGGGATGAGGCAGAAAAGGAACACATAAAGTACAAAGCAAAAGTTAAAATGGATCTTGAAATTAAAGATCAGGTAAGAGATGGCACAAGTATATCTGCAGCAGTTGAAAATCTCATGTTCTTTCTAATGTTGATGTACTTTAATTCCTAAATTATGCATTTCTATTATATTATTTATAAATAATGCAATGACCCAGTTATCCTATTAAAAGAATTTCATTTATAGTTGCCTAAAATTATCACCTTTCAATATGAAATGGTGAGAGTACAACTGTGTGCATATGAAATTCCAATCTGACAGGTCATAAATATACATTTGGATATGTGTATCTATTACTTACAAAAGTTAAAAAAAATGTTCTAATGCACAGTTTGAACCTAAAATATACGTACATGAAGTTCTTGAAAGATGCCAACTTGAATCCAATTTTAAATGAAAAAGTTAAAAATTTGTAAGATGAGATGAGTTGATATGTAAATATGTCAATCAAATTGATTGTTGGCAGAGTGAAACCAGTTTTAACTAAGATAACCATGAATACTTTTGCTCACGAAGCCTAAATACAGTGAAACTAGAAATGTTAGAGAAGAAAATGCTGCTTACTTCAATGTTAGTTTGAACAGATGTTTTATGTTATATCTTTATTGAGATATAATTTTAATTGACTCTAATTTTAATTGACAATTTGGATAAAGTTTTTAAAGAGACAATTCTAGTAGACTGACTTTGATTTTCTGTTTTTATACTGTAATACAGACATAGTAGTACAGGACATGAAAACTTATATTCTTTATATTTAATGAATAGTTGTTTAATTTATTCAATTAAAATAATAAAGCTGAATTCTTGGTGTCAATATTTAAAAGATTTATTTATTTATTTGAAAGTCAGAGTTACACAGAGAGAGAGAGGAGAGGCAGAGAGAGAGAGAGAGAGAGAGAGGTCTTCCATCCGATGGTTCACTCCCCAGTTGGCTGCAACAGCCAGAGTCCTGCTGATCTGAAGCCAGGAGCCATAAACTTCTTCTGGGTCTCCCACATGGCTGCAGGGGCCCAAGGACTTGGGCCATCCTCTACTGCTTTCCCAGGCCACAGCAGAGAGCTGGATCAGAAGTGGAGCAGCCAGGTCTCAAACCAGTGCCTATATAGGATGCCAGTGCTTCAGGCCAGGGCATTAACCTGCAACGCCCCAGCACCGGCCCCAGTGTCAATATTTTAAAGAAACAAATACAGTGTGGAAATGGGTAGCTCCAAGTACATTTTTTCCTGATATTTCAAGATTTTTTATTGCATCTTCCAACAAATTTTCCCTTTCAATCTAATCAACTCCTCATGACAACTGATGCAAGGACAACTGGGAAAAAGTACTTAGAATTGAAAGTGATAATGAAGTTCACTACAAAGTTTTTAAGTCACAATTAAAATTGTTAATACTATTTTAAAAACTAGACAAGCAGAATAAAATTCTGCTTTTATATCAGTATATTCAAAGTGTCATGAGTTTTAAATTTTCAATGGATTTTTCATTATTAGCATGTACAAATTATGAAACTATTTTATTTCATCCAGTTGGGGGCGTACCTGATAGTGGAATGGAAAATCCTTTCTATCAGGAGCTGAAGGCCTCGGACTAAGTCAAACACATAGAGAACTTTTTTTCCTGGCATATTATAATTTTTTAAAGGTACCATATTGGCATGCTCACTAGGATTATTATATAATATTGTATTATAACATTCTGCCAGCATATTTTAGAATGAGAAAATATAGCAGGGAAGAGTTTCTGAATTATTAAAATTACCTTAGAATGTTCTAGAAGATAAAGACACTATAGTAATAAGAAGAGTTTATATATAGCTTATAAATGAATAAACTGTTTAGAAGTATTTATAATATTTTTCTTTTTGCAGTGTATCTCATTTTAGTTAACTAGTGATGGTGTGGAAGCTCAAGTTGCAGGATTTCAAAAGGAGGAGTTTTTGTTTATAAACAAATCCTGATACCAGTGAAATATTAGCAATCTTCAGAGTGACTTTTAGTGATAAGTCATTTGATAGAGATGTGCCTTTTTAGCAGGTCTTTGCGTTAGGAATAAAACCTCTGAACAGTTATGAGATGTTTGTGCTGTTATGTGCTTGTTACCATTCCCCCCCCCCCCCTTGGGCAGAATGTGAGGAAATCTTATAGGTACTCTTTATAACTATTTTGTATTGAACAGGCAGTTTCAGAAAAGAAAGAAGTGGTGTCTCATTCCATGGATGATTTGAAGTAGCAAAGCAGCAATTGTTCTTTGGTCTTTCAGCCATGACCTGACCTTCTGTCTGTAAGACCAAAGAGCTACATTGCTTGGCCACCATCTGCACTCATGAGAAAAATTTACATTTAACTTTTAAAAGCTTGCTATGTTGAGCATTTATCTGAAATATTACCATAACATAAAGCATATTTAATTTTAAGGTGATATATATCATACAATTCAGCATAACAGAAAGACTATCTCTAGGTTTGCAAACAAGGTATTCTTCATAATCTAGTCATTTTATTCATATTTTCATCTAACCACTCAATATACTTTTTAAGTAGGTGGGAAACTGTGGGATTGGAATGTGGTGATAACAAGAGCTTTTTTGATGTATACAAAATAGGGCAAATGGTTGACCACCAAAATAATTTTCCTTGTGACCTGAGCCTTGACTCTGGCATAATTAGAAGGAAAGGTTAGGAGAATAACAATGGCAGACTCTTCCACCCACTTTCTTCTTTTCTTTTTTGTATTGTGTCAGGACCCGATAGGCAGATTATCCTTCCCATGAACTCCTTTGTATCTCTTCAGTTTAGAGGATGCCTGTCAGCCTCAGAGGATGCTTATTGCTTGAAAAAAAAAAAAAAAAAAGACAGTTAGTATGGGAAAGAAAGAGAAATAGGTGCCTAGATTTTTTTGAGAGAATTTTTGTGGCCAACAGGTACACACATAACTCACTCCATCATGGGAATTTAAAAACATACATGAGGCCAAAGGGAATATGATAATGCACCCCCACATTTCCAGTGCCTGCAGTCTTCATTTTGCCTAGCCCATCTCACATTTTTTTCTCAGTTCTTTCTTTGTCTTCCTTGTTTCCTGCTTCATTTTCTTTGTTATCTTTTTCTTTACTTTTTTTATGTTTACTCATAAATACCCATATGCATCTCTGAAGAATATTTTTACATAACTACCATGTCATTGTTACCCCAAATAATATTAGCAATAATTATTTAATATCAAATAATGCCAGGCTGTATTCAAATATGTGCTTGATTTGCAGTTGGTTTATTCAATTCAGGAAGACAATTACATTTTTATGTTAAAGTGCTGCAATATTACCCTCTTTAATAGGAAATAAAGTAAATATTAGTAAAGTTTCAACTTTGGTATTTATTAAATTTCACATATAATCGTTTTTATTGTGTTTTATATTCATAAAATACCCTATGATCATTCTAAACAAGTACACTCTTTGAGGGAAATAACTACCATGCAACATTCCTGATCATCATATGAATCTGAAACCAAAGTACGTAATTAACTCCAGAGCTTTCTATTTAAAATTTTGGGGTACTGCAGGAACCCCTTGCATTACAAGGGTTGGCTGTTCTTAAATGAGTGGTGCATAGTGGAACTTTCTTTGCCAGCTTCCATTTGGGCAGATGAATCTCATCAGATGATTTTTTATATCTCATAAGCTTTCATAAGGGCCCAGAGCAAAGTAAATACAGGGTGTGTGTTAAAGTTAGCAAATTTTTCTTTTTTCCCTCAGCCTTTCTTTCTTTTCTCTCTCTCTCTCTCTCCTTTTACTGGTCATGTGCTTTTTAATTGGCTCGTTAATGCCAAGCTGCTTCTTATACAGGACTGCTCATGGGGGATTACAGTCATGACTGGGTGTGCATTTGTAGCCCATCCTGCTGGGTTGTCTCTTACTCCAATCACTGAGCCTACACACTGTGCCCCACAGGAAGGGAAAGAAGTCACTCTCCTTCATCTCAAGGAGGTCATATAGGCATTCTCCAGGAGATTGCATCCTGCACGCTGGTGCATACCTGCTTCCTAGATCAGGGGTGGGCAAGGAGCTCTGCCTGGAGTCCATTGAGTGTGCTGTGGTGCTACCAGCCTGGGGCAGGAACAGTCACCTCCATGTCTTCCCTAAAATACCACAGATGTGCACACTGACACCATCCCTTCCTAAAGTCACATTCAGCTCTTGCCATGAGCAAAAGACAGTCGCAGAACACATGCCTCCACCCAGACATGACCTGGTCTCATCCTGGGTGGATGGCGGCAGCAGCAGCAAGACAAGGGCAGGAAAGAAGAAGCTGAAGGAGACTTGTTTCTGAGACCTATCTCAGGGCTGCAGTGAGCCAAGGAGGTTCCTTTGCCCTGACCATACTTACAAAACAGAATTACAAGATAGAATCATTAAGAATTTCAAGACAGTGACTCTAGAGAGTGAAAACTACAAGTTCAGGGCCCTTGTAAACAGCGCATGTGTGACTATACTGATTACAGGCCCGAGAAGCTGCCTTGACTCTGGGAATAGGCAAACAGATGTGGTGCACTAATACACATACATATATAAACTCCTACTCACATATACAGACATGTAAGCATATTCAACATACATGCCCAATGTACATTAAAAGTGAGTAGCCAACTGTAGTTTTATTAGAACACTACCATACCAATTTGTTTATGTATTGACTACTGCTGCTTTCCTGCTACAGCAGAATTGAAGAGTTGCAGCAGAGACCATGTGTCTCACAAAGCCTGAAGTCCTTACTCCAACCATTTATTGAAAGATTTTCTAACTCCTTCCCTACATATAGAAACACAACTGTATTTTTAAGTTTCCTTTGCTCTATTACAATATAGAACTTTTGGTCTGAAGACCCATCAATCTTAAATTATAATTTAGTGCTTTTAGAATATGTTATAGATTACTGAATTTTCCATATCTCTGGTCTCTTATTCAATAGTATTTCTGAGTGTAACTCTGGTTACCATGTTATTATTAGTGGCATATGGCTTGATAATGGCTTGGATGGGATACAGTATTGGTTTAAATTTTCAGTTTTGTTTTTAGGTTGGTACTAAATTTACTTTTCAGAGATAACAAAACTCACATAGAAAGCTTTTCTTAGCAGTATTGTATGAGTTATAACTTTGGAGTTGTGGCTACTATTAGGTAAGAAATATTGAAATTCAAAATTACCTTAATGGAATTATCAAGGCAAATCTTTAGATTTAAAAATATATATATTTTAAAAATTAGCTGAAGAAATTAGGTCAGAAAAGAATTTAAGAGTTGCTCATGTCCACAGCAGTAAGAATCAGCATTTTATATTTTTAAAAAGATTTATTTATTGTTTGAGAGGCAAAGAGAAAGAGAGAGAAGTCTTTCATCCACTGGTTCACTCCCCAAATGGCCGCAACGGCCAGAGCTGGGCCAATTGGAAGCGAGGAGACAGGAGCCTCCTCTGGGTCTCCCATGAGGGTGCAGGTGCCCAAGGACTTGGGCCAACTTTTACTGCTTTCCCAGGCCATAGCAGAGAGCTGGATAGGAAGTAGAGCAGCCAGGACTCGAACTGGCACCCATATAGGATGCCAGCACTACAAGTGCCGGCTTTACTCGCTACGCCACAGCACCGGTGCCAGGAATCAGTACTTTAAAACCGATTTTAAGCACGTACTGTATCAACATGGGAATTATTTCCTAAATGAAATTTACTTACATTGTTGGAAAAAAATGCATCTTTTATTATTTGAGAGGTAGAAAGAGAGCAAGGCAGTCAGAGAGTGAAAGCTCCAACCCACTAGTTTATTCCCCAAATGTCTGTAACAGCTGGGGCTGGTCTGGGGCCAGAGCCAGGAGCCAAGAACCAGGAATGTAACCAATGGGTGACAAGAACACAGCTACTGTCAGAGTCTTCATTGATAGGAAGCCGGAGTCAGGCGCTAGAGCTGGGAATTGCACCAGGCACCCTGATGTGGGATGGGAGTATGTTAGCTGCTATGCTAAGCACCCAGTCCCCAAGAAATGCATCTATTTTATATGGCATTGTGTAAAGATGAGAGGAAGCCATGGAAGTCTTGAAAGTAAGCTCTGTTCAAGGCCAGAGCAATAAAAATCACTACAGAAAGTTGAAGACCTTTTTACCTTTTTACTGATAGAAGACTGAAACATTACTTCACTGTCTTCAAGAATTTGACAGGTAATTTCAAAAGGAAAGTTAAACACCTGATCTTGATCTTCAATATGAAAAGAACAAGAACAATTTAATTCAACAACAGATTTAATTACAGTAACTGGAAATCACAATAGCCTAAAATAAGAATTTTTTGACAGTAAGAAAATGGAAATAGATTGTTGGCAACAGGTCATGGAACCATGTAACTTTCTTCCCTGAAATTTTAGTTTTAAATACTAGGAGCAATATGATTTACCAGAAGACCCAGCTAATGGATCTTTGAAGTGCACTCTATTCTATTTGATTCTAGAAGCATCCTAGAAATAGAGTATTTTATCTGTTCAGAATGGGTAACAGTGGTGTCAGTCTTTTCTACTTGAGACCTAGTGCCTACAGATTAATATTATACTCTGTTCGGTTGCATTCTCTGCTTTGTGTCATTAAAGTTATGTAGTCTCTTCAGAAGGCTTTTGAGAGTATACTAAGATAGTGGACGGCTTCTCAAGAGCTAGGCTGCAGAGACTTATCCAACCACCACCTGCAGTTTCACTTTGCTCTCTAAAAGATGACTGGGAGAGGGGCCATTTGGCATGTGTGATCACTCTGTCCCAGTGATGACAGAGTTGCTCTCCAGAGTTCTTCACACTCTCTTTCCGTGCTGTATGCTTTTCATGTTCCCATCCCTGCTCCTTACTCAGATAATTGTAGGTTCAGGGGGCCTGGTTTCCTCTGACCAGTATACCACTGGACACTGACACTGTGAGGGTAATAACCAGAAGACCCAGGTCCTGCCCTTAGGGAGTTTATATTCTAGTCAAGGAGTCAGGGTACACATCTGAACATGCCTTGAGAATACTTGCAGCATCTCGACAAGTGCAAATTAATGTGGTGTGAACTTCATGCTGGCTACAGCCCATGAGAGGGAGAATCGAGTTCCATGTGTGTGATGCAATAAAGCTTTTTTTTTTTTTATAGCATCTTCTCTAAGTATGCCCTAAAGCATTGTTCAGCATACTTAGATAAATTTGTGTTCTTATCACAGCTTAACCAAGAATTCTGAGAAAATTCTTCTCCCTGGCATATGTCTAATAAATCAGTCTCTTTTGTTCTTGTCCTGGTGATGCTTAAAGGGGACAAATAGAATTTACTGTATTATGCACATAATTTAAAATATCTCCATTTAATAAAGTCTTAAATTACTGAACTTACTATTTTTCTAAAACAATATGCCAAATTAGTTTCTTCACTTTAAATCATCTTTGTGTTGATCGAGTTGCAAACTTAGCAGTAAAAAAGTCAATTTGATTTTTTTTTTTTTTTTACACAAAGGAACAGTTCCACATCAATCTGGTTACTTAATACCAAGTTAGAGGTCTTGGGGTATTTAGCATTTAAAAACGTCACAGTGATTTGGGCAACTGTTTTTAGGGCCAGTATGTGTATAATTCATTTGTAGAAACACTGTGCTCAAAAAGAGTCTCTTAAGTTTTCCTTTAATTTGATTCTCTAACAAAGATGATAATGTTATTTACTGTAATGATTTATTTTAAAAAAAATCAAACATATAGGCAGAAACAATAGAGCTATTTAGGATGCAAGAGCACAATAGGAAACAAAACATGCCCACTTAGAGATAATATGCCTAATGGGATAAACATTTAGGAGTAAATGATTGTTTTTGAAAAGGAATACAAAACTATAAACTGAACTCAAGGAATATTTGTATGTTGTCAGGGTCTGCATTTAGTGACTTTAAATAAATGAAATTTTTGCTGTGTTTTCAATTGTAGTGACTGATATGTATTCTGGTTCTTTAAATTTTTTTTGCATGTGTATTGTGACTTTAAAAATAGATTCACCAGACCAACCTGCCAGTTTTGCAGAATATCTTCTCAGGTACTTCAGTCTGCAGTGCTGGGAGCTACCAGGTGGCAACAATTCTTTGTATCCATGCAGTCTAGCCAACCCAAAGGCATTTAGTCATAGGACAGCTACATATGCCTTTATTTTACAGTCCATGAATATTAGTACCCATATCTAGTATGAATGTTACTAATTGCTACATTTGTATACATTTTTAAATGTTTATTGTATAAATATAAACACATAACAAAAGCCAATAATCTCATCACCCAATACAGAGCAAATTGTTTTCATTTTCTGACCTTCCACTGTTTGTCCATATGCATATATAATATTAACAAGTAGCAAACATAGCCTAGATGTAATTTTTATTTTTTTCACTTAACATTATCTTAAGTGTTTTTCTGTGTTGCTCCTCATCTTTTTTTTTTTTTTTAAGATTTATTTATTTATTTGAAAGGCAGAGTTAGAGAGAGAGAGGGGGAGAGACAGACAGATCTTCCATCTGCTAGTTCACTCCCCAAATGGCTGCAATGGCAGGAGCTGGGCCAATCTGAAGCCAGGAGCCAGGAGTCTCTTCCAGAGAGAGGAAGAAAGGACAAGGGAGGGGGAGGAAGAATGCCCCCATCCACTAGTTCATTCCCCAGATGCCCACAATGGTGGAGCTGGACCAGGACCAGAGTCAACAGCCAAGAATGCAATCTAGGTCTCCCATGTGAGTGGCAGGAACTCAAATATGTGAGCCATCACTGCAGCCACCCAGAGTCTGCATTAGCAGGAGGCTGGAGTCAACAGCTAGAGCCAGGGAATGTACCCAGATACTCCAATGTCAAAGGCAGGTATGCTCGCATGTAAAAGTCTGCTCTCCTAAGTCCTATTTTGAAAGGGCAGACCCTATTACAAGTTATAACCCTTTTACCCTAATTCCAGTTTTTTAAATTCAGTGACCATGTATTATATGCACTGTGCTTTCCTATAGTGAATTTCTGTCAATAAGGAAGATGCAGGATAATTACAAGTCAAAAATCAATATGCAAACAAATATACATGGAAGTCTGTCAGAGAGATCATAGTGGCCATAAGCAAACTACTAAAGGATGTAGGGATTTAGAAGAGGGAAAGAGGACATCAATTAGGATGGGTAGGATATTGCCCAGCCTAGATGGGAGATGAAGGCATTTGATTAGAAGGTCCATCATGGCAGTTTGAGCAAAGGAAGGACTGAGAAAGGAGAATACATTCAAAGAACATATGTGTCTTTTGATTCCAGGGTATTCTTGTATAACCCACCTTAGTATAAATTCCATGTCTCTTTTGTAATAGATTACCCATCATAAGTGAGCTTTTATAACTCTCAGAATTCCAGTGTAATTGACTGTTTATAACATACCTCATGCCCAGCAGTCAGGCACTGAAGTTGTGCTCTGTTCTGAAAATATTTGCATGTTTTTCATTTTCTTTATATTATTTTCTATGTAATAGAAAATTTTTAAGATTCTCAGACTTCTGGGAACATAACAAAATGTCATTTTAGTAGCAGTGTTAGAGTCAAATAGAATTGCTGGCCTGGAAATAAAGGATTTATAGTTATCTTGATTATGAAGAGATACCTTTATGATATAAGGTGAAACACAGAGTATACAGGGTGTAATTCACCTGTGGACTGTGAATCCAAAGACTTGACTCTAAGCTTGATTTGTGTCATCAGCTAACTTCCTAAGCAAGCCTCTCTGAGCCTCAATTTCTTTCCCAGTGAAGTGAGAAATTTGGAGAAATGATAGCTAAGGTTCTCTCCAACTCTAATTTTTTTTATTTCTAGAAACATAGAAAATAGTTTTCTATCCCTCTTAATAACAATCATAAAAATTACAAGGAGTATCAATTGCCATTCTGTATTTCCAGTTATTCACTCATTGTATAAAAGTGATACATCTGTTAAAATGATAAGAATTAATTTTTTTACTGTCATCAACAATTTTAGATCATATTCTTTTTATTATGATTAATATGATAATAAAATGCCTAGACTTTTAAACAGCTGGATTAATTATAAGACTAATATCATTTAATTTATAATAAGTATTAAAATCCATCTCTAAATTAAGAATTCAGTTCTACTGAAAAGGTCTTAGGCATGAGAAAATTGTCAAAGGTAGTATTTTGGAGGAGAAGCAGGCTTTTACAAAAGCTTGTGAAATTAGATATGCTCAGTTTCTCACATGTGTGAACTCAGGATCATAGGAACCCTATCAGTGGCTTCTTGTTTGAGAAATGTAGCATTGTTCATGCTTTCACTATCTGTTTTCCCTTAGTGGCCTTATAAATGCAGTCTTAGAATGAAAGAAATACTGTGGCAGTTCGAGACATAAATGACCTAGAGTATCATAATAATTTTTTTGTTTTGAGTTTTTATAAAATTAAAATGAAAATAATTTTTTATAATTATATGATGGATTACACAGATCCCCAACATGTTTTCTGCACTCACACACAGAAGCCCAGTGTGAGACAGACTGCCCTATTCAGAGATTCTAGATGTAACTCTGACTTGTTCATGGTTCCCAATGTTACAAGATGCTTACATTTTCATGTTATGTTCTTAAGAGCTGGTCAAGTTAATTTAACCCTTTCTCTCTCTCTAAGATTTACTTATTTGTTTCAAAGTAAGAATCACAGAGAGAGAGGGAGAGACAAGGGGAGAGACTTCCAACCACTGGTTCACTCCCCAAATGGCCGCAACAGCCAGGGCTGGGCCAAGGCAAAGCCAGGAGCCGGGAGCTTCTTTTGGGTCTCCTATGTGAGTGCAGGGGCCCAAGGACCTGGGCCATCCTCTGCTGCTTTCCCAGGTGCATTACCAGGGAGCTGAATGGGAAGTGGTGCAGCCAGGACTCGAACTGGCAGGATGCTGGCACTGCAGATGGCAGCTTAACCCACTACACTGGCCCCAGTTTAAACCTCTCTGATGTTATCATATGTACTTAAGTACATTAGTTACACCAATATTTAGGGAAAAGACAAGAAAGCTGTAGAGTCTTTCTTTCTGGTCTGCCTTCTGCCATCCCTGGGAATTTCTGGATTTCTATGTGAAGAATGGAAAATTCTTTGTTCATACTGTCTCTACTTACCAACTAAACTTTAGATGCCTCCTCTCTCTCTCTCTCTCGCTCTTGCTCTCTCTCTCTCTCCTTCCTCTCTCCCTCCCTCCCTCCCTTTTGTCTCCCCCTTCTTTGTCTCCTTCCCTTTTCCTCCCTGCCTCCCTCCTTCCTTTCCTTCTTTCCTCATTCCTTTGCTCTGTTTAATAAATCATGTAAATAGGGGCATTACTCTGTCTTCACGAGTCATCGTATGACTGAAAGTTCCCATTAAAGCACAAGGGAATTGCTCATCTTTTCAGACATAATGGCAGCCAAGGAAAAGAGGGAGGTAAAAATAAACTTAAGAAGATAGAAGGGAAAGAATGGTTCCATCTGAATGATTGTCCCATCATTACAAGTGCTGTTTTTTCTGTTGTATTCTCTGACTTGGCCAGAACTTTCTGCATAGAAATCTGAATTCACTCATACTAAGAAGTGATTGTCATATACTAGTTTATATTAGAAGAGACTTTAAGGTGTCATTTTCACCCTATCTCTGTACTTAAATTTGTCATAGAATAGTAGAAATATCAGATGTGTTTAGTAATTTGTCACATACAAAAGTTTATAGAACAAGAACCAGACATGTTTTAATCTAGAGGAGGATCCAAGACCGTCTGATAGGTGGACCAAATATCTGTTTATATCTATGTTTTAACATTTGCATATGGAAATGTATCTTTTAATATATCTTACTAATCTATAATCTCAGAAATATTACTTGATAATTTTTCTTAGAATCAGAGCCTGAAGTTTGAAGTATCTAAATGCTGAATTTAGCAGACTTTAGACTCACCTCAACAGCAAAGAGAACAAGAAGGACCAAAGAATTGTCTTCTTAACTATAAAAACAAGAAAAGAAAAGGAAAGAGGAAAAAAGTGGGAAGAGTAAATGGGAAAGATTTCTAAATGCTTATTTTTATCCACTTGACTGTGGCAGAGAGAGAGAGAGACTGTCTTCCACCCATAGGTTCATTCCCCAAGCATCCACTGCAGCCAAGGCTGGCCAGACTGAAGCCAGGAGCCAGGAATTCCATCCAGGTTTTCCATGTCGGTAGAAGGGGCCCAAGCACCTGAGCCATCCTCCACTGCCTCCCAGGGTACACTTGCTAGAAACTGGATCATAAGCTGAGGATCCAGAATTTGAACCAGCATTCCTATATGTGATGCCAGTTAACTCTCTGCACAACACCCACAATAATGAGAAAGATTTTAGAAGAATTTATTCTAAAGACATTTACATTGAGAATAATTGAACTTTTTCCCCTATTTATACTGCTTCACATTAAATCATAATTCAGAAGAAATAAACATGGCCCCAGATTCATCAGGGTAATCTATCAGGATCAGAAGGGAACCACAATTCTGAATTTTTTTAAACTACGAGTATACTTTTTAACCGCAAAGCAATGCAATTTATGAAAACAACTTTTGTCTTTAGTTTCTCTTATTTCAATGGCCAGAACATAAAGGACTGGATGGAGGGCCTCGGATAATGAAGAGCAATGGCCTGATGGGCACTAACAGCCAAAAAGACTTTAATGATTTACTCTGCCCTCTTCCTTTTTCAGATGACTAGACTGTGCTGAGCTGAGAGTAATCTCATTCTATTCATTCATTTAACTAATATTTATTCATAAGCTATTATGTGTCATACACAAATAGGTAGAGGGGTTGCAATGAGGAATAAAATACATGTAGTGCTCTTATACTCTGGTGAGAAAGTTAAATGTGATGAGCTTTTAGTGGAGGGAATAGCCTATTATGATGGGGAAGGGTTAAGAAAGTTCTACACACTTATAGTCAATTGCTTTTAAATGCTGTTAATAAAATTCAATAAGGAGCAGTCTTTTTAACAAATAGTGCTAAGAAAACTGGATACCCTTGTGTAGAAAGATGAAGAGTCCCAACTTCAGACTATTTGCAAAAGAAAAAAAAACAAACCTCAAAATAAGTGAAAGACCTAAATGTAAAAACTAAACTTATAAAACTTTTAGAAGAAAACAGACAAAAATTCTAATGATTTTGGGCTAGGCAGTGGTTTCTTAGATATGACATGAGAAGTACAAGGAACAAAAGAAAAATTAAATAAATTGGACATCATCAAAAATAAACATTTTGGGGGCCTATGCTGTGGCATAGCAGGTAAAGCTGCTGCCTGCAGTGCCGGCATACCATATGGGTGCTGGTTCAAGTCCCCGCTGCTCCACTTCCAATCCAGCTCTCTGCTATGGCCTGGGAAAGCAGTAGAAGATGGCCCATGTCCTTGGGCCCCTGCACCTGCATGGAAGACCCAGAAGAAACTCCAGCACCTAGCTTCGGATTGGCACAGTTCTGGCCATTGCGCTGTGTGGAAAGTAAACCAGCGGATGGGAGACCCCTTTCTCTCTCTCTCTCTTTCTCTCTTTCTCTCTCTTTCTCTCACCCTCCCCTGCTCTGCCTCTCTGTGACTCTGTCTTTCAAATAAATAAATAAATCTTTAAAAAAACACTTGAATTTCAAAGGATATCATCAAGAAAGTGAAAGACAAAGCACAGAACAAAAGTTTTGTAAATCATGTCTGATAAGGAACTTGTATTTAGGATATTTTAAATGAATTTAAGGAAGAAAGAAAAGGAGAGGGAAGGGGAAGAGGAGAGGGGAAGTATAATTTTACACTTTATCTTAGCCAAAAGGCCAAGAAGCGATGGAAGTATAATTTTATTCGTAGAATTGTATCTATGAGCTACATTGAATGTGTTCTCATTGTGTTAATATCACATTAACATGACAACTGATGAGAATTATGTTGTAGTCATTATCTTGCATTTGCTGTGATCCTGAAAATCTAACATATTAATAAATTCCTCAGAAACATAAGAGAATGGACATAATCGGGCATGTATTGGGGCACAGCAGGTTAAGCCACTTCTTGGAATTCTGCATCCCATATTTTAGTGCATGGGATCCAGTCCTGCCCTTGCTTCAGATCTAGTTTATTTTCTTATTTTTTTTTTTTAGAATACTTATTTAATAAATATAAATTTTGAAAGTACAACTTCTGGATTATAGCAGTTTTTTCCCCCATAACCACCCTTCCACCTGCAAACCATCCCATCTCCTAGTCCCTCTCCCATCCCATTCTTCATTAAGATTCATTTTCAATTATTGTTATATACAGAAGATCAACTTAGTATACACTAAGTAAAGGTCTCAACAGTTTGCACCCACACAAAGTAGAAAGTACTGCTTGAATACTACTTTTACCATTATTTCGCATAGTACAACACATTAAAGACAGAGATCATGGGGAGTAGGTGCACAGTGACTCCTGTTATTGCTTTAACAATTGACACTCATATTTATGACGTCAGTAATCACTCGAGGCTCTTGTCATGAGCTGCCAAGGCTATGGAAACCTCTTGAGTTCACCAACTCCGATCTTATTTAGACAAGGCCATAGTCAAAGTGGAAGTTCTTTCCTCCCTTCGGAGAAAGGTACCTCCTTCTTTGATGACCCATTCTTTTCACTGGGATCTCACTCACAGAGATCTTTCATTTAGGATTTTTTTTTTTTTTTTTTTTTTTTTTTTTTGCCACAGTGTCTTGGCTTTCCATGCCTGAGAAACTCTCATGGGCTTTTTAGCCAGATCCGAATACCTTAAGGGCTAATTCTGAGGCCAGAGTGCTTTTTAGGACATCTGCCATTCTATGAGTCTGCTGTGTATCCTGCTTCCCATGTTGGATTGTTCTCTCCTTTTTAATTCTATCAGTTAGTATTAGCAGACGCTAGTCTTGTTTATGTGATCCCTTTGACACTTAATCCTATCATTATGATCAATTATGAACTTAAACTGATCACTTTGACTAGTAAGATGGCATTGGTACATGCCACCTTGATGGGATTGAATTGGAATCCCCTGGCACATTTCTAGGTCTACCATTAGGGGTAAGTCTGAGTGAGCATGTGCTGTACTGTCCATCTCCTCTCTCTCTTATTCCCACTCTTATATTTAACAGGGATCACTTTTCAGTTAAATTTAAACACCTAAGAATAATTGTGTGTTAATTAAAGAGTTCAACCAATGGTATTAAGTAGAACAAAAAAATACTAAAAGGAATAAAATAATAAGTTGTTCCTCGACAGTCAGGACAAGGGCTGATCAAGTCATTGTTTCTCATAGTGTCCATTTGACTTCTACAGTTTTCCTTTTAGGTGCTCAGTTAGTTGTCACCGATCAGAGAGAACATATGATATTTGTCCCTTTGGGACTGGCTTATTTCACTCAGCATGATGTTCTCCATCCAGATTCCTCCATTTTGTTGCAAATGATTGGATTTCTTTTTAAGGTTTTTTTTTTTTTTTTTTTTTTTTGACAAGCAGAGTGGATAGTGAGAGAGAGAGAGAGAGAGAAAGGTCTTCCTTTGCCGTTGGTTCACCCTCCAATGGCCGCTGCGGCCGGCGTGCTGTGGCCGGCGCACCGCACTGATCTGAAGCCGGGAGCCAGGTGCTTCTCCTGGTCTCCCATGCGGGTGCAGGACCCAAGGACTTGGGCCATCCTCCACTGCACTCCCGGGCCACAGCAGAGAGCTGGCCTGGAAGAGGGGCAACCAGGACAGAATCCAGTTTCCCGACTGGGACTAGAACCCGGTGAGCTGGCGCTGCAAGGCGGAGGATTAGCCTGTTGAGCCGTGGCACCGGCTGGATTTCATTTTTTTTACTGCTGTATAGTATTCTATAGAGTACATATCCCATAATTTCTTTATCCAGTCTTCTGTTGATGGGCATTTGGGTTGATTCCAGGTCTTAGCTATTGTGAATTGAGCTGCAATAAACATTGAAGTGAAGACAGTTCTTTTATTTGCCAATTTAATTTCCTTTGGGTAAATTCCAAGGCAGATGGCTGGGTCATGTGGTAGGGCTATATTCAGGTTTCTGAGGAATCTCCAAACTTTCTTCCATAGAGGCTTTACCAGTTTGCATTCCCACCGACAGTGGATTAGTGTGCCTTTTTCCCCACATCCTTGTCAGCATCTGTTGTTAGTTGATTCTGAATGTGAGCCATTCTAACCAGGGTGAGGTGAAACCCCATTGTGGTTTTGATTTGCATTTCCCTGATGGCTAGTGCAGATCTATTTTCCTAATAATGCAGTTGGAAGGCAACAAATGGTGTCCCAGGTACTTGGCTTTCTGCCAACCATATGAGGGATTCCAGTGGAGTTCCTGGCTCCTGGCTTTGTCCTGGCCTGGCCCCAGCTACTACAGGCATTTGACTGCATGAACTAGAAGATAGAAATTCTGTCTCTCTGTGTGTCTCTTCTTTTCTCTCTATCATTTGGTCTTTCAAATAAAGAACTACTTTTTAAATGAACAAAAGACATAAATAGACATTTTTTCAAAGAATATTTAGAGGGTTTGGCATTGTGGCATAACAGGTTAAGTCACAACCTGTGATGCTGGCATCCCATATGAATGCTGGTTTGAGTCCCAACTACTCTACTTTCAATCCAGCTCCCTGCTAATGAACCTGGAAAGGCAATGGAGGATGGCCCAATTACTTGGACTGTGCCACACATGAAGGAGACCCAGATGGAGTTTCTGGCTCCTTGCTTCACCCTAGCCCGACCCAGACTATTGAGGTCATTTGGGGAGTGAACCAGTGAATGGAAGATCTCTTTCTCTCTGTCTCTACCTCTTTCTTTGTCACTCTGCCTTTCAAAAAATGTAAAATACATCATTAAAAAGAAAGATTTCAAATTGGTGAATATGCACATGAAAAGATGCTCAATATGATTAGCTATCAGGGCAATGCAAACCAAAACCAATGAAATACCACTTCACACCTACTAGTGTGGCTATAATGAAAAAGATAATATCAAATGTTGGTGAAGATATGGAGAAATATGAACTCTTATACATGGCTGTTAGGATTCTGCAGTGCAGCTCTTTTGAAAACAATTTGGTAGTTTCTCAAAACGTTAAACAGAGTTATCATATGACCCAGGAATGCCACTCCTGGGTGTATACCCAACAGAAATGAAAGAAGGGCCCTCACAAAAGCTTGCACATGAGTACTATAGTAGCATTAATAATAGCCTTACTTACAACAACCTTACTATCTATCAATTTATGAATGGACACATAAAATGTGGAGTATGTGTACATTATATGATCAGTTGACAGTAAAGTACTGATATATACCATAGCACAGATGAACCCTGAGAACATAGATACTAAGTGAAGAAGCTAGTTACAAAAGATGACATATTATATGGTTGCATTTTTTGGAATGTCCAGAATAGAAAATCTTGGAAGACAGGAAAATTATTGATTATCTAAGGCTGAGATGGTTGCAGACCAGTGGGAGTGACTGCAGGGTTTCTTTTGGAATTATAAAATGTTCTAAAATCTATTGTAATGATGATTGTACAATGCTGAGTACACTGAAAATCACAATGGTATACTTGAAATAGGTGATTCTATGGTTTGTGAATTATGTGAATGAAGTTGTTATTTTAGAAAAAAAAATGTCATCATAAATGTCTGAAGAGAGTAGAGGGAGGCTACGAAGCAGAGTCCCTTCTGAAAAAAATGGAAAGAATAGGGAAAGGCACCAATCCTTGTCAACCTGGAAGGTATAAATACAACAGATGAGAATGGAAAGAGGGAACCCCCCCCCAAAAAAAACTTTATTTGCTAGAAGTAACTGTGAAGTACTTGAATTCAAGGTCTATATCTTACTCCTCATTTTATCTCTGAGCTCAGCACAGAGAAGGCCTGCCACAAATATTTATCAATCCATTGAATGAATGAGTGAATTAATGCATAACAAAGCTGAAGAATAAACTTTATATAACTAATAATAGTGCCTAAATTAGATGTCAGATCTAATTACTTCTATTTCAATCTTTGTTGTGCTATGTCAGGCAAAGAGTTTTAGAACCAGAATAAAAATAGCATCTTCTATAATGGCATTCATATTTTAACAATCATATTTGTTTAAAAGGTTTGATCAGTCATTTAAATGTTTATCTATTCTGATGGGTATATAATGATATCTCACTGTGGCTTTAATTTGAATTTCCCTGGTGATGAATGAATGATATTAAACATCTTTTCAGGTGTTTATTTGTCTTCCATATATCTTCCTCATACATATCCACTGCTACTTTCCAGTTCAAGGTACTATCATCTTCACCTGTGATACTGCAATAATCTGTTAACTGGCCTCCTTGCTTTTCCCCATTTAGCCCCTTAACAGCGTAAGAGCTAGAGGAATCCTGGTAATACCTACTCAGTTTGTCACTCCTCTGATCAACACCATCCAGTGGTTCCCTGTCTCAGTCATGGACAAAGGACAACTCCTGAACAGTGATTTACCAGGCCCTAAACATTCTGACCCTTCATTTCCTGTTTCTCTCCCCCTCACTCTGCTTCCTATGCTTTTCCCCACTTTTCTTTTACTTAGCCAGCTCTTTCTTTCTTTTGGTTTCCAGTTAAATGTTTCCATTTCTGTTACGCTCTCATAGTACATTGTTTTCTTCATGGAACTTACTAGAGTGCATTAAGTTGCCATTTATTTATCTTTAAAAATCTACCTCTTCTATTGGAATATGATTTATTTGAGGGAAGAGACTCTTACCTGTCTTGTTTACTTTTGTGTTCCAGTGCTCCAATGCCTAATATGTAGATTAGAGTCACAGTGATCAGATAAATGTATGTAAGTGTGAATAGGTGGCTAGGAGATTAAGCCCCAAAAGTAGGCTGCCTAGAGTAAAATTTTCATTTTACTAGCTACTGTGTAGTAAACTTGGACAAGTTATTTGATGGTTCCTGTAAATTTTCTCTTTAAAATGAGGTAGATATAACTTTCACTTTATAGATTTTCATAAAATTTGAGATGATCAATGTTAACTTCATGGCACAGTATATGTCTATTAATTTCTTCATAATTGCTAATAATCATTATTTTACTAGTGTTTCTATGATTTTTATTTACATTCTTCATTCTCCCCCACCTCCTGTATTGGATGTTATCTGGTTCTATTCCAGAGACATGATGAGAGCTAAATATAATACTTTACTTATAAATGGTACAGTTTGTAAAAATGGGACTATCACCCATTAATCTAGCGTCAGGGCCAGTTATCATTTGGAAATATGTTTATCAAATATTTCTCATTGTAAACTCTATATTGAACTTAAATGCAGTTAAAACCATGAATGGCATGTATCTACTGCTCTACAATTGGGCAGTAAATAGAGGTATTTGCCTTTACCTCTCTGAAACTTGGTCATTTAAGGTTAGACCTATAGTGTCAGCTTGTCTGAACCATTTTTGATACTGTTTTTGATATATAGCCTTAATAAATTAGTCCTTTCAAGTTATGTGCCTGGCAAATATGATCAGCAAATCAGTAGTAGCCTCTTTTTTTTTTTTTTTTTAAGATTTATTTATTTATTTGAGAAGTGGAATCACAGACAGAGAGAGGAAGAGAAAGATAAGTCTTCCATCCTCTGGTTCATTCCCCAAATGGCTGCAATGGCCAGAGCTAGGCAGATCCGAAGCCAGGAGCCAGGAGCTTCTTTCAGGTCTCCCATGCGAGTTCAAGGGGTCCTAGGACCTGGACCATCTTCTACTGCTTTCCCAGGCCATAAACAGAGAACTAGATCATAAGAGGAGCAACTTGGACTTGAACTGGCACCCAAATGGGATGCTGGCACCACAGCCAAATGCTTAGCCTACTAAGCCACAGTGCTGGCCCTGATACTTTCATTTTTTAAAAAATTTATTTTTAGAGGACGGCACTGTGGCATAGCGGGTAAAGCCACTGCCTGCAGTGCTGGCATCCCATATGGGCGCCAGTTTGAGTCCCAGCTGTTCCACTTCTGATCTCTCTGCTATAGCCTGGGAAAATAGTGGAGGATGGCCCAAGTGCTTGGGCCCCTGCACCCACATGGGAGACCTGGAGGAAGCTTTTGGCTCCTGATTTTGGATGGGTACAGCTCCAGCTGTTACGACCAACTGGGGAGTGAGCCAGCGGGTGGAGGACGGCTCTCGCTCGCTCTCTCTCTGCCTCTGCCTCTCCTTCTCTCTCTATGTAACTCCAACATTCAAATAAATAAATAAATATTTAAAACAAAAAAATTAAGAAAAAGATTTATTTTATTCATTTGAAACACAGAGTTACAGAGAGAGAGAGAGAGAGAAAGAGACAGAGAGAGATCTTCCATCCGCTGGTTGACTCCCCAAATGGCTGCAACAGCGTGGGTTGGGCCAGGCTGAAGCTAGGAGCCAGGAGCCAGGAGCCAGGAGCCTCATCCAGGTCTTCCATATGGGTGAAGGGGCACCAGGACTTGGGCCATCTGCTGCTGCTTTCCCAGGAACATTAGTGTGGTGCTTGATCAGAAGTGGAGCAGCTGGGACTCGAATTGGTGCCTTTATGTGATGCCAGCGTCATAGGTGGTGGCTTAATCCTTCATGTCACAGTACCAGCCCCTGTAATTTGATACCTGGAATGTTACCTCCACTTTTTATGGGAATTTTTTTTAACATTAATGCTATTTCAGGTTTATTATTAATTGTATTTTTTCTTTGTATGTATTTGTTTTATTTGCTGTTTTTACCCACTATGCCACAGTGCTGGCCCCTGTAGTATCCTTTTAATGTCAATGATTTAAATAGTACGGCATGAAGAGCAGGACAAATTCTTGTAACCTGTGTCTAAAGATGTCCAGATGGTTTTATATTTTCTATTCTGCCTTCTGTATGATATATTTAACTGATGGTTAAGAACTAAACCATGTTTGTTTTCCTATTTTGCAATAAGAACATTTATCTTCAAGATATTTCTAGTTGTGTGGTGTGGCAGTTAGGTGCACTCAAGTTGCCCTCATCCTTCTCAGAGGGCCTGGGTTCAAATCCTGGTTAATCTGTTGATTCCATCTTCCTGCTACTGTACAACCTGGGAAGCAGCAGGTCAATGGCTCAAGTAGTTGGATCTTTGTCAACCACATGGGAAACCTGCATTGAGTTCCCAGATCTTGGCTTCAGTCTGACTCAGGCCCAGCCATTGGGGACTTTTGAAGAATGAACCAGTGGATAGGAGCTTTCCTTTCCATCATCAGTCCTCTTTCTCCCTCTCTCCCCTCCTCCTCTTCCTCTCCCTCTTCCTCTCCTGTCCTCTCAAATAAATGAAAAAGCAAATAATAATAATTACAGTCATAATGAGAAGCATTTTCAAATCTATAATATATAAGTAGCATGTTTACATATCATGTGACAGAGATTACACTGATGGCACATAATGAAGAAATGGGGTTTGAAAGGCTAGGAAATAAATGCCTTTATAAATAAGAAGCAAATTTGTACTTGGTAGCATTTAAACATGGGCTGGGAAACTCCAGATGTAAGTTTAGAAAATAGGAGTAGGTCTGCCTGAAATTCCAATTTGTCCATCTAAGCAATCTCAATAAATGAGCTAACCTAGATATTTGAGTAATTAAAGTTTAGAAAATCATGTTTTGAGGATTCTTCTATTTATTCTATTGACCTACTCTCCAATTAAAAGGGTTCTATCTTAATCATTACCCTGTATCTTTCTATGTCTATTTTGTTTTTATTTATGAAAATAAGTAAAAACATGAATTATATTAGTTTTCTAGTTGGCACAGCATATAAATTCATAATGTACATGAAAGCATTTTTAAACTATGAAATATAAAACTGTTATAATAAATAGGTGGCCAATAAATTAAATAGATTATTCCTTTGTACGGTGAGGCTATTAATTTAAAAACACACTCAAAATATTTATTAACTAATGCATCTGTTTCACATTTGGGAGCTGCTCCCTAAAATAAGTTAGAAAAATGTAGATTATTTTTTAGTTAAAGTACAATGCATTCTTAAGTTCTTCAAATAGAGTTTTACAGAAATATTTATATAATCCACAGCTAAAGTGAATTTTCTAAAAATTCTCCATAAGGTGAGATCACGTACACCAAGTCTCAGTACAGAAGGATTTTTTTTTTCAATCAGTTATGACTCTATAAATAAACCTAGTTTTGTTGTTAAAATTTCCTCTTCACATAAGAACATCTCATTAGTTTTGATGAAAGCCTTCCAACAAAACAAGGTTAATATGTCCAGTGTTCCAGTGGAGAAAGAAGCATTTTATGTCATCAGTGAGCAAAGTAACAGCTAAGAGGTAAGATGAACTCAGACATGCTGTTTAGGGGGTCAGAAAATTGTGAATCCAGGCAAAAGAATTTGAATGCTTCGGGTTTGAATGCTTTCAGTAATGCTCTTACCTCTCCTACTGTCTTTAGGGTATTAGAGCCAGAGCACTGGTTTTGATGTTCTCTGTTCTCGGTATACCAAAGATTAACAGAAACTGGGTAGGGATAAAGAGGGGTGGCCTCAGGGAAGTCTAGTATGTTTGTACAGGAAAGAAGAGGAACTATGTTCCATTGTCTTTACTGTTACATGACCAGACTACATTGAGCCATCCGTTTCTCAGTTGTGTGAAGTTGATGTAGTTAAAAATTATAATATTATTTTCTCTAAAATAAAATTATGTAGTTTTCAATGAAATGCTGGGAGATCTTGAATGAGTAAAACATTTAAGATTTTCTTAATTTGGAAGAGAAATAATATATTTGCCCCAGCACTTGCGTTGAGCAGTAATATTAAAAATCAAACTCACAAAAATGTGTTTTTTCTCTTACTAGGAAGTAATATGTATGATCTTATGAAACTAATTTTTTTAAAAGGCCTCTGAGTCTTAAATTGGTTCTGATTGCAATAAATTGACAGAATTTAACCAGTAAGAAAATGCATAGAGCAAAAACAAAACCTTGTTGAATAGCTCATGTCAGAAGAGAAACACATTATATGTTCTCTTTATCTCATTTAAGAAAATAATTATTGTCAGTCAAAGCTTGTTTATTCTTGTAAACTGAGTTAGCATTGTGATTTGGCATCATTCCACATTTTGAAAGGATATGAGTATCAAGGAAGAGTCTGGAGTTCAGGTTCTCACCCAGTTGAGTGATCTTCAGTGAGTGGTTTAATTTCACTGGACCCCTGTGTTTTCACCTATAGAACGAAAGGAATAAATTGAGATGATGATTGAAGTATGATCTAGTCCTAAATGTTAACTTTTTTCTCTAAAGACCTGCATTTTTATTAAACAAATACAAGGTTTCAGGACCCTTTTTGTAGGAGTATACTTTTTAAAAACATATAACCAGCATTATATTTAAGGAAATGGAATTTGACTTGCTAACTTAAAAAAAGTACAATGAAGTCATAAAAGTTAGGTCTAAAATAATACAAAAGTTTTGTAATATATTCTCTTGAGGAATAAGAATATTGAACTAATTATATTATAGGCAACTCCAATAAAGTAGCATTGAATATAAGGGTTTTAAAAGTCTGAGCATTATCAAAAAGATAAAATTATTTTGCTAGAACCACCTGTTTTTCTGGTTAAGAAAAAAATGGGCAAATTTTGTACACAACAACTTTTGATAGCTGATACCATAATTGAAAATCTGTGCTCAATTTGCAATAGCAAACTAATTGCTTAGCTTTCTTTGGTAATTATGATTTTGTAGTTGTCAATACTTTGCTGTCTATATTAAAAATGAAAATGTTTTGAATTTGAAAAGCATATCTGCTTATTATACTGAATTCCTATAATTATAATATCTGAGAAAATTTTACATTTGAAGCATAAATGAAAAAATATAAGATGTTGTTAAAACTCTACATTGCAGTGACCTTTAGGCTGCTATTTATTTAAATTAGTAATCTCAATTTGGAATGAACCTTTTCAAAAGCTATTTACTTCAGGATTATGAATAGTATTTTTATTGTCTTTTAGGTGTTTTTTAATCTCATAGTGAGAACATGAACCACAAATACATCTAATAATAAAAAGATATCTTCTAAAGAGAAAATAAATAATAAACATCATTTGTTTACAATTATAAAATTCTCTTACGGTAAGATCAGCTACAACTTTAGAAATAGGAATATTTTCAGTCCTTTTAAGTTTATTATACTATTATAGATACTGAAAACATTTTCATCTTAAAAATTTCTTTCATTCTTGTTTATTAAAATTGTTCTAGTGTGTTTTTCACATTGAGTCTTATTTTTATCTTTGTTCAGTCATATTTCTACATATGAGCAATACTACAATGACAGCAACACTACAATTAGTAGTTAGTAGTACAATTAATATGACCAAAGTTATTTTACTCTTATATTTCAGTATATTTTCAATTGAATTATTCTATTGGAAAATATCAATAGCTTATACATGTAAAATGAATAAAATTATCCTAAAATATAGTAACATAATATGAAAATAATAGTTAGACTTCATTTTACTTGAATCCTGGAGCCTATCTAATACTAATGTTTATGAGACATTCCCTTTTATAAACTTTTTTATAAGACTCAGCATTGTAATAATTTCTGTTAAGGACAGATGATTGACATTTGAAGGGGAAGTGATATAAAAAACTAGATGTATCATTTGATTTGCTTTTTAAAATCCAAGTGATACAGAAGCATATTTTATTTTATATTAAGGACAAGAAATGAAAAGAATGAGATTGTTTTATGTATAGAAATGTGTGAATATATGTGCATGTGTATATGTATATGAGGATCTTCAAAAAGTTAACAGAAAATATATATTATGAAAAAATGAAAATTTTCAGGTTTTTTTGCACCAAAATTAACTTATCTTCTAATTATATTTTCCACATAGGGTTTTTAAAAATTTGTGTAATTTTGGCATATATCAGGCATATGCTATATATTCAAAAATATTTATTTTGTTGAACTGAGAGCTTGGGAAGGAATTGTTTGAGGAAAAAAAGAGAATAAATTAACAGTTTGTTTTCCTAATTTGGAATTAATTTTATTGTTATTTGGATTTTTGTGTTCAATTAACGATAAAATTAGTTTCAAATAATGATAATATCAATGATTAGAATCAACTTTCCCTTTGTTGCATTGTGATATGTTTCCTTGAACTTGGGATAACTGTTTATAGATTGTTTTTCCTTAGTAATTATTTTATCTACAGCTCTTGAATTTGTTAAATTGTTCCTGTGTGATAAGACAAAAAATCATACAGAAAAACTTCTTGGCCTTTGAAAGGACCACTTTTTGTATATGAGAATCTCCTGAAAAGAGATCTTATCTAGGGTGGGCATTTAGCCTTATGATTATGAAGTGCTTAACTGATATCAGAGTGCTTAGGTTAAGTCCTGGATCCCCTTGCAGTTCTAGCTTCTTGCTCTTACAGACCTCAGTCAGCAATGATACTGGCTCTTCCCACCTACATGGGAGTCCTGGATTGAATCCCCTAGCTGTGTGTTTTGTCTGCATTCTAGCCTGGCCATTCCAGGCATTTGGGCAGTAAACTACTGAATCAGAACTCTGTTTCTGTCTATCTCTGCCTCTCTGTCATTCTCTAAAATTAAAAAAAAAAAAAGGAACGAGGCTGGCACCGTGGCTCACAAGGCTAATCCTCCACCTTGCGGCACCGGCACACCAGGTTCTAGTCCCAGTCGGGGCACCGGATTCTGTCCCAGTTGCCCCTCTTCCAGGCCAGCTCTCTGCTGTGGCCAGGGAGTGCAGTGGAGAATGGCCCAAGTCCTTGGGCCCTGCACCTGGCTCCTGCCATCGGATCAGCGCTGTGCGCCGGCCACAGCGCGCCGGCTGTGGCGGCCATTGGAGGGTGAACCAATGGCAAGAGGAAGACCTTTCTCTCTGTCTCTCTCTCTCTCTCACTGTCCACTCTGCCTGTCAAAAAAAAAAAAAAAAAGTGCTTTCTGTTTTTATTACCATTCATTCTAGAGAAATGACTCCAAGGTTTTTATTTTACTTTGTTTTGTTAGTGTAGATATTGCAGCAACCAAAATCCTTTTTCCAAAGATTTATTTGACAGAGCTAAAGAGAGAGGAGGAGAAACACACACACACACACAGAGATATCTTCCATCTACTGGTTTATGTCCCAAATGGCCACCAGAACTGAGGCTGGGCCAGGCCAAAGCCAGGGCCCAGGAACTTTCTCTGGGTCTCCCTTGGGGATTCTGGGGCCCAAGAACTTGGGCCATCCTCCACTGCCTTCCCAGGCACATTAGCAGGGAGCTGGATTTGAAGTAGAGCAGCCAGGACTTGAACTGATGACCCTATGGGATGCCAGTACTACAGGCTGCAGCTTTAATCCACTGAGCCACAGCGTTGGCCCCCAACCAAAATACTTCTGAACTGTCTCCAAAAAGATTAGATCAGAGTTAGGTGTATTTTTTTTTTTTTTAACATGAAGTAAATTTAGAATTTCTGGATGGCAGAATAGGGAGGGAGCTTACTGCTCTAGTCTAGAGGAGAATAATTAAAAAAAAAAAAAAACCCACGTCTCAGGGAAGAGTTAGGAAGAAAATGGTAGAGTAAACTCCATGCAAATTAGAGAGATGCTGTGGATCTACATGGAGGGTATGGATACACAAAACTCAGGACCCCAGCAGCCAAAGGCCTCAGCACCAGTTTTGGAGAATCAGGTGAGACCAGACTGCAGCAACCCAAGCCAGTGGCGATAAAATTGCAGGAAGAGCCTGGCATGAGTACAGCTTGGAGCCCTGTGGGGGACAGTGTACCTTCCAACCTGAAGGAAAAAAGGGGGGCAGATTTCCCTCTCCCCAGCCACCCAGCACCAGCATCCCCTAACTAGCTGTGAAAGGGCAGGTGCCATTTTGGACATTTGTAACAGCTGCACTAGCTTGTGTCCACGTGCCCAGCAGCCAACTGAGGGGAGATGGCTGAGTTTGGCTGGGAGAATTGGCGGGGGGCTAGGCACTGGTGACTGTGGGAGCCTTGTGTGCTGGGACTGTGAAAACACTGTGGCTGCATGTGAGGGTGCAGGGTGTGGCTGGGTCTTCGAGTAGTCACATGGGTGGCTCCACATGCTCAGAGCTCCCTGATTCCTTGGTGAATGTCATTGCCATGGGATCTGTGCTCGGACTGAGGACTGCACAGATCCCTTGTGTGGTTCTTTGGCAGGGTGAATGAATATTATACCCATGGGCTAGCAACCAGGCATAGGTTTCCTTGCAGGAGAGAGATGAGTGTGAGACTAAGCTAATTTGGGTGTCTCCTTGGACATTCCACCTCACCCTGGAGCACTGAACAGAGCTCCCTGGCCACACCCAGCACATGCCTCAAGGTAGTCACTGAAGGAGCAGACACCACTAATCTACAGAGGCATAGTCCAAAGATAAAAGCCATCACAGGGAAAACAAAACAACAAGAAATATCCCCACAAATGCCCAAAAATAAACACAGCAACTCCAGAAACAAGAATGAAGAAGACAATATGATGCCTCCAAAGGAACAAAACACTTCAATACTAGAATGAAAAATGAGGAGATTGAAGAAATGCCAGTAACTGAATTCAAAACATTGATCATAGGATTACTTAGAAGTCATCAGAAGCAAATCCATGAATTAAAGAAATCCATACATGACATGAATGAGTTTTTAAAGAGAAATCAAAATGAAATCCTGGAAATGAAGACTTCAATAGATCAAATAAAAATGTGGTAGAAAGCCTTAACAACAGACTTGGTGAGGCAGAAGAAAGAATATCGGAATTAGAAGACAAATCTCTGGAAATTTTGAGTCAGACACACACACGAAAAAGAAGAAGAAGAAGAAACTAGAAAAGTAAACAGTGTTGGAGAGGTGTGGGTTACTATCAAATGATCCAACATACAGGTCTTAGGAGTTCCTGAAGGTGTGGAAGGAGAAACTGGATTAGAAGGCCTTTTTAGTGAAATAATTACAGAAAACTTCCCAAATTTGGAGAAAGGAAGGGACGTCCAAATACAGGAAGCACATAAAACTCCTAACAGATATTACCAGAAAAGATCCACACTACAACACATGATAGTCACTCTTTTATGGAAAAAAAATTTTTTAAGGGAGCTGGCATTTAACCTAGAAATTAAGATGCCTATATTCCGCATAAAAATACCCCAGTTCAATTCCTTGCTCCAGCTCCTCACTCCACCGACCTGCTAATGCAGATCATAGGAGGTAGCAGTAATGACTTAAGTTATTAAGTTTCTATTACCCATGTTAGAGATCTGGAGTGTATTCCTTACTCCCTAGCCCAGCCCAAGCTGTTATGAGCATTTGGGGAGTGCACCTGCAGATGAGAGTGTGCTCCCTTTCTCCTCCCCAACCCATGTCTCTCAAATAAATAAAATTTTTAATTAAAAATAAATTGTTCTCTCCCTTTTTTATTCTATCAGTTAGTATTTGCAGACACTAGTCTTTTTTATGTGATCCCTTTGACTCCTAGTCTTCTCATTATGATCAATTGTGAACAGAAATCGATCACTTGGACTAGTGAGATGCATGCCACCTTGATGAGATTGAATTGGAATCCTCTGGCACATTTCTAACTCTACCGTTAGGGACAAGTCAGTTTGAGCATGTCCCAAATTGTACATCTCCTCCCTCTCTTATTCCCACTCTTATATTTAACAGGGATCACTTTTCAGTTAAATTTAAACACCTAAGAATAATTGTGTGTTAATTAAAGAGTTCAACCAATAGTATTAAATAGAACAAAAAAATACTAAAAAGGATAAAGTATTAAGTTGGTCATCAACAGTCAGGGCAAGGGCTGATCAAGTCACTGTTTCTCATAGTGTCCATTTCACTTCAACAGGTTTCCTTTTTGGTGCTCGGTTAGTTGTCACCAATCAGGGAGAACATATGGTGTTTGTCCCTTTGGGACTGGCTTATTTCACTCAGCATGATGTTCTCCAGATTCCTCCATTTTGTTGCACATGATTGGATTTCATTGTTTTTGACTGCTGTATAGTATTCTATAGAATACATATCCCATAATTTCTTTATCCAGTCTACCATTGATGGGCATTTAGGTTGGTTCCAAGTCTTAGCTATTGTGAATTGAGCTGCAATAAACATTGAAGTGCAGACACTTCTTTTATTTGCCAATTTAATTTCCTTTGAGTAAATTTCAAGGGGGATGGCTGGGTTGTATGGTAGGATTATATTGAGGTTTCTGAGGAATCTCCAGACTGACTTCCATAGTGGCTTTACCAGTTTGCATTCCCACCAACAGTGGGTTAGTGTGCCTTTTTCCCCACATCCTCGCCAGCATCTGTTGTTGGTAGATTTCTGAATGTGAGCCATTCTAACCGGCGTGAGGTGAATAACCGGGGTGAGGTGAAACCTCATTGTGGTTTTGATTTGCATTTCCCTGATTGCTAGTGATCCTGAACATTTTTTAATGTGCCTGTTGGCCATTTGGATTTCCTCTTTTGAAAAATGTCTATTGAGGTCCTTGGCCCATCTCTTAAGTGGGTTGTTTGTTTTGTTGTTGTGGAGTTTCTTGATCTCTTTGTAGATTCTGGTTATTAACCCTTTATCTGTTGCATAGTTTGCAAATATTTTTTCCCATTCTGTCGGTTGCCTCTTCACTTTCCTGACTGTTTCTTTTGCAGTACAGAAACTTAGCAATTTGATGCAATCCCAATTGTTAATTCTGGCTTTGACTGCCTGTGCTTCCAGGGTCTTTTCCAAGAAATCTTTGCTGGTGCCAATATCTTGCAGGGTTTCTCCTGTGTTCTCTAATAATTTGATGGTGTCGGGTCATAGATTTAGGTCTTTAATCCATGTTGAGTGGATTTTTGTGTAAGGTGTAAGGTAGGAGTCTTGCTTCATGATTCTGCATGTGCAAATCCAGTTTTCCCAGCACCATTTATCGAATAGACTGTCCTTACTCCAGGAATTGGTTTTAGATCCTTGATCAAATGTAAGTTGGCTGTAGATGTTTGGGTTGATTTCTGTTGTTTCTATTCTATTCCATTGGTCTACCCATCTGTTTCTGTACCAGTACCATGCTGTTTTGATTACAACTGCCCTGTAGTATGTCCTGAAATCTGGTATTGTGATGTCTTCGGCTTTGTTTTTGTTGTACAAGATTGCTTTAGCTATTCGAGGTCTCCTGTGTCTCCATATGAATTTCAGCATCATTTTTTCCAGATCTGAGAAGAATGTCTTTGGTATTTTGATTGGTATTGCATTGAATCTATAAATTGCTTTTGGGAAAATGGACATTTTGAGTCTTCCAATCCATGAGCATGGAAGATTTTTCCATTTTTTGGTATCCTCTTCTATTTCTTTCTTTAATATTTTGTAATTCTCATTGTAGAGATCTTTAACGTCCTTGGTTAAGTTTATTCCAAGGTATTTGATTGTTTTTGTGGCTATTGTGAATGGGATTGATCTTAGCAGTTCTTCCTCAGCCGTGTCATTGCCTGTGTATACAAAGGCTGTTGATTTTTGTGCATTGATTTTATATCCTGCTACTTTGCCAAACTCTTCTATGAGTTCCAATAGTCTCTTAGTAGAGTTCTTTGGATCCCCTAAATAAAGAATCATATCTTCTGCAAAGAGGGATGGTTTGACTTCTTCCTTCCCAATTTGTATCCCTTTAATTTCTTTTTCTTGTCTGATGTATCTGGCTAAGACTTCCAGAACTATGTTGAATAGCAGTGGTGAGAGTGGGCATCCCTGTCTGGTACCAGATTTCAGTGGAAATGCTTCCAACTTTTCCCCATTCAATAGGATGCTGGCCTTGGTTTTTTCATAGATTGCTTTGATTGTATTGAGGAATGTTCCTTCTATGCGCAATTTGCTTAGAGTTTTCATCATGAAAGGGTGTTGAATTTTATCGAATGCTTTCTCTGCATCTATTGAGATAATCATATGGTTTTTCTTCTGCAGTCTGTTAATGTGGTGTATCACATTGATTGATTTGTGCACATTGAACCATCCCTGCATACCAGGGATAAATCCCACTTGGTCTGGGTGGATGATTTTTCTGATGTGTTGATTTTTTATGTTACATGTAATAGAATAAATGTCATTAGATTGTCAGCTTTGTAAAACTAGAAGCTGCCAAAGATTCAGAGTGTTTTGAATTTATTAACTCCGTTAACAAAGCTCTTGTGATACAGGTATGAACAAAACATAGACATGTTGTCTGGGGTAAGAGTTTAATTAGATGTATTTGTGAGCAGTTGAGCACCATTCCTAAGAAATGTTTACTTGTCGAATCATTAAGTTTAGTAGTTCTCATGCTGTCATTACTGATACAGTAGTATTGGAGTGTGGTTTTCAAATCTTTGTAGTTACAACAGACCTTTGACAATTACAGGTACAAATCCCCAAGATCTTCACATAGGATAACAAAAGCAGTTAACTTCTCCTGTTAAATGCAGTGAAGTCTAATTGACCGATTCAACTTCTAGAATGTTTGTAAGCATAGAACAAAAATCATTTGTGAAAGTATTGGGGGATTTCCAAAAAGTTTAATGCATAAATGGAATTAAAACATAAGTTTATTCTGGTGCAAAAAATGTGAAAACCATTCCTAGTTTTTTCATAATGTACATTTTCCATAAACTTTTTGAAACTCCCTCACAAATCCTAATACTAAAATAAGCTTGGTATATTTCATTAGAATGAAGTACCATTTCAGGAGAAGGTTATCTTCTAAATTCACCCTGACAGGTAAATATTTCAAATGAGTAAAATTACTCCTAAAAATACTCATAGGTTGGTCATAATTTAATCTACATGAACTTGTATGTATTGATTTTATATACCTAGGAGCCATCTATTCCTACCACACTGGACCCACTTATAAGCATACCCTTTCTCAAAATTGTTAACATATCAATTTTATTTTTACTATTGGGATACATTGCTTATTGATTCAGTTAGGGGCCAGATAAACAAGCTGACTTGTGTTTGGTTGTGATTTTGTATGAGATATATACCTATTAGATGAGATTATGCTTAGTATGATGAGATGCTTATATTCATACCATGAGAGGTATACATGTTCTTTTACTGATGAAGGTGTCGCTCCCCCTCTTCGTGGAGGAGCAACACTGAACCCTGCGCTGTTCTTTTTGTCTGCTTGGCCCTCCCCGGGTTTGCTGCTGGTTCTTCCCGGGTTGGCTACTATCCCTTCCACCTCCGTGGAAGGGCAGTTCCCCCTGGCCACATTCCCCACTTCCGCAGGGGAGCGGCACACCGCCGGCTCTTCTCGGGGGCTGCACAGGTGTTCCTTCAGCTAGATGTTCCCCATAGATGTTCCTGGTGCATGCCGTCTCTCTCCTCCTTTATAGTCCTCCTCCGCCAATCCCAACTCGGCTGCCCACACGCCGAGTATGCTGCTCTCCTCCAATCAGGAGCAGGTCCCACAGTTTATTGGTTGAACTGGAGGCAGCTGTGTACAAGCTGTTTCCCTTCTCAGCGCCATATTGTGGGAAAGCAGATGCATAGAATAAGTCTTAATTCCAGTAACTTAGTCTAGTCCAGGTTGCTCCCCACAGAGGGAGAGCAGATGCATAGAATAAGTCTTAATTCCAGTAACAGCATAGTCCGAATTGCTCCCCACAGAAGGCTCAGTAGATGCATGCTTCACACTTCCTACTCAAAAACATGTATTTGCTGAGGAGAGTGGCAAGTCACTGCACAGTCTTCCATTCTGTCTTCCTACATTCCAGCTCTACTATATATTCCTATTATATTAAAATTAACTATGACTCATTTAATTTCATGATCATAATGAATGAAGACAAGGATAAAATATACTACAAAGTAGAGTGGTGTGAGATTGCATCCACTGAGAGCCACTGACATCAAACTGTAGCACAGAAAAAAAGGATATTTAAAGTAGTAAACAAAAGATACAACCTGGGCAGAAGACAGGTGTTCTGAAATGGTAGTTTCTTTCTTAATATTATGATTCATAGTCATCGTTTTATAGTTCAGCTGTTGATATTGAACTAATGGAAACTTTGTTTTCAGATAATTTAAAAACTCCACATCATTGACAGATGCTAACTGATATGGGAAATAATTAGTAGATTCATGTATTTGATTCCTTCATCATTTTTAGAGTTTTCCATTTGTTTCAACAACTGGCTTCTTTAACTTCACCTCCTTTTACCACTAATTTGGGGTTGTCATTCATTTCAGTCTGTGACTGGAACCTATCTTTCCCCAGCAGTCTTAGTCAACTACACCCTAACTGTTTACCAAAGCATCACTTGAAAAATTAACCACCTCTTTCTTTTTTAAAATTGCTTTTCAACAATCACATCTTATTTTAAATTTTAGCTCATCCAGGGTCATCTTAATGTATTGCTAACAATACTGCAGCCAAAATTATGAGCAGACAGAAAGGTTAAGATCTCTTTATTCATGATTTAAAATGTAGGTGCCAGTGCTGTGGTTCAGTGGGTTTTAAAGCTGCCATCTAAAGTGCCAACCTCCCAGCCATGATGTCCCGGCGGCTCAACTTCTGATACAGCACCCTGCTGATTTGCCTGGGAGGACAGTGGAAGATAGCCCAGGTTCTTGGGCCCCTGAACCCACATGGGAGACCCAGAGGAAGCACTTGACTCCTGGCTTTGACCTGGCACAGCCCTGGCTGTTGCAACCATTTGGGGAGTGAACCAGCAGCTGGAAGATCTTCCTCTCTCTCTGTCTTTCCTCTGTCTGTCTCTGTAACTCTGACTTTCAAATAAATAAGTAAATCTTAATAAATAAAATGTATAAGCATATAATGCCTTAAAACTTTGTTAATATTTTACCCTTTTAGAATATTCAAAGAACTTAATAGAATTAGGGGTCAAAAAGTCACCTTATTTTTTTTTTTTTAATGTTCCCATACACTGTGTCATTCCTTAAATGCCTGCAATGGCCAGTCAAGGCTAAAATCAGGAACCAGGAACTCAATCAGCTCTGCCAAGTGGGCAACAGGAACTCAATCACTTGAGCCATCCCTGCTGCTTCCCAAGGTCTACATTAGCAGGAAGAGGAAACTGGAACAAAAGCAGAGCCAGGACTTGAGCCTAGGAACTCCAACATGAGACGAGGAATTTTTTCTTAAAGGAAAAGATTTTATTTATTTGACAGGCAGACTGACAGAGAAAGAGATCTTCTAAATATTGATTCACTTCCCAAATGGCCACAACAGCCAGTACTGAGGCAGACTGAAGCGAGGAATGTGGAGTCCATTCGGATCTCCCACATGAGCGGCAGTGGCCCAAGCACTTGGATCATCTTCCTGCTGTTTTCCTAGGCACAATAGCAGGAATCTGAAACAAAGCAGCTGGGACTCAAACCAGCACTCCCAAATGGGATGCTGGCATCACAGGATGCGGCTTAACCTACTGCCCCACAGTGCTAGCCCAACAAGGATGTCTTACCCAGTGTCTTATCCATTAGTCCAGATGCTTACCCCAACATTTCAGTACTTTACAGAACATATTGTAGACTTCATCAATAGTCTGATATTTGTGTCAATGACATGAAGAAACATATTCATGTAAGTGCTAAGCAAGCTTTCTCTCCACTTTAAACCAGTTTAAAAAAAGTACAGCTGTCACCTGAAGTATTTTTTGTAAACTGAGCAGAGTTGCAATGATCCTTATTTTTGCCACTGAACCACCTGACATGACAAAATAGCCGTATAAGTTTGGTTTAACCAAAAAATCTGCTGTATTGTCACAGTGTAATAGAATCAGCTTTATATTAGAAGTCTTAAATTCTTATCTTTAGATATATACTTTCAGGAAAGGCATTTCATTTCTACCATAGTCCCATCTAACCTCTTTTGAACACTTGTCTTTGCTGAGAGTTACTTTAGCTCTAAGGAAGTGCTTCTGAATTTAAGTGGTCAGTTGATGCCGCTTCTCTTAACATTAAAGGAAGAAAAATGTTTCTTAAAATTCTTCAAAGAGTGTGTTCTTAGGCTAGGAATTTATTCAGTAACAATTGGAAAACTGAAGAAGTTCACAAAAATGTTACATATTTTATTGGGAAGTCTAAAAGGTCAACTCACATATTGACTCTTAAGTTGGTATGGGGCTGTGATGTCATGAAGTTATCTGTGGACTATAAGGCCTGGGGCTGAGCAAGTCCAGGCTCTTGGACTTCTTTGAATCAATAACCTTGAAATCTCATGGAGAAATTCTTCTTCAAAGTGAACCTTATCCATAGCTTTGCGAATTGACATCCTTGTGACCTGTAGGATATTGGATCCAGACTATCTGAGTTGTACCTTCTCCTGATAATCTGTGTTTTGTTTTCTTCCTATGCAATATTGTAGACTGAGAGGTTTTAGAAAGTAGACTATGTCATTTCCTCGTTATTTTCTGTGTAGGGCAACAGTGGAAAGATGATGGAGCTTAAAATCAGAATAACCTAATTTTGAATCTGAGCTCTCTCATTGTATGAAGGTACTTCCAAAAGTTCACACAAAGTAGAATTAAAAGTTAATTTTAGGGGCTGGCTTTCTGGCATAACAGGTTAAGCCGCAGCCTGTGATGCCCAGTATCCCATCTAGTTCCCTGCTAATATGCCTGGAAAACAGTGGAAGATGGTCCAAGTGCTTGGGCCCCTGCACCCACATGGGAAACCCCAATGGAGTTCCAGGCCCCTGGCTTTGTCCTGGTCCAGCCCTAGCTATTGGGGCCATTTGGGGAGTGAACCAGTGGATGGAAGATATCTCTCTCTCTGGCTGTCCCTCTCTCTCTCTCTCTCTATGACTCTGACTTTCAAATAAATAAGTAAATCTTTTTAATAAAGTGATAATAACTTTTGGCTCTTTTGAAGACCTCCTAATGTCTATATTCAAAATATCCATTCCTTTTCCTTTAACTTCTGAATGGTAGAAGTCAAAATGATGGCACAACTTCTTTGGCATCATGATACTGACAAAATATTCTGTTGCCCAAGATACCATCAGGGACATTATTCATATCTACAGAGCTGCCAGGAAGGTATCTTTCATTGTTATTTCCCTCTAAGATTATCATCAGATTTCTCATCAGAAACCTGGAAGACCAGAAGGTAGTGGGCAGTGGGGTTGATACAATCCACAGATGGAAGGCCGAATAAGTATCATCTGAGAAAGCTATGTCATCCCAAGATGTTCTTAGACTAATAGTAGGGAGAAATCAAGGCATTTCCAGTTGTCTTAGATTTTTGGGACTACTATAACAAAATACTTCGACCTAGGTAATTAAAAAAGAACAGATTTATTTCTTAGTGTTCCTGAGGCTGGGAAGTCTTCAAGGTCAAGGCACTGGCAGACTTGATGTCTGTACAGATTTCATTCTCAGCTTCTAAAATGGTGCCACCTTTACAGAGGAAAATAAGGGAATGGAAAGGCTGGGATCCTGGTATGGTCAGTTGAAGCTATGAATATGTGTTGAAAAGTTGCATTGCAGCCCTTTAAAAAATTCCAAGTCTATCTTAATCCAAACCTAAAAGAAGATAGTGCCTTGTTGGGATGTTCTCAGATGTTATAAGGAAAGAGCTCATTCTGTCAAGCTGTTTTAGACAGTCACCCATCCAGGGGCTGGCGTTGTGGTTCAGCAGGTTAAGCTGCCATCCACCACAACAGCATCCCCTATGAGTGCCAGTTAAAATCCCGGCTACTCTGCTTCCAATCCAGATCTCTGCTAATGTGCCCCAGGAAAGCAACAGAGATTGCCCAAGTGTTTGGGCCACTACCACCCACATAGGAGACTTAGATGGAGTTTTAGACTTCTGACTTTAACCTGGTCCAGCCCTGGCCTTTGCAGACTTTTGGGTAGTGAACCAGTGGATGGAAATGTTTTCTTTCTCTTTCCCTTTCCCTTCCTCTCTCCCTCCTTTTCCTTCTCCTTCCCTCTCTGTAACTCTGCTTTCAAATAAGTCACCTTAAGAAAACAAAAAGGAGAAGTTCGCTCTCCTATACAGAAGAGTGGAGCCCTCATGGCCTCATCACCTCCTAGACTCCCACCTTTTAACACTGTGGCATTGAGTCTAAAGTTTGAACATGAAATTTGGAGGGAAATGGACATTTGTCACCACTAGACCTACTCTGAGTGAAGGAAGTCTTTCAGACTGAACTACAGGACACCAGACAAGAATTCAAAGCTTTTAAGAAATAAGATCTCTGGAAACTTTGATTCTCTGGGATGATCAGTTTATACTGAGTATGGGAGTTGAAATACCCAACTGTAGCCCAAAAACCTACAAAGATTAAATGCTAATCCCAAATGTAAAAATTCTCTTCAATGTCTTTCATTAGTGATTTACAGCTTTTGTTGTAGAGATCTTTTACCTCTTTGGTTAAATTTAATTCCAGGTATTTTATTTTTCTTTATTTTAGTTATTGGACATGGAATTGCTTTCTTAATTTCTTTTTTGCACGATTCGCTACTGTTTTATAACAATGCTACTGGTTTTTGTATATTGACTGTATAGCCTGTACTTTGCTGAATTTGTTTTTTAGTTCTATCAGCTTTTTGGTGGAGTCTTCAGTGATTTTCTGTATATAAGATTATATCATTTGTGAACACTGGCAATTTGGCTTCCTCCTTTCCAATTTGGATGCCCTTTATTTCTTTCCCTTGCCTAATTGCTATAACAAGGATTTCCAATACTATGTTGAATAAAAATTGAATAATCTCTCTTTTAAAAATATATTGAGGCCCGCGCCGCGGCTCACTAGGCTAATCCTCCACCTTGCGGCGCCGGCACACCAGGTTCTAGTCCCGGTCGGGGCGCCGGATTCTGTCCCGGTTGCCCCTCTTCCAGGCCAGCTCTCTGCTATGGCCCGGGAGTGCAGTGGAGGATGGCCCAAGTGCTTGGGCCCTGCACCCCATGGGGGACCAGGAGAAGTACCTGGCTCCTGCCTTCGGAACAGCGCGGTGCGCCGGCCACAGCGCGCTGGCCGCGGCGGCCACTGGAGGGTGAACCAACGGCAAAGGAAGACCTTTCTCTCTGTCTGTCTCTCTCACTGTCCACTCTGCCTGTCAAAATATATATATATAGAACAATTTTTCCTTAAAATCAATAGAAGCTTTGGAAGAAAAAGAAAGTAAATGTTCCATAAGTTAAATTTAAAAGTCAAAAAGATGAAAAATATGAGAAATGTGAATATGTTAATCAGTCTAACAAAGGCAACAACAATTTCCAGGAATTCTAGGGAGATGAAATACTAAAATGTATGGTATCAAAATATTTTAAAATAGTAATAAAAGAAAATGTCCTCAAACTAAAATACATACTGAAAAGCAACCACTGAGAACTCAGCACAAAGAGTGAGAAACAGCCCCAATCCAAGATCCAAAATTGTAAAATTTTAAAAACGCCAAGGATAAAAAGTTGGCTATAAACATCTCCAGAACGAAAGAAAGCAAATCATAGGCCAGGTATTAGGAATCAGAATGGTATGGGATTTTTCAGTTGTATAATAGAATCTTGGAGATAGTGGAGCAGTCCTTTAAAATTCCTGAGTGGATATTAATTTCAAAATAGAATTTTATAACCAAACTGTCAAGTATGTGCCCCTAGTAACAACATTTTTAGGCATTTAGATAGTGTTTTAAAGTGTATTTTTCATGGATCTTTTCATATGAAAGCTTCCTAGAGATTGTATTGCAACCAAAAAAAAAAAAAAAAAGGAATAAACCAAGAAATAGAATGACTTCTGACCCAAAGAAAGGGAACTCAAAAAGAGCACAGGGGAGGGTTGACACAAGACAGAGATCAGCCAGGACAGACATAAAGTACCAAAGAGGTTCCTAGGGGGAAAAAATTTCAGAGCTTATAATTCATCTGATGTTTGGTTATTTGGAAAAATATTGATGAATGTTTGACAAAGTTGTTTGAGTACTTGGAGAAAATGTCAGTTACCCAGAAAATTAATCTGTTAAAAATCATGTAGTTAATTCCAGAAACAATGAATAAGAAAATTAAAGAAAGTAATGCTTATCTTGGTAGTGAACAAAATTTCCATAATCATTATTATATAAATAAACTACTGACTAGTTATTTAATCTAAATTGTTATATGGGAGCATTAGGTGGTTATATGGGGTGGGTAGTATAAATGTCTTAAGTTGTTACCTTTTTTAGTATAGGAAATCCATAGAAAATGTTTAATAGTGAAAAATCAAGAAATAGGCCGGCACCGCGGCTCACTAGGCTAATCCTCCGCCTTGCGGTGCCGGCACACCAGGTTCTAGTCCCGGTCGGGGCGCCGGATTCTATCCCGGTTGCCCCTCTTCCAGGCCAGCCCTCTGCTTTGTCCAGGGAGTGCAGTGGAGGATGGCCCAAGTGCTTGGGCCCTGCACCCCATGGGAGACCAGGATAAGTACCTGGCTCCTGCCATTGGATCAGCACGATGCGCCGGCCGCAGCGGCCATTGGGGGGTGAACCAACAGCAAAAGGAAGACCTTTCTCTCTGTCTCTCTCTCTCTCACTGTCCACTCTGCCTGTAAAAAAAAAAAAAAGAAAGAAAGAAAAATCAAGAAATAACGATGTAAGTATGTGATTTTAAAATGCGAAGATCCAATGCCAGAAGTTGAAGGTGTGCACCATTGGAGAGTAGGTTTGGAGATTGGTGAGGGGTAGAGAATGGGCACTGCTATTCTTTGTTATGAGCAGTTTAGTACTATTTGACTTCCATTAGGGGCATTACTTTGGGTAAGAAAATTTAATCAATAATAAAATGAAGGAATAGTAACAAGTTTCCCTTTTGGCATATCCCATCCTTTGAACTGTTCTTCCAAGGTAAACACTTTTAACAGTTTCTACCTTTAGTTGTTCTGATGGTTTTATTCACAAAATTAAGTATAGTTTTTGGTGAGGTGTAAAGCAATCTGGACCTGCCTCTGCTCAGTTAGCCAAAATGTGGCCTCATTGAACTACACTGTAGGCATGTAGGTTAACAGTGTGCTTTGAGAGTAATGTACAATTGGCCTGTGCCTGTTGTTGATCTTTCATCCCTGAGCAACTGTGTACAGCCAAGGAAGCAGTCCTGACCTAATTGGGTAAGGCAAAGGGTTATTCTGCCAGTGGGAGCATGGCATTACTGGCAAGAGATTTCTCTTTTAACTGTTGGAGTTGGTGCCATGGCAGATTTTCCTGACTCAGGGAGTAAGTGTTGAGACCTGGTCCAGCTGGTTAGATTATTTGTTGATTTTGATTATCTGCACCAATAAACTCTATGGCTGGCACAGATAATCAAAAGCAGGCAGTGATTTTCTAGCTTCCTAACAAAAATGTTTTTTTGTATTTTGAAATTACAACCTAAAAAAGTTTTATTCAGTTTTCACCAAAATACTGCTTTATAGGGAAGAGGGGTAGTTACTGAATTAAATCAAGAGCTCTTTAAAAATCTCTATGTCATATATCCTTAGGCAAGTCACTTTTCTATTTATCACTTTGTTATTCTTGCAACATAAGTAGGGAAAATTGATAATAATGATACTGCCTTTTATTCAGCTCTTACTATGTGCTAGGCACTCTGCCAAGCATTCATTATCTCATTTAACTTTCAAATAATCTTTTTTAAAATATTTATTTATTTATTTGAAAGAGTTACAGAAAGGAGAGACAGAGAGAGATATCTTCGATCCACTGGTTCACTCCCCAAATGGCCACAATAGCCAGGCCTAGGCCAGGCCTAAGCCAGGAGCCAGGAGCTTCTTCCAGGTCTCCCACATGGGTGACAGGGGCCCAAACACCTGGGCCATCTTCCACTGCTTTCCGAGACACATTAGTAGGGGGCTGGATCAGAAGTGGAACAGCTGGGACTTGAACCGGCAACCATATGAGATGCCGGTGCTGCAGGCCTAGCCCCTCATAACACTCTTAGGACCTTGCTACAGTTATCACTCTATTGAGACTGAGATGACTGTTTCATAGTCGGAAGTGACTTGCCCAAGGTCACAGAGCTGAAAGGTGCCAGAGCTGTACCTGAGCCCTGATTTCTGTTGACTTTGGACCTATGATCTTTACCTGTGTTGGCCTGACTTTCAGTGTAGCCTCTGGCTTTTTCTTAAATGAGAATAAGAAAGCAACTGATTTGTACTTGAAACCTAGTTATCAATAGAAGATACATAGGTTATTGTTGTTGTCACTTTTGTATACAGTTTATAAAGTTGTCTTCTTAAGAAAATTTACAATTTTATGCTTTCTATTTATATCTTCTTTTGTATCCTTTCCAGAATTCTGGAATCATCTTTGGTCTCCTGATAGCCCTTTTATTACCATGAAATCACTATGTGTTCTTTATATTTCTTTTTAAAGTCTGTCTACTCCTTATGGCTGTAATACTGCAACTGCCTTTTCTGGTCTCCTTTCTGCCACCTCAAATTGATCATATACTTTGATCAAGTTTTTTTTAAACCCAGCTTCTTTCATACTGCATACCTGTTTAAGCCATTACTATCTTCCATTATTATTTATAATAAAAATACAGCTTTATTAATCTACAACTCAAGGTCTTTCATAATGTGATATAACTTATCATTGTATACGTTTTTGTGCCCTTATGTTCTTTCTCCCTTTTTTTGCCCATGCTGATATAGCCCTCTTCTAACTATGAGGAATAGATTTTCTCTATAACTCATTGGATATTTTATTATGCTTTGTATTTTGATAGTCTTTTTCTGTGTATATATGTCATCTTTCTAGATGAATTATTATCTTCTGAGTGTAGAAATGGGAACTCTGTGAATCATCACAGCATTTATTATACTTTCTTACATGCAGCATTGTGTTAAAAATTAATAAATTAATTTATGAAGTTTTAAAAGTAACATATAACCCAATTCTATACCTTTTTGCTTTTTAATACCATAAATGTCACATAAGAAAAAGTTGCCTTTCCTATTATATTTTTCATCTCTATAATTATATTTAATTATGAGAGTGGAAGTATATTGATATAGCTTTAATAACCTAGAAATAAGGAAAATCTATTTTGAATGAAAAATATCTACTTATTATTACATTTTAAAAAAATTATGTTTGAGAACCTGTAATTAGTTATTTTATTGTATTGTTATCAATGTATAGTTTTAATTGGAATAAACTCAATATAATGTTAGAAATATAGGAAAATATGTAAATTATTTAGTTTACCTTGCATGATGTATTTAATGTGTTTGGAAATAGTGCAGATTATCAAGTAATGATGTGAGGAAATTTGAAGATGTATTTAAATACTAAATTTAAAACACTCTGCTTAAATACAATTTCATTTTCCAAAAGAAGGTTGCATTTTTGTGCATCAAAATTGCTTCTTGGTTTCTGCTGAACTTGAAAATATTTGTGCCTTTCTTCTTCTTCTTCTTTTTATGTTTTTCTTGAATTAATAGTATAAACATTTTAAATGCTCATCTCTTTCATTTTCCTTTCTTTAATTTATGGATGTTTTATGAAAAACAATTTTTATTCTTTAATATTGAATTATTTAAATCTATGTAGAATAAAAGGTATTTTTGCTTTGAAAGATTTGAATTTCACCACGATAAATATTCTTTCATCCTGAAATCAAACAACAAATTGTCATAAATTTTTCTGTGTTTTGGATATTCATATTTACTTTCTTAGATGTTTTTGCTGCTTTTAAAATACAAATTTTAATGTAATATTAATTTGACTCAGAAATCTCATACACAGCTTAAACATTCTCATGCTGTAGTTTTTCCTGAATAATTTTTTTCAAGTAATACTGAGCATCATACTGATGCCTTCTTTTATACCTCATATTTTTCTAATAGATGTCTTAAATTATTTTAGCCTTTAATTTGGTTTCTAAAATATCCGAATTAAACCATAAATGTATCTCTCAGAATAAAAAGTTACATATTTGAGGTAATTCACTGCCTATATCTAATCAAATCTCTTAAAGAAAAATTTTACATTTTAAAAATAATAGCATTTTAAGTCACTGTTACTTTTTAAAGGGAATGAGCCCTAGAATGAAAATTCAGATTATCCCATTTTGACCACTCTCATTTAATCATTTCATTTTTAAAATTAGAGGACTTCTTACAATCCAACAGAACCTCACTAATATGCATTCTTGGATGTGTTAATTCCCTTTGTCATAAATGGAAGCCAGCCTAAATTTTCTAATAATTTTTCATCACATTAAGATTCATGGCAAAAATTAAAATGAGCTAATTTTGAAATCAAGTGCATTCATTTTATAAGGATGCTTTTTCCCCTTTCTGTCTACCTAAGGAAATCGAGAAATTGAGAATAGAACTGAGTGAAAACGAGCAGCACTTGGAACAGGAGCAGCAGAAAGCAGCCCGGGCCAGAGAGGAATGCCTGAAACTAACAGAACTGCTGGGCGAATCTGAGCACCAACTGCACCTCACCAGGTACTCCCTAATCCCATTATGCACCATAGCACCAATTTCATTCCACTGATTTTTGCCACAGGCTTCCAAACAGTTGTTAGAGTTATTCTAAGTCATTCATTTCACACACAGCTTTCAGGCATATTAAGGAAAGTGGAGATGTGGCAAGCAAAACACCCAGACATGTGAATGATAAGTGTGGCAGGGAATTACTGATATATTACAAAACCTTTCATCTACAATGCTCAAATATTTAGGTGATTCTCTATCAATAAAAGCAAAATGATATGTTTCTCCTACCACCACCAATACCTCTCCTGTTAATTCCATATCTAATAAAAATGTTGAACTGAAGGATCTCAAGGATATATTTAGGAAAATAATGTCAGTGGTGAAAGCAACAAAATGCAAGAAATCCTAAGATTCAAATTGAAATCAAACTGATACAAAATAAGAAATATGTGTCCTAAGGAGGTGTAAAATAGAGATGGAATTGATTGGCACTGTTCATATTCAGATCATTATAAACATGCTTATACCATCCAGGTTTCAAATTACATTGTTTCATCATGAAATACTACGGTATGATCATCATTGTCATGAACTTTAGTAAACATATAGCTCAGCCCTAAATTGTAATAAGAATCTTTAGGGTGCACACATTGTGAATTTTCTGTATTAGAAACATACACACACACACACACACACGTACATGCACACACACAAGCACACAAATACACAGAGAAAAATCCAAATAAAGATCATAGATATTTAACTTTACTATACAAGTGTTTCTTACTTTGAATTTTAGTGTGATTTTTCAATTGTCAGATGAAGCCTTTAGGTTTGTTCAGTGATTAGAGGTTTTTTTAGCTTTTTAAATAGATCTTTGTTTAAATACACATATAAGTTTATGATAATTGGTTTGGTTTATAAGTTAGAAGAACACCGGTGTTCCAATCATTGTCATATGTTGAAAATAAACTATGAAAGGGGACTGATCCCTTTTACATTAAACATGACAATGTAATTCTGAGCACGGTATGATAACAGATGGAGAAAAGCACCACTTGAACAGCCTGCATTTAGAGAAAAAAATATTCTAGAGGTTGGTGAACCTCCCAAAGTTTTAGGTTAGTGTTAAGATGCCTCTAGTTCTGTTATATTCAAACTTTGTTGAAAACATTTTGTTATGATAATATTCCAAATGGTTTGACACCTTCCCTTTTAAACAATGAAAGAAAAAGAAGAAAGAAGCAAAGAGAAAAAGGAAAGAAAAAAATCACTTATAAACTGTGTGATAAAGAAATCACAGTAAATGAAATACTTTTACAAATGAAAAAATAATAGCTGTTCTTTTAAAAAGTATTGTCATTATAGAACTGAGAACATAATACTAACATAGTGCCCGTGGTTGGTTTTTCTAAGAAGTTTCAGAATTTAGCTTATTCATGATAATAAGTTTTTCTGTCACAATTCTGAGAACCAACCGTTTGTGTACTAAGCACTACTAAACCACAGAAGTAAGACCGTTTTTAATGTCTCAGTGTGGCTGAACTTCAGTAAATAAATATTAATGCCAGCTTTGCCCCATTTGCCTTTTTCCTTATTCAAAGTTAATTTCTGAAGTCAAAGTCGGAGGAGAGTTTCCCATGCAGTATCAGTTTGTACTGCTTGACAAGATCAGTTTCTTGCAAGAAGAGTGTAGTAAGGTGCAGCAACTGCTGAACATGGACGAGTGCTAACTAATTCCTTTGTTCATAGGAAAAATGATTTTGCCTGCTTTTGTGAAAAGCTTTTTCTAGTTGAGCTTTATTTACACCAATCCAATAAAAATTTAAATCTACTTTTACAGGAAATAAAATTTAGTTACCTGTTTTCTAGGTGCAAAACTCTTTTGTATGCATTTTATGCTCAGTCTATGTTCATGTTTTATAAAATGTACTTTCATAAACTTAAACCTGACAACTAAAATGCAGCAAACTGTGTGTAACTTCCTTTTGCAACTGAAATTGCAACTTGGTCATTGGGCTAAATATTTCTGACATTTTAAAGTTTGTTACCCTTTACTATTATTCATTCAATTAGGTATATAATTATGGGGTTTTCATTTTGATATAGATCACCTGAAATACAGAATACAGTTAGCATCTCATCACTCAGCCTCTAAACATTTTGAATAGTTTATTCTAAACAAAGTTTAAAATTGAATATGAAAAGCATGTTATAAAGAATGATGAAATAAGGATGCCAATGTTCAGGGGCAAAGAAAATTTAAAAACTGGAGTATCTGTAGATCGATCTAAAAAAATCTATCATTTTTGTTTGTCCTTATTTGATTTAAAAATAGAAAATAGAAATTCAGCATTTATTGCAGGATCCAGCTGGTGAATATAACATTTACCTGTGTAACAGATATTTATTGTGTATTACTCTCTTTTAAATATTTGACTGCCCCTAGGCATAGGGAGAAAAATAAGACTCAACTTCTACCTTTGGTTTTCTTATACGCTATTCTAGGAGCCAGATCTATATAGGCATTCATAATAGAATATGACAGTAGTGCAATGATAGAAGTAAAGATGACCACAAATGCAAATAAGATGAATTGGCTCATTCTGCACTGAAGGTAAAGGTGATATTCAAAGAAAGCTGGTAGTGAAAGACTAGAGTCAGGAAGGAGATGTTTGGCAGTGATCTTGAATATTAAGTACATGAGTAGGAGTTCAAGAGTGGAAAAAGGTGGGATGAATTCCCCAGGTAGAGGGACCAATATAAGGATATTCAAAAAGTTAGTGGAAATGGAATTAAAAGACAAGATACTTTTCAGTGCAAAAAAATTGAAATGCCTAATTTTCCTCATAATATATGTTTCCATGAACTTTTTGAAGATGCTTTACATATGCAAAGATATAAAGTTGGGCAACAACATATCTTTTCAATCAAGTTAGGAGATAAGGCTAGAAAAGAAATGGGGACCAGAGGATGATGTATGGTATGACCACAGCAGAGTTGACTGTGGTCCTCGAGATCTAAAATATTTATTGCCCAACCATTTACAGATGAAGTTAACTAGCTTCTTGGTAAGGAGGTTATTTAGTTAAAGTAAGAAGTCAAGAGAGCTTGAACTATGACAGGTAGAAATCTCTTTCTAGCTCTGATACTCAGTGATCCTCACAATTTAAGAAGGTAATTGAAAAGCATTGAGAAAGTGGGTGTACTGGTTGAAGAAGAGATGATTGACAGGAACCCCTATTAAAATATAAGCACAGTAGTCCAGGGAGATAATAATGAAACCCTGGGCCATGGTTTTACCAGGAAAATGGAAAAGCAGTAGCATCTTCAAGAGATAAGTAGAGTAGCAAATAGGAAAGGATAGAATTAAACATGACTAACATTTCTGGCCCAAACTGACTCAGTGATCCTTTAATCCATCTAGGGGATTTGAAAGAATAAGCAGAGGAAAAACACTGTGTGCTGGAACTCTTGTGGAGATGTCCAGTATACGTTAAGTGGGGGAAGAAAGGTTGTGACTTGGCTTAGATTCTAGATGCTTTTACGTAAAGGTATTGGAGCCAAGGAAACAGAAGAAAGCACATAGGACCATGTTTCTAAAATTCAGCAGAAGAGCCACCAGCCAAGGAGACTGAAACAGGAACTTCAGATATATGAAGATACTTCAAAAAGTTCATGGAAAATGTAATTAAAACACAGTGTATCTTGCTAAAAGTTTTTGAAATCCATGAGTAGTTTTTGTTTTGTTTTGTTTTGTTTTGTTTTGTTTTGTTTTGTTTTTTTGACAGGCAGAGTGGACAGTGAGAGAGAGAGAGACAGAGAGAAAGGTCTTCCTTTGCCGTTGGTTCACCCTCCAATGGCCACCGCGGCTGGCGCACTGCGGCCGGCACACCACGTCTATCCAAAGGCAGGAGCCAGGTGCTTCTCCTGGTCTCCCATGGGGAGCAGGGCCCAAGTGCTTGGGCCATCCTCCACTGCACTCCTGGGCCACAGCAGAGAGCTGGCCTGGAAGAGGGGCAACCAGGACAGAATCTGGTGCCCCGACCGGGACTAGAACCCGGTGTGCCGGCGCAGCTAGGCAGAGGATTAGCCTATTGAGACGCGGCGCTGGCCAGAGTAGGTTTTTTTTAAAATATATATTTTCCACAAACTTTTTGAAGCTGCCTCCTATAAAAAAAGAATAAAGAATGATCCCAAAGGGCACTTTGGTGAAGTAACCAAATGCTACTAAAACCATATGCTGTTATTAGAGGATGTCCCCAAGCAGCCTAGGATTAAGAAACTGAGTTATAATACCTTCCCTACCCATTCACTATCTTTCCAACTTTGGACAAATTATTTAACTCCTTGGGCTTACTTACTTACCTATAAAATAACATGAGGATGGATGATTTCTAAATCCCTTTCTAGCTCTCATATTCAGTGATCCTCACAATGATTTAAGTCAAGCCATTATTAAGTTACCATTTCTGCATATTAGTCATTTAAGTTGTTTGGAGCATCCATTGGTTAAGATGTTTCCTTAGTTTGAAGTTCTGAGAGGTTTCATGGAAACATCACCTATGTTCCTTGTAACTCAGGCTCTATTGATATCTCCCAACGGTTGTGAAAAATAGTCTCCTGACACCCTTCCACTCTTTTTTTGCTAATCACTGCCCTATGAATAATCATATGCCAGGACCTTGACTCTGTTGCCCTGTTCTCAAAACCTTCCATGTTGCCATACTGACTCAGCATGGCATTTAAAATCCTCTCCATAGGCTCCCAACATTCCAGCCATTTTTCAGCCTTGCCAGTCCTCTCACATGCTGATTTGGAGTCAAATGTAAGTGCATAAACTCCTCTTGTGGTTTTGGACTTTTTGACCTTCTTCTAGCCCTTTTATAAGCTAATCTACTTATCAAGATTTCCCTGAAATCCTGATTTTTCTCCTCTTTTTTTTTTTTATTATTTTTCCCCTCTGTAACCTTCCCTGATACCTCCTATCAGAAGGAAGCACTTCTCTCTCTCTGAATTCTTCTTCCCACTTAGAATATATTCATCTTAGAATCTGCTCTTAAGAAATCACAAAGGTAGTGGCTAATATTTACCAAGCCCCTACTATGTTCTGGGAGGTGAACTGAGTGTTTTTCACTGAATCCTTCTAATAGGTCTATAAGGTACAGACACTTATTTGCCCGATTCTACAGCTGAGACAACTAGAGCACAGAGAAGTAAAATGAATCATCTAAGGTCACACAGCAGATACATTATGAAAGTGGGCATTTAGCCTCAGTACGTAACCAGCAAATCTTACCTCCCATCCATGAGGCTGTAATTCTTTATAAATTACTAGGGAAATGGATAAATCAATAATTCCCATAAAGACAGCTGAGAAAGTCAGTAACATAACTTTGTAATAGAAATATCTGTTAGCTCTTCCTTTATGTACTGATATAAATATGTCAATAATTTTAGTATTGGCTCGAGTTTTTCCTAAGAAATATAGTTTCCTTTAATACCTTATTTTCCTTAGTCATTTAGCATATTATAATATAACTGTTATTATTCTTTATTTCATTTTTACCAAGAGGAAAGAGAAGCTATTACAGAAAAGTGAAAATGCCCTCACATGTTTGTGTTTGACATGGCCAAACATCTTTGAAGACCTACAGAATTTAAATCCCCTCTAAGATTACCATTTGCAGATATGTGGGTGGGCAGGTAAAGTTATATATGGCTTACTAAAGCAACTCTTTCTGAATGTTTATGTGACCGTTATTAACTACCTACTGTGACAAATACCTACCCCAAACCTATTATACATATATGGAAACATATTCTTTAGAATCCTGCATCATTTTTCTTAGATCTTGTCTGGAGAGGAACTATTGCAGGAAGTATTGTTTTGTTTATTTTCAAGAGAATTTAGAACTTGAATTGTCCTGAGCACAAAAGGGAGACCAGCCTACCCAAGCCTGAAGCTGTCGGCTTATATCAACATGGCTACTTTTAGAATTCCTTCTACCTCCTTGTATTTCATTGTCATCAATGATATGTACTTTCAAGAATTTTTCAGAACAGGAATCCATAAAGTAGATATTATGCTATGACCCTCTTTTGTGACCCAAATGGGGAGAAATGACCCCAACCTAGAGAGATAGCAACTTGAACTGTAGTTATTGTTTCTCTTTGAAAATGAGAAAGGGTACAGCAGAAGAGTCACAAGATTATGCTGTTATAAAGGGCAGGTTAATTGAGGAGGGACGATGAAGGCTTTCTTTCCAGAAGCATTCCGGCATTTTTAACTTCCACATATTAACTGTTGTAAATGCTTCCTTAAATTTAATTGTTTGATCTCTCTGACTACCAGTTATGAGTCAGGACTTTTTAGATGGAGTGATAGAAACTCAAAAAGGAAGCATTTATTTTTATAAACCTACTATATACAATCCAGGTACAGCTGGCCCTGGGTTTCTTGAATCCAGCAACTCAAGGAAGTACCAGTATGGTGTGGTATTCTGTTTTTCTATAGACTGGGTCACCTTCTGTCTATTGGCTCATTGAGATTTTTCCACCCTTTGGAGTCACCTCCTTCATTCTGAAAGTGAAGATAATGAAGATGTATTTGTTTTCAAATTGTAAGAATGTGACTTCCTTGCCCTTCCACCCACTTCCACTTTCAGAATCTTCATTTCCAGGACTGTCCCTTGCAACCAACCTGAGTCATGTACATGCATGCCCTTTGGTGCTATTCCTTGTAGCTTGAGTATACCACAATGAGTAAGGGAAGAGAGTTGAACTAGACAAGGGTACATGCTCTGACCATGGGAAGAGTGTCAGGGGGTCCTGGAGAAGTAAAACAACAGGGTCTCTCCTTTTTCCCCTCTTGTTTATAAAACACACACACACACACACACACACACCCCTCTGATTTTTCATTTGACTAAGAAGTGATTTGAACCAGAGAGAGAAGGAAGAAGAGTATACCTCTGTTCATGTTGGTTTGAGTATGACAGTCTCCACTGCCAACATGTTACAAGTCCAAGGAAGCATCATCACATCCTCAGGGTCTCTTTGTTGTTTTATTAAAGAGCTCCAAGAATATAAACAGTGACATGTAAAGACGCAGAGGTAACTAGCACATGCCATGCACTGTGCTTGGTTCCCTGTAACAGTGCAGTATGAAGCATGGTCCATGGCAGCTGGTTGTTACTTGTCTGCAATAAGATAAGCCCAGAAATTGAGCATGTGCATTCAGAAACTCACATCAATTTAAAATTGCCATAATTTCCAAGTGTTTTTTAGTATCTTTTAAATTTTTCTAGTATATAGTACATTATTTTGTTGCATTTTACAAAACTAGTGCTTTGCAAAGGATTAGAAGCTAAAACAAACAACAAACTGATCTTTTACCACAAGAAGTTGGATACAGTCTGCTTCCCAGTCCTTACAGAGAGCTGGAAGAAGAGCAGTACTTCATAGAGGAAGAAGTCAAGTTTCAGAAGGCAACGCTTTATAATCACGCAGCCAGGAGGGAGGAAAGTAAGCGAGGTTTGAATGGGGTCCATTGGTGCCATTGTCACAAATCAGTACAAAAGCATATTTCAGAACTAGATAGAAATACTTGGGGAATTACAGTAAATCAGCCCATGAGCCAGTAATCAGGCCTCTTTCATCTCTCCATCTCCCCCATCAAGTTTGGCTTCAGGAATTTAGCAGGTTCCCTATAAATACATTGAATAGATTTACCTCTGCTCTCTTTATTGTCAGGGTAAATTAAGAAGGAACGGAAGTCATCTTATGGTAACACCAAGAATAAGTTAAAAAACCTAAACTTTTGCTCTCTGTTCATTTGAAGAGGGTACGATAACATTAACGTGTGTCCTTGCTATTCCGCAGTAAACTTGATCATTTCTTTTCTCCTGAGTTTTATTTAAGAATATTTAGCCTAAAGTTTCCATTTAGGAGTTAAGCTCATTTTTTTCTTTGTACTCCTTTCATGAATAAATTAAACAGAGAATGTGTCAAAAATAATTTTAAATGGATATATGTGCAAGCAACATCTTCAAAGCCTTGAAATAGATGGCCTTGGTGCTGTTATAAATTGCATCTTCTTTTCCTTCCCCAACCCGTATTGGAGAAAACAGGCTGTCGGAGAGCCAGGAAAGAAAAGGCGCTTTATTTTGCTCTGGTGGACACCACACTGCCTGAGCCCACTCTGCTACACCTGTTTAACTGACAAGGAACCCCTGGTCTCAGTGTGGCCCTGGGGACCAGAGAGGTTAGAGAATCAAGAGGCTGCCAGGAAATGTGTGTCTGCGGGTTCTGCCTAACGTTCCCTGGCTCGCTCCTGTCAGTTCTGTGAAGCCCAAATGTGCATGCAATGAAAACTACACTGGGGATGCACTCTTCTCCCCTGCCACCCAGGCCCACGGCCTGGAGCATGGTGGCGGCGGCAGCCAACTCATTTTCTGAAGAAGCCCAGAGGAGACTGAGAAAGTATTGCCCACATCACTTGCCTGACTCAACAACAGTGAGCTTCAAGTTCAGTGAAAAGCAAAAAATGGAGAACTATTATCATAGTAGTCTTAAGTCAAAGTTTTCTTTTTGAAGGAAGTCTTCAATATTATTTTAGAGGAAAAGGAGTATGAAAAAAAATCAGCTTCATGATGTCTTATTTGTTTTTATCTACCTCCTCCTAATTAGAAATGTTCACTAAGTCAAGTATTAGGCACAATTCTTTATTTCATGTTTTTCTGATACTGACAAGTGTATTATGCAGTGAATCATTGTAAATACTGGAATCAAAGCTCATTTTAAGGTACCTGAGGAAGGTAAAAGGCTTAGGAATATTCAGTCTTCTCAGTAACCCATCTGAAGCCATGTTTCATGGGGAACTGAGACCCAATTCAAGTAAACATTTTTTATGACCCTAGTAGTATGTTAGATCAGATAAGCAGGAGATATATTCAAGCCAGGAACTCAGGCAGACTTCAAGTAGATAGAAGCAGCCTGTAAATCCAATATCTAGCCTAAGGGAGGACTCTGTTCCACCTTGTGTCGATGAGACCTGTCCCCAGTGGCAAAGGCCACCTTTGAGAAGACTGGGTATCTCTTGCCTTGACCTCTCAAGCAAGGAGCGATGCAGGCTGCTTTGCTGTTGGAGTTTTCGGAAGATAGCAGTGAATAAACAGTTTATCCTTCTGGTGCCTTTATTGTGTCTAACTTCAAGAAGCCTGTTTCCAACCAAGGGCTTTAACAAAAGAATGTACCTAGTGTTGAAGGAGTTATTAAAAATATATCCATACCCACAAAAGAAGTGTACAAAATAAAATAAGTCACCACTGGAATTCATGCAAGGCATGGAGAGTGAGCAGTGTTCAACATGGGGTCTTAAATTCTGACTTTGGCAGTATTAGCGATTTCCCAGTTTCTAGCAGCAGAGCTGGAAGTGTGATGTGCCAGGCTGGACATTGCTTGATCTTGACATTTGTCTGTTTCTTATTATTCTCTGTCACCTTGGAGAAAAAAATCTTCCACTGTACTTTTATTTTCTACAGATCTTAACTGTAATTTTATGAGGTTGTGTCAGTATATAAACATGCAAAATCTTTGTAACTCATTCAGGGTTCTATGTATCTGAGGTGTTATCTATTCAGGGACTTCAGTGCTTTTCAAATGAACAATTCTTTGATCAGTCTAGAAAACTTCAGGATAATTGAAGGCATCATCCAATTACTCAAGCCTTTTTTGGCAAGACTATGGTATTGACATATTAGGGATGCAAAGAATATATTGCTAAGTATGTTACTTCCTTTTTCCTAAATCTTACATAGTCCTCTTTTGTCTTTACTGGGAAAACCATCCGGCCATTTGTTATATTGGTGTCTGTCAAAATAATATCTAATGGCAGCAGTTCTTCAACATGGGGGCTCTCAAGTCCTGCTTTGTCGCACTGATGGCAATTCTGCATTCTTAACCCATTTCTAAAATCAGGCGTTTATTCGGAATCATTTGCTGTTGAATTGGTTGCCTTCATTTGGGTTGAGGAAAGATGATAATTATATTAAGGATTGTTAAAATTCATCTACAGTGAAAATACAGCTCAGGTTAGAACTACAGAGGAACCCAAATTCAGATCCTGCACTCAGACTGATTCACACAAAGAATTATCTGTTAAAAGTGGAAGAAAGAGTGACAGCATGAGACAACTCATGTAACTAATAAACTTTTTAGATGCTGTTTCATATGTTTGCTTTTCATTAAATTCAGGAATGATTGCGACTATGTTGTTGTGATTCAGTCAACATTTATTCCTATCTGTTTTTCATATACAAAGGCTTAGGGGTGCCAGAAAATAAACTGTTAACGGAGAATTAACTTCTTTGGCATGCTTTCATACTTATCTTCCAAATTAAAGAAAATGAAATGGGCAGAAACAGAGTGTAGATTACCTCCTTTTTGTCAAAAATGGTGGGAATTTGAAAATTAATAATAAAAAAGGGAACAGATGCAGTAACATGCCAGAGGGAGATTAATGTGGAGAGTAAAATCTGTGAGCAACAAAACTGAAGCAAACTGAATCAGTGGGAGGTGGTTGTACAATCAAAATCAGGATAAAAGAGAAATTACAAACAACCCTGCACTTGTCAAAGTAGTAGTAATGAAATCCTGACTCTGCCAGCAGTGAGAACCTGTGTTAGCACTTTGGGGTAAGGATGGTAGCCGGGTGCCAGGTAGGAGGGCAGTGTTAGGTTGCTGGGCAGCAGCCATCTTGTGTAGAACAGATGGCACCGAAAGCTGGCAGGGGAGGGGCTCCTTAGCAGAACTAATCAGACAGTAACAGATAGGGCAGCTGGGAAGACTGACCACAGAGAGGGAGTCTGCGGGGTAGCCGAGTGCCATGATGTTTGCAGTGGTGTGCCCATTGGTCTGAGATAAGACCTTGCAATGTCTTTCCCATCTACAGAAGAAGTTAAACTTTTGTTCAAAAAGGAAAATTGAGTTGAATTCTGTCAAATTTGGGGAAGTGGAGGTGGGCATTAGGGTAGAAATGGAAAAGGAAGAATTTCCCATCTCTGAATTCGTTGTGTGAGTTTTCAATCCCAGCCTCTGTGGAACTTTGATTTTTGCTGTTTGTATGATCTTCTGTTCTAGTGTATACAATGTGGTACATGGAATGATCACTTTTTACATTTTATGCATCAAAGGTTTTTCAGTATCAAGGCTATGGTTAAAATTAGAAAAGACTTTTTGATATGATTTCTACCACATATGTCTTTCACAAATGAAAAACTAAAAACAGCCATATGATATATGCATTTCTACTTAATAATTTTTCATAACCTAATGTAAGCTATGTTTGGTTCAGAGCCACTTGCCCTTCATTTTTCCCCATGTAACTGTGGATTGAACATCAAACTATAAGCATAATTTGGAGCCAGAAGCCTTAAAAGAAAAATCAAATCATTCAGCAAGAAATGAAACAGGAAACTGACCCGATAAATTTAATAAGTGACTAAGGAGTTAGGATTCTTGAAATACAGAGTTCAGACATTTGTTCTAAAACTGTAACTTTAAAAAGAAATCCAGATCTCTGACATCTGTTTTTGAACTTGTATGTGTCTTTTTTTTTTTTTTTTTTTGTGTGTGTGTGTGCAGAAGGTTTATAGTTTGGCTCACTTTATTCATTTTAAAGGGGGAGGGGGAACATGACCAGGATTTGAAATAGGTGGTATAACATAGCCATATGCTATTTATGCAGCAGTTTCTGCAATAAATCTAATTTGGTGCTGTCAAAAAATTAGACTTATTTGATATAGCAGCACATTAGTAAATGATCGTGGCAGATTTAAAGTTGTCATTTAGTCTCTTCTTAACTCTTAACACAATCTCGCAAATCCATTTTCCCCCTTGATCAACTCTGAAAATGTCTGTTCTTTGTCCTGCAATCCTGCAAATATTTCCACATCTGAAAGAAGGTCTTGCCTTAAGGTAATTGAGGAATGGGGTAGAAAATGAAAATCCTCTGTTATTAAAAGACTTCATGAATATAGAGGCAGGGAAAAAGATCAATAAACCAGAGAAAAATAATACTATTTTCATCATTTGCAGTTCTTAGAAAAGCAGAATTGCGAATCTCATTCAGAATGTTGATAAACTTGAGGTCTGCTTTTTATTAAGAAGCTGAAATAATTTACCTTGCATATACATCCATATGCAGTTTTAGTAAAACTGATATAAAGAATGTGAGCAACATCAGCTCTTCATCGTCACCTGGCAGTGCCCTTAGAAACGGCTTCACTCTTGTGTAGTGTAACCTGGCAACGTTGCTTCCAGTGCCTTCTCTTATTTGTAAAATTTATGTTTCAGGTGTTGGAATAAACTATATAAACTTTTTCCTAGTTTCTCTACCTGAAAGATAAATAAGCATATTATACATTAAGCAGATAAATATTATTATTCTCTGAATTAATTAGCCCATTTGTGAAAATAATCATAATATCCTATCATTTTCCTTACGAATTTATGGAACAGGAAAGTATGTGTGTGTGCACGTGTGTGTGCGTGTGTGCACGCGCACACACATTCAGGCATCTGTGTGTTACTGTAAGTGATGTTTTCATTCGCTTATGTTTTTATCATACAAATTTTCCAAAACAAAATTTACTAGTGTGTTTTTAAAACAGTTTACTAAGAAGGAAGAGTTCCTTTATGGTGATTTAAGCAGTCTCTTAATAGACTAGCATTGTGCTAACATGTCTTTCTTTTATATAGCAAGTCAGACCGTGGAAGTGATCAAATTACCAGTACTCTTTCAAAGCTATTCAGAAGCAAGGATCTAGGTGACCAAACCACTATTAAGCACAGATTATACTGAAGAGGAAAAATATCCAGAAAAGCCCAATATCCAAAAAAAATCCAATTTGCTAGACAAATTGTAGTTTTGAAATTTTCTCCATTTGAAAAGAAACTCTTTAGAAATTATGTTTTAAGAAGGTGAAAAAGAAAGCATCTCTTAGAATTCATATTTTAGATTCAGAATTCACATATCAAATTAAGTGTTACATAGTATGATTTATATGATTTAGATATACTGAAGATTAGTAATAAAATTGAAATTACAGCTAAAAAATGTCTAAGCTAATTATATATTTTACTTTAGAGGCACAATAATTTTCTTTAACATTTCTGAAAATTGTTTTGTGAAAGTCTTTTTTAGCAGTTGTTAATATTTGACCAATCAGAACTTTAGGATTCAAAACTTAAATTCTCTGTTTTCTGTACTGATTTTATTTTATTGATAAAATTTTCTTTAAATTTTATGTCAGTGAAAAAAGCTTTGATTTTTATTTTTTCTAAAAAAGAATTTAGAAAATTTTACAGGATTTATTCATTTTACTTAATCTAAGCATATACAATAAATTAAATCTTGGAATAATTATTCAAAATATAAAAGCAACCTTATAAAGCACCATTTGTGTACAAATTTAGTTTCACTTTTATAATAGGGCCTTCTTTCAATTTTTTGCCATGTATTTTCTCCTCAAAAAATTATCTTCCCTTTCTTAAAAGAAATTTGAATTGAGTCATTGGCTTTCCTTTTTCCTAAAGAATGTGATCGTCCAAAATGTTGGTAAATAATTCAATCTGAAGTGATTTCATGTCCGACTTGTGAAGGGAGAGTGAGCTCTCGATGGCTGTGGATGACACAGAGTAAATTCATTTGAGAGTATAATTTTTACCTAATTTCTGTGGCTTGATTTTTTTCACAGAACTGGTCTATTGATGCAACTTAAATGTCTTTAGATAGATTTTGTGTTTGTTTGGCAACATGTATTTGAATGCTTAAGCAGAGCTTTATTTTTTAAATGATGAAACTTGAAATATACATGAATTGATTCGTGTATTATGGGTTAAGTTTTTCAAAACAGCAGTGGAGCTATGTGTTAATATATAGCTTATAATCAAAATGGTACATATTTGTACATTTTAAGCCTTTCAGTGAAATTTCTTAATTGGAATACTGTCTCCCTTGGCTAATTCATTAGTGAAAATATTTATTCCTCAAGTTAATGCTATATAGTATGAAGCAATTTTTACATAGTGTAAACTTGTTTGTGATATTTTGATTTCACTTTAAAACTTTTATTTTGCTTCTTAACCATATAGTTCATTTGATATAATGAGAAGTGCAGACACACATGAAGAAAATACATATCAGCTGTCTGGTTTTACAAATGATCATTAAAACACCATGTCTTATTCCTTTGACTCCAAATTATTGTCTTCCCGAACCCAAAGTAATTTTCACAAGTACATTACACAACAGAACTTCATCTTCTGCTGCTTAGCAGTAGAGGATTTAAATCCATGCAGACAGTTCATTTGACAATGACCTTGAGGGGCTTTGCTTCTTGAAGAAGAAAGCAGAAGCTTGCGGTAAACAAAGTTCACTTCTGACAGATGGATTGAATGACAGAAAGGTTGCGAGTGCCAGAATAGCCCTGGCAGAGGAGGAAATGTTCAGTGGAATCCAACAGGAGAGGAGGTGTGAACAGGTGCAGGGTTGCTGACGGAAGGGGAACCAGATGGAAGGAGCCAGAGCCAGTTTATTTAAAGGAAAAGGCAGAAAACATTGAAAGGCTGTGCGATCAGTGGCTAAAAGTGTTCATAGAGGAAGGTAAAAATTCACAAAGCAAAACTGCACAGTGGGGTAGCTAACACTTAGCATAATGGTAGTAATTTGTGAGTTTAGTTTGGAAGTTGCAATTGAAATACATTCATCTTGGCTCTTGACACCATGAAGTATAGATATTTGAAAGTTGTTTATTTTTTTAAGTTTCTAAGCTTTTTTAAAAAAATCCATCCACTAATTTTTTCCACCCAGAAGCTCTGTTATTATATTAAAATTGTGTCATCAGCTAAGAAAAGAAAAATTTTAAGTGAAGGTTAACATTCCATTCAAATTTATCTTGTGATGCCTCAGTTTTGTTCACATATGGGAAGCAAATGCATGCACTGTTGGGTGACATCTGTAATATCTAAGAAATTTGTGAAGTTAGACTAGATTCTGCTGGTTGCTTTTGTTATTCTGAGTCTCTGTTCATTTTGTGAAGTCCAGTATGATTGTTGCAATAGGGGTAATGCTCTTTAAAATACACACGTGCCTGCCATGATCTGGAGGTTAATTTCTGCTGCTGAGGTTGCCCTGATTTTCATTGACTTTCGATGACCTGCCTTCAGGCAGACACCTGCAAATTCAAGTCCAATTTACAATGGGAACAGTGTATACAAATACAGTGGGGCAAGGAAAAAAAGACTTTCTCTTTTTCTTAGACCTATTAAAACTAAACTTTATCTTCCACAAACTGACGACATCCTTCCTAATATCTGCTACTTACTTGGGATCTTGTCTATCACAGTTATCATTGACAAATTTTTTTATATATATATCATTGCCAACAAAGAAATGCCAGTGGAAGATGAGCTATTAGGAAGCAATCACAAAGAAACATTATGAAAATGCAGTTATTTTGAGATTTAAAAGATTCATTAATTTTTCCACAAAAGTTTCTGTACAAGGTTAAGTGCCCCAAGTGAATTAAATGACACCATCTTCACATTCCCCTCTGAGAGCAGCCAGGATCAAATAGGTTACATTTGATTAAGGATAGATATTTTGGCACATTCTGAATTTCAAGATGATGTCTGTGATCCATGGCATGCTTTTATTGTAAATATTAATAACTAAAATTTGATTAGCAGTTATAGAAGATGTTTGCGTACTCCATTTCACTTATTTATGGAGATCAACACTATTAGTCATTTTCTTTCTTGTTATTCTATTCTGGGTAAGTCTTTATATAAATATTCTGAAGGAAAAGTAGTAAATTATTTCTTCTAATAAAGGAAATTGATGAGCTGTATTTTAAAATCACCTCCAAAATGTGCCTCTTTCTCTCACTTGGTAAAATATTTTCATCTAACTATTTTTATTGATCTAAATTTTCACTTAAAATTGAGTGTGCTTGCTTTAATTGTAATGAAGTGATTTTGCCATTTCCATCATAGTTACTGAATACCTTTATAGAATAATGCCACTAGCATGATGTTGCTGTGTGAAATAGTAACATAAAACTAAGGTGAACAATGGATTCCAATTGAAAGATAAGAGAAAGAAACTGCAAAAATTAGTGCCATCATTTGACATTCATACCATAAATTCAATTGTAGCCTGTAGGTAGAACTGTTTATAGGCAGCACTATGTAAACTTAGTTGTTCCCAGTATGGTATTTTATATATTAGGGGTCTTGAATTTTTTTTGAATGAAGAGATAGCAGATTTATTGCTGTTAAGCAGGTACTCATTTAGCAATTACTGAACACATGTTCTGTTTCAGCTATACTGTACATTGTACAGTTTAAAAATGAAGAAGCCATAATCCTTCTTTATAGGTATCCTACTTCCTAGAAGACAAAATTTCTATAGTTAAATGCATATATATGTGTGTGTGTATAAAATCTATAGAAAGTGATCTATAGATTTATAAATGTTCCTCAACACAGATTAAATAAGTGAATTCATGAAACTATCCATTTAATACAACGTTCATTATAACTTGTGGAAACTGAATTGCCAAAAAGCTAAGTTACTTGCTCAAGGCCAACAGTATTTTAGGGGCAGCCAAAAGTAGAATCTGCATCTCCTTGCTCTAAACATAACGTTCTTCCTGTATTCCACATTATAACTCCTTTGTTCTCATTGATAATATGACTTATATGGATAAACCCATTAGAAGTCCTTCATTGGAAGTCTTTTAAAACCTAATGCAAAAAAGAAAAAATATGTTCTTTTTGGAGTTTTAGCATATAGTTAATAATTCTTAAAACAAAAAAGCAGAGGATCTCTTGCTTATAAACAGCAATTACTAAATCCACTCCTTGAAGCATTCTTTCTTGGGGGTATAACATAGACAGCACTCCACCACCCCCATACAGAATTCTTACTCAATGATAGATGCATTACATACATTAACTGGCTTAGTTCTCATACAACCCCACCAGGTAGATTCTGCTATAAGTCCCATTTTACTGTTAAGAAAATTGATGTATTCAGGGGTGAACACCTTGACCAGTGTCACAATGTTCCTAAGCGATGGAGTTGGGATTCAAGCCTATGGTGTTAACCTCCAGACTACAGTTTTATCCATTATACTCTTGTCTCTGCTGGTGGTTGCTACAAATTTTTAGCAAGTTGTAGTAAACAGTCCAAACAGGATTCTGGATAGTAGGACTTCTCAGAGCCTTTAATCTGTTAGTGTACATTGTGATCTCTTAGAAATAAATATCATTTCCGGTTTTTCCAAATGTATATGGCATATGGAAACTTTTCTATTAAATCACCACGTACCTCCTAGGAATCAGGTTTGTAGGAATACACTTTAGGAAAAACTGATGCAAATTAATTTGTGATAGGACAACAGAAAAGTATCATGTGTGAATTATGTGGTTTTTGTATCTCATCAGTGCTCTGGAACATCACACCCTCTTTACCACCCCCTGCATCACTTTCATTATAGCACATGTAGTTCATAAGAAGAGCAGGTAAGTCGATAACTTTCAATTGAGTCAGTCTTCAAAAGTGGGGCTGTGGGACAGGGAAGCATTTTTTGACCATTACCTGAAGAGTAGCTGAACAGTAAGTCCTCCGTATCTGGAGACAGAAGTCTTTCATCCACTGGTCCACTCCTCAAATGGCCGCAACAGCCGGAGCTGTGCTGATCTGAAGCCAGGAGCCAGGAACCTCCTCCAGGTCTCCCACACGGGTGCAGGGGCCCAAGTGTCTGGGCCATCTTCTACTGCTTTCCCAGGCCACAGCAGAGATCTGATCAGAAGAGAAGCAGCGGGACTCGAACCAGTGCCCATATGGGATGCTGGCACTGCCTGCGGTGGCCTTACCTGCTATACCACAGCGCCGGCCCCGATACTTCCTAAAAATAAATTTGACAGATAACTAGATGCCAGTCCATTAATTGAATTAGCACATGTTTCAAATTTTTGAATAAGATCTTGAAGTGTAAGATGTTATTGTGGATACTTTTATATATAAATCCTTTTAGAAAACCTCCTGTCAGGAATTATTGGCACAGATGTAAAGTATGGGCCCCTAAATCATTCTCTGCAGGAGATTTTATTTCTCTTCAATTTTTGGTATGCCAACATTCATCCCTTCTGCATGGATTCTTTCCTGTACTCTGAAGAAATGGAGTGACTCTTGGGTAGCAAACTCTAGAAGTCGTGAAGCTGAGCACTGAGAATGTGTTAATTTTTTTGTAAATACACTGGAGGTGGAAATAATTTGTAATTATTTCCGACAGCTTGGAACTGGTGAGATTTTCTATAAATAATGGTTGTGGAGTGATAATTTGACTAGAATGGTGATTCTCAAGGAGCATTAGGATGTGTGGTCCTGGCTTTGCTACCCACCCTGCTTTCTGGATCCTGAAATTGTGTATCTTATAAGAGATCAACTCTGGCAATTTCTAATAGAAGTTTGAAACCATTGTGTGGCTTATTTGTATTCCTTAAGGTGAAGATAATGTTTTGCAATAAGTGAAAACTACAAAGGCAACAGATTAACTCGCCAGGCAGTGAGATACTTTACTAAGTTGATTGACACGTTGACAGACTAACTAAAATGATTACACGGTCCTCTTGATGAATTTGGAAGTGTTGAATTTCTTTCTAGAAGGATGTAATGAATGATACAAGGTTAGTTACTGGAGATTGAGGAAAGACATCCATAGGGGCTAAAAAAAAATCTCTCAGAGAATTGTATGTACATTATAACTTACCAGCAGTCTGCAGTCCATGAATGTAACTGCAAATTTGTCTATAACTTTCCAGCCTCTCTGTATAACTTTCTCATATGCTTTATAATTTAATTTTAAATATGAATATGCATTTGGGGAGTTACTCCAAGCTAGATCTTATTTACAAAAAATAAGAGGGAGGGATATTATTTTTGTATAATATGGTAGCTGCTTCAGCTTCAGCTGTTCTCAGTGTTTTATCAGAATTCTTCAACTTTGTTTCTATTTTCAAACAATGATGACTGGTTGACTTAAATGAGAAACTTATCAAGATAAAAACTATGTCATTTTAATAATTCTTTTTATAAAAATTACAAGTTTTGACATCTTCACCAGGCACTTAGATTTAGTTGGTTTTGTCAATATAGCTATTTTTACTTGTGGTACATTGCAATTTAAAATGGTAGTTAAAATATGGGGAGGTAGACAATGGAGTTATCCTCAGACCAGTGTTGTCCAATAGAAATACAATGGGAGCCACAAAATGCAAACACATCTATAATTTAAAATTTTCAGATAGCATCATTTTAAAAAGTAAAAGGAAATAGATGTAATTTTAATGATTTATTTAACATACTACAGAGAAAACAATATCATTGCAGCATGTGATTCATGTAAGAAATTATCGATTAAATTTTTTACCTCGTTTTTTTTAAATGCTCACATTCTGTAGTGTATTTTATACTTACCACATATATCCATTCAGTGCAGCCACATTGCAAGTGCTCAACAGCCACATGTGGCTAGTTCTGTACTAAGCATCACAGCAGTAGACCTTCATTACTCAGTTCTCCCAGCTTCCCCACAATGCCATTGTAGATGCAGCTGAATTCTCATGAGTTTCAACCTCAAGTCCTATTTCTACAAGGATGGAAAGATTTTATTAAAACAAGAAGATCATGTCTGCTTTCCCTTTAATTTTGGAGGCAACAGCCAGGACTCACTTTGATTAGTCCTTTGCTGAAGAAGTGTCACTTTGAGGAGGAAGAGGAGGGTGGAAAAAGCTGCCACTTGCTGGCCATTATTCGAAGAGCAGATGAACAGTAAACTATAACAGCATTGCATTATAGTAGTAAGTTCTATAACTTACTATCCCATTTTTGCCTTGACATATCAAGAGTTTTTGAAAATAAGTTTGACATTAAATAACTAATGCTAGTCCATTAATTGAATTTAGACACCTTTCAAATGGTGACCTGGGCTGGACATTGCTGGTTGCTTTATGTGAAGCATCTCTTACAATCATTATAATATCATCTTCTAAGTGAGTTAACTGAGACTTAAACTGGGATGAAGTCCACTCGGACTAGTTCGGTGGAGGCAGGAGTCAAAGCTAAGCCTGTATGTGTCCAAAGCCCAAGCTCACATCCGTTAGGTAACACCATCTCCCCTGCATAGCTTTTATTATTATTATTATTATTATTATTATTATTATTTGAAAGACAGAGTTACAGAGAGAGGTAGAGACAGAGAGAGAGGTCTTCCATCTGGTGGTTCACTCCCCAGAGCTGCACCTACCTGAAGTCAGGAGCCAGGAGATTCTTCCGGGTCTCCCACATGGGAGGAGGGGCCCAAGGACTTGGGCCATCTTCTACTGCTATCCCAGGCCATAGCAGAGAGCTGGATTGGAAGAGGAGCAGCCGGGACTAGAGCTGGCGCCCATATGGGAGCCGGTGCTTCAAGCCAGGGCTTTAACCACTGTGCCACAGTGCCGGCCCCCCTGCATAGCTTTAGTCAGTAAATTGAAGAAATTTTTATTGTTTTTTCAAGGTTATTTATTTTAGATAATTATGTTGGCAGTTCTTTTTTTCTTTTTTTGACAGGCAGAGTTAGTGTGAGAGAGAGAGAAAGGTCTTCCTTTTCTGTTGGTTCACCCCCAAAATGGCTGCTACGGCCGGCGCGCTGTGCCAATCCAAAGCCAGAAGCCAGATGCTTCCCCCTGGTCTCCCATGCGGGTGCAGGGCCCAAGCACTTGGGCCATCCTCCACTGCACTCCCAGACCACAGCAGAGAGCTGGCCTGGAAGGGGAGCAACCGGGACAGAATCAGTGCCCCAACTGGGACTAGAACCCGGGGTGCTGGCGCCACAGGTGGAGGATTAGCCAAGTGAGCTGAGGAGCCGGCCAGCAGTTTCTTTCCATAGTCATCTTCTAGGAAGTAACAACAGGAACAATAAAGGTTCAGAACCTTGTCTTAATTTACTATCATCAGTGTGGTGTACTAAGAATACTTTAAAGGGGTAGGCATTGTAGCACAGCAAGTTAAGCTACTGCTTAGAACACCTGCATTCCTTATCAGAGTGCAAGTTCAAGTTCCACTTACTCTGCTTCCCATTCAACTTCCTACTAATGATGCCACAAGTACCTGGACCCCTACTGCCTATATGGGAAATCGGGATGGAGTCCTTGCTTCCAGCTTTGACCTGTCCTCACCTTGGCTGTTGCAAATATTTGGGAAATGAAGCAGTGAATGAAAAGTCTCTCTCTGATCTCTCTAACCTTCAAATCAATAAATAAATCTTTTAACAAAAATATTATATGCATTATCCTCACAATGTTATAAGGAGTAGTAGTGTTATTGACTCTATTTGTCATTCAATAAAGTTGGGTTCAAGAGTTTGTGACTTGCTTAGGGCACATAACTAATAAATGGAGGAATTGGGAGCTAGACATCAGCTCTGGGGTATACCAAAACCTGTTCTATTTCTGCCTCTTGTACAAATGAGTTGACAATGACAGTGTGTCATTGTCATGGAGGTTTTTTTTAGGATTCCAGTTACCTACATTCCTTTTCTGATGCCATGACTTCTGGTTTGAGTAGGCTCAGGGCAGTTACCTTGTGTAAATGAGTTTGAAGATAGATTCAAAATAAGGAAGAATGAAATCTTTAGGAATGAAATGGGCTGCTCTCTAGGAAAGAAGAGGATGAATAACTGAGAAATGGCTCGAGTAAGAGGAAAATCTAGCACTTATGTTACTGAGACAGAGGTCACAGTTAGTAATGTGCATAAAATAGTTCCATTCCCGTATTACAAAGTTAAGTAGAAACCATGATGAAATGACTAAAAGGCAAAATGTTTTAATGAAGAAAGTGACCTAATTATTATGGTAGAACAATGATTTCCTTAAGAGAGTAAGAATACTGGAATAGGAATCTGAAAACTTAGACTTAGGTTGGTTTTCTCTTTTGTAAATACTAGTAGTGCAGTACTTATCAGTTCCAGATGTGCAAAGATGCAAGGGTTACAGAGATTTCAACTAAACTTTAAAAATGAACTACTACAGGAACAAGTGCTGTGGCTTAGCAGGTAAAGCCTCTGCCTGCAGTGCCAGCATCTCATGGGCACCGGTTTGAGTCCCAGCTGCTCCACTTCCATTCCAGCTCTCAGCTATGGCCTTGGAAAACAATAGAAGATGGCTCATGTCCTTGGGCCTCTGCACCTGTGTGGGAGACCCAGAAGAAGCTTCTGGCTCCTGACTTCAGATCGGCACAGCTCCAGCCATTGCGGCCAATTGGAGAGTGAACCAGTATATGGAAGACCTCTCTCTCTCTCTCTCTCTCTCTCGCTCTCCCCCCTTCTCTTTAAAAAAAAAAAAAAAACTATGTTTTTGTTAACAAGCCAAGATTAATGGTCATAGAACACGAGATTCATTTCTATATACAAACATGTTGAATATTTAACTAAAAGCACACCATTTCAGCAATAATGAAAACTGCTACTACTGTCTTTATTACAGCAATCTCCTACTTACTCAAACATAGACTTCTAGCTAATTCAGCCTTTTGGAATATACTATTAACTGAGATATAAATTTTAAAAGCACTTCTAGGAAGCAAGTAACTACTGAGAGCCCTTGTGCTTTTCTACACAGAATCAATAGATATATCCTAAGACATCACTTTTAGAAGTTCAAGTAACAAGCTAAAAGGAGCCAGGATGGCACAGTGGGCTAAGCTACCACCTACAACACCAACATTCCATACTGGAGCACCAGTTCAAGTCCTGGTTGCTCTGCTTCCCATCAAGCTCCTGCTAATGTGCCTGGGAAAGCAGCAGAAGGTGGCCCAAGTACTTGGGTCCCTGCCTCACACATGGGAGACTTGATGGAATTCTTGGCTCCTGGCTTTGGAATGGCCCAGCCATTCGGAGAGTGAACAGTGGCTGGAAGATCGATCTCTCTCACTTTCTCAAATAAATAAATAAATCTTAAAAAAAAAAAAAAGAAGAAAAAGCCAGCTAATCCTCCACCTGCGGCGCCGGCACACCAGGTTCTAGTCCCGGTTGGGGTGCCGGATTCTGTCTCGGTTGCTCTTCTTCCAGTCCAGCTCTCTGCTGTGGCCCAGGAGTGCAGTGGAGGATGGCCCAAGTGCTTGGGCCCTGCACCCGCATGGGAGACCAGGAGGAAGCACCTGACTCCTGGCTTCAGATTGGTGTTGCACACCGGCCGGCCGTGGCAGCCATCTGGGGGGTGAACCAACGGAAAGGAAGACCTTTCTCTCTGTCTTTCTCTCTCTCACCGTCTAACTCTGCCTGTCAAAAAAAAAAAAAAAAAAACAGACAGCAAGGCATACCAAAATAATCAATAAAAAAAGAAGTAGATCAATGTGCTTCTGCATGCTCTGTTGGTTCTTTAAAATAGCTTCTGGGCCCTTTCTTGCAATAAATATTATTTAGGGTCTTCTGTTAGGTACTTGAAGATACAATAATGAACAGTGATCCCTAGGAGCTTCCTGGCTGAGGGTATAGTAGCAGTAAATAAACCTAACTTATAATTTGTGAGATTTAATTATCAAGAAGAGTTTATTAAATTTTGTGTAGTTTGCTTAGGAAAGCAGAGACATAATATATGAGGGGAACTTTTAAAAGTTCATGAAATACAGAAATCAACAAACAAAAGCTGGCAAGGATGTAGGGAAAAAGGTACTCTAATCCACTGTTGGTGGGAATGTAAACTGGTACAGCTACTGAAGAAGACAGTGTGGAGACACGTCAGAAATCTGAATATAACCTACCATATGACCCAGCCATCCCACTCCCGGGAATTTACCCAAAGAAAATAAAATCAGCATATGAAAGAGTTATCTGTATCCCCATGTTTATTGCAGCTCAGTTCGCAATAGCTAAGATATGGAATCAACCCAGGTATCTGTCAACTGAATACTGAATAAAAAAATTATGGTATATGTACACCACGGAATACTACACAGCATTAAAAAATTGAAATTCTTTCACAACAAAAGGGATGCAAGTGGAAACCATACTTAGTGAAATAATCCAATACAAAAAAGACAAAATACCATATGTTCTCTCTGAACTGTAGTAACTAATAGAGCACCTAAAAGGTAATCTATAGAAGTGAAATTGACACTTTGAGATGTGATGACTTTTTTTTTTTTTTTTTTGACAGGCAGAGTGGACAGTGAGAGAGAGAGACAGAGAGAAAGGTCTTCCTTTGCCGTTGGTTCACCCTCCAATGGCCGCCGCGGCCGGCGCGCTGCGGCCGGCACACCGCGCTGATCCGATGGCAGGAGCCAGGAGCCAGGTGCTTTTCCTGGTCTCCCATGGGGTGCAGGGCCCAAGCACCTGGGCCATCCTCCACTGCACTCCCTGGTCACAGCAGAGGGCTGGCCTGGAAGAGGGGCAACCGGGACAGAATCCGGCGCCCCGACCGGGACTAGAACCCGGTGTGCCGGCGCCGCTAGGTGGAGGATTAGCCTAGTGAGCCGCGGCGCCGGCCAGAGATGTGATGACTTTTAACATCCCTGTCTTGACTGTTGAGGAACAGGTTTTTTTCTTTTTCATATTATTTGTTGAACTCTTTACTTATTGTAGGGTTAATCTTATGTGTATAAAATTAATTTAAAATAGATATTTATAAAAAATGAGAATGGGAATAGAAGAAAGAGGAGGAAGAAGGGTGGGTGTGTGGGTGGGAGGGACGATGGGGTGGGAAGAACCACTCTGTTTCTAAATGTGTATATATGAAATGCATGAAATTTGTATACCTTAAATAAAAGGTTTCTAGTAAAAACAAACAAACAAAGAAACTTCTTAAAACATACTTTCCCAGGAGGAGTACAAGCTGAAAGGATTAATGGGTTACTAAGAGAACCGGATGTACAAAGGGTGCTGCATTCCCTGTTTTCTGGTCTGTGACTGGGGGCGTTTGAAGTATTAGAATCAGATAATGACATTGGGTGGCCATCCCACATTCCTTTAAGTGGCCAAGAATCTTTTTTAAGCCAATAAAAATGTTAGTAAATTTGAAAAAAGGAAAAAATGCATATAATGAAGAAAACTATGCATGGGTTTTCAAAATTTCTTGTATCAAAATAAATGTATCTTTTCATTCCATTTTTCCATTAACTTTTTGAAGTACCCTTATATTTTTTATATATTTTACTACAAATGATCAGAACTTGATGGATCCAGTAACTAGAAAATCCTGTTATATGTACCACCTCAACTCCCAGCATGCCAGAAAAATGAAATATTACTCTACCATGTAATAGAAATAAGATATTATAAAGTATACTAAATAACATTATTCATATTGTTATATATTTTTTATTTTATTTTATTTTATTTTATTTTATTTTTTTGACAGACAGAGTTAGACAGTGAGAGAGAGAGACAGAGAGAAAGGTCTTCCTTTTCTGTTGGTTCACCCCCCAATGGCCGCTGCGGCCAGCGCACTGCCGCCGGCGCACCGCGCTGATCCAAAGCCAGGAGCCAGATGCCTCTCCTGGTCTCCCATGTGGATGCAGGGCCCAAGCACTTGGGTCATCCTCCACTGCACTCCTGGGCCACAGCAGAGAGCTGGCCTGGAAGAGGGGCAACTGGGACAGAATCCGGTGCCCTGACTGGGACTAGAACCCCGGAGTGCCAGTGCTGCAGGCAGAGGATTAGCCTATTGAGCCGTGGTGCCGGCCTATTCTTACTATTATAGATTTGCTGAATAATACCTACAAAGGAACCAATATGTTCCCCATTTAATAATGGGTTCTAGGAAGTAGTTTATAAAATATTTTAATAATAGAAATTCTTATAACAGAAATTCTTATATACAGTTTGATAACCATGTGTATCTATTGACAGATTATAGAAATCCCACTATAGTATTTATTAATCCTACTGATAGATGATTTGAAGTTATACATCAGAGGGATTAATTACTAAGACTACGTCGATAAGCTGATATTTTTCAGAGAAGCGCAAGAATGGACCACAGTCATCAGGTCACACAGGCAAACCAGAGATAAAATGTGAATTTTTGAGAACGTGAAGATGCAAAGACAAAAATCATATTCTAATTTATTTTATGGAATTGCACATTTCTCTTGATTTTTCAGCGTGGTGAATTGGGCACGTGGCATTACAAAATAGGATGTGAGAATGCTTTACTATCTCATGGGAACTTTGCTAATACATCAGACACCCCTGAGCTGTTGCAAAAAATTTTCAGACTAAAAATCAGCAGAGTGTATTTGATGGCTGTTCACTCTCAGTAGCTACCTATGGTATCAACCAAATCTAAAGAAACCATTACAGAAATTGCTCTTACTATTGCCGTAGTAATAAGTGCTTTCCTTGCTTCTAATGTTGTCCCTTCCCCATCTGTTCCCCACACTGCAGCCAGAGTGATCTTTCTAAAGCACGGGTGTGATCACAACACTCCCCTGCTTAAAACCCTACATTGGCTCCCTATTTCCCTCAGGATAAGGGCCTTAAAAATAGCTTCATGTGCTGGCTTCTGCCTACATCTCCAGTCTCATCTTTCTTCAATAATCTCTCCTCCACCAACTGCTCACTGCTATCCCACAACATATATATTCCAGCCTCCAATCATGCCAAGACTGTTTGCAGTTTCCCAAAGGCACCTGGTTGTCTCTCCTCCCTGGATCTTTGCACATGCTGTCCACTTCACTTGTAACAATTTTCTCCTTGTTCTTTGTATGGCTGATTCCCACTCACATTTTAAGCCTCTAATTTTTTTTTATGCTTCCTGAATTCATCTCTGACTGTCCCTAGCTACTCCTTAGCTCCTGTTCTGTGATAACAGGAACTTATTTTAATGTTTACCATCCTATTCTAGCTCTCTCTTCTAAACTTGTTTATTTTGTTCACTAGACCATGAACTTGTTGAGGGCATGGTCTGTGTCTTAAATACTGATGTATTCCTATACTTTAGTGCTTGACACGTGGTACTTGCTTAAGTATTGATGAGCACTGCACAGTTTGATTAAACAAACACCTCATGTGAGGTGGTGCCATGGAACAGAAAGAACATTGGACTTGGAGTGAGAAGACAGGTTTTGGTTCCAGCTCTGTCACTTACTAGCTGTGTGACTTTAGGCAAATCTCTTAATTCCCTGAGTTTGAGATGCCTTGTGTATCTAACAGGGATATCTGCTCCAACTCCCTGTCTCACAGACTTGTAATGAAGAAAAGAAAGATCAATGCATTTGAATCTGCCTTGTAATTAAAATAGAAAGCACAGACATGTGATAGTAGGTCTATGGCTCTGCTTTAAGTAGATGGCAATTGTGCAGATGTAATAGAAGCAGACAGTATCTAGTCAAGCGTACCTTCCTTTGCCTTGACAGTAAGTTTTCATATTATTTTGGAAACACTATAAGAACATTTTTGGAGAATTATTTTTAGGGATGTTTGTGTCAGATGTTTCCTTCCCTTTGTTTGTGTTCCTTTGAAAGAAGTTAACCCCCTTTCTGTTTCTGCTCACTTTCCTAGAAGTGATTCATACTCTGATCTTGTAACTCATCTTTCAACATTGCACTTAAAGTTCTGACATACTTTGCAGTGTGGTGAATGGACATAATTTACTCTAGAAATATGTATGATGCCATTAAGTTCTTCTCATACTTGAGAAAGTAGGGATCCCAAAATCCTGGTCCCTTGTATTTTCCTTTTCCTGTGTGTTCCTTTCCAGTATTTCTATATTTGTTCAAATTAACAGGACACAAGCACAGGATTTTTAGTTCTTCTCAAACATGGAAGACATCATGCTATTTATTTTATTATTTGTTTTGTTATTCTTGTCAATGATAATAATAAAAGTAAGTTAAATTCTTCGCTAAAATAGAGGTTACTTTGTCACATTATCTTCTTCTGGTCAGTAGACAGGAGGACACCTACACCTATGAGTTAGTCATTCATTTGTTCATCAAATATTTGTTTACTATACAACTGTATACCAGGCACCATTCTAAGTTCTTAAGATAAATTAGTGAACAAAAAAAAGGATCCCTATTCTCCATGCACTTACAGTCCAGATAGATGCCCATGTCTTAGCTTTCCTAGGAGTTCATATCAGCTTGAGGCAGGAGATATAATTCTGGTGTCTTTCCATGTTCTTATGTATTTCTTTGAGGAAGATACAACCAATTGATGGTATTGTTGAAGTGGGAAGGTATTCAATTGCATCTGGAACAAGTGCAAATGGTGAAGGAGAACTAGCTTGGGATTTAGCTGTCAAGATGGATAATACGGGTATTAAATGACTCACACAGATAATTGAGATGAGACTCTCATTATCCTTGCAACCTTCTCTTATTTCTCTGCATCCCTGATAAAGCAAGCAATTGGAGTATAGTGATTCAGTGTGAACTGTAGAGTGATAGAGCCCTGGATTTCCTGGCTATACCCTTAATAACTGGGGAACTTGGACAAACTGTGTTCCTGGCTCTGGCTTCAACTTGGTCTAGCCCTGGCTATTAAACTTGTTTGGGGAGTCAATCAGTAGATGGAAGATCTCTCTTTGTCTTTCCCTGTCTCTTTGCCTCCCCTGCTCCCCAGTACACACAAAGAATATGTATGAATAGCTTAGCTTATAATAAACATTAATAAGTGGGAGTTTACTAAAATGATCAATCATTTAAGGCAGGATTTTTTTCTACTTTTTTTTGATGGATAGGCCTAAGTTAAAAGAAAATCTATAAGTAACTAAAATTTGCTTACTGTTTTGGCTTATTTTGCTTTTTTTCCACAAATGCATACCTATCAGTAAGCAAATTTTAGTTACTTGTAGATTTTCTTTCCGTAGATTAACAATCTTGGAATTGTTTTCTGTGTATTCCAAGTTTGAGCAAATGAGTAAAGATGTTTAGGATAATAGGAGCCAAGACACTTACTATTGAAGAAAATAACAATTTTGAAAAAAAGACTAGGTTCTGTATTGTTGGATTTCAATCTGAATTATCATTATGAATATGTGTGTAAATATATATACTCTTCTAGACATATGTAGACAAATATTTATATTCTTATTTATACATTTGTATGCATGTTGATATCCTGACTTTGTCTACTAGCGTGACCTAGAAGCAGTGAGCATCAACTAGTGAGAGATCTTGTTTTATAAATACTGTTCTCTATTAAAAGGCACAAAAAGAGTTCCTTGGACAAATGCTGATTCAAAGATTTATACAGGAAAAGTAATAGATCAGCATGCAGTGTCTAGAAATACATAGGAATAGTGGAGACATGTCACACAAGAAGCAGCTTGCAAGGGTCCCCATTGGCCAATTTCAGGGTAAGCTGAATATGAAAATAAATAATGGTCATAATAGATTATACCCATTTAAATGAAATAAGAATCTCTGACTCCATGCTATATTCATAAGGTAATAACTGAGTAATAAAGGAAAACTCTTCCTTTTAGCACAGTGTTAACTAAGAAATAGAGAAAAAATGATGGTGGATAAGAAGAGTTTGATAAGAAAGAGGGTGTTTGCATTGGCTAGGCATCTTCCTACATATTACCTCTTACATACACAGGGGAAAAGAGTAGTTTTACAGTGGCGTAGCCTGTAAGGGCTCACCTAACCAGTAGTGCGCTGGGGCTGGCTCATAGCAGCTCTTGAGTTGATTGTACCTATTTCTTCCCAACTTGGCATCTAGTCCTCTCAATTTGTTTAGCTTAAAGCAGGCTATGGGGGAAGTACCTATATTAAAAATTGCTAAATAGTATGAATGAGGGAATTCCCCTTCCTCAGATCACTTATTAAACATTTTCCAGGACACCAGTGATACTGAGTGGTCAAAACTAATGTCACCATTGTTGAAACCAATGTTTATCATGTGTCTGAGTTCAGAACAGCACGCAAACCCTGCTGCTTCTCTGTTTCTTCAAGAATGGTTTTCAGTTAGTAAGCATGCTATAAATGTTCCTGAAAGTTTTGCCACAAACAATATGGTACTACCATAAAAATCTCCTCAAATTGTACTATAAATAGGAAGTCTCTCTCTCTCTCTCTCTCTCTCTCTCTCTCTCCCCCTCCCTCTCTCCCTCTCCCTCTCCCTCTCCCTGTCTCCCTCTCTACGTCTCTATGTCTCTCCTTCTCTCCCCCTTTCAAATAAAAACAAATAAACAAAAAATTTTAAAAGGAGGATACCTTTTAGCCTGGAGGATTGTATTTCTAATACTAGCACTTCAGACATGAGTAAAAATGGGAGTTGAAATTCAGCAGGTGGAATTGCTGCCACAGTCACTGCCACTACCAGGTCCTGGTTCTCAGACTTGAAGAAGCTTTCCTCATTTCTGTGCTGGCTCACTGCTGAACTTCAGAATCATCAGAAACTCTTGATCCCTCTATCTACCTATAAAATTAAAAATGTCCTTTTTTAAAAAATCTATGATATGGACATTTTTTAAATAGTGAGATCTAAAATAACAAATGATATGGAAAAGTTGAGGATCAGGAATGTAAATTATTCAAAGCATTTAAAAAATATTTACTTTAAAGGCAGAGCTACACAGAGGAAGAAACAGAACATGTGCATGCGAGAGAGAGAGAGATCTTTAATTTTTGTTCACTTCCCAAATGGCCGCAACAACCAGGGCTGGGCTAGGCTGAAGCCAGGAGCCAGGAGCCTCACAGGGGTCTCCCACATAGGTTCAGGGACCCAAGGGCTTGGTCCATCTTCCTCTGCTTTCCTAGACAAAATAGCAGGAAGCTGGATTGGAAGTGGAGCAGCTAGGACTTGAACTAGTGTTCATATGAGATGCCAGCATTGCAGGTGGCACTTTAACCTGTTGTGCCACAACACCAGCCCCAAAGTCACCAATTTTAAGTGTGCAGTTAAATGTGTCTCCACAAATGTATGCAGTTATATAAAATTAGCATAAATAGGACATAAACATTTTCTATCAACCCAAAGAAGTTCCCGCATGCCGCTATTTCCTCATGCCTTTTCCTTACTTCCAGGTCTTAGCAACACAAATCTATTCTGTGTCATTCTGTTGTTGACTTTACTAGAATGTCATGTAAATGAAATCAGAAAATAAGTCTTTGGTGTCTAGCTTCTTTTAAATGTACTATTTTTGAGATTTATACAAAGGTTTCATTAACAGTAGCTTATCCTTTTATTATTTTTTGAGAGGCACGGAGAGACATAGCAGAGCCCCCAACCACTAGGTCACCCCTCAAATGTCCACTACTTGGACTGAGCAATGGATGGGACCAGCAGCTGGGAACTCAATCTAGATCTCCTCCCATATGAGTGGCAAAACCGGCTGCCTCCCAGGGTCTCATTGGCAAGAAGCTGGACTCAGGAGTGGAGAATCAAACCCAGGCATTCTGATATGTCACATGATATCTTAATTGAAATAGTAACTGCTAGTTCAAGTGCCCACCCTACTCCATCCTTTCATTGCTAGTATTCCTAGTACTGTATTGTAAGGGTGTACGACAATGTTTATTCATTTCATAATTGATAGAAATTTAAGTTGTTTTTAGTTTTCAGCAATTGTGACTAAATGCTTCTGCCCCATTTTAGTAACTACCAAGAAATTCTTCTTTACTGTCATTGCTTTTATTCCAAGTTGTAAAATAGAGCTACTTATGAGTTGGTTAATTAAGATCATAAATATTTTGAGTGAGAACTGAAAGAAACCCAGTTGGGGAGATGGGCTTAGCTGTTCTTCACGAGGCTCTCACACTCCCAGCTAGAATTGACTCCCTCATTTTTCTATGCTGTGATTGTTTTTTTCCTCTTGCACCTTTTTTAGGGTATACTTTACCATCTACCTGGCTGTTTGTTTGGGTCATTTTGAACTCCTGAGTAGAAACAAGGTCTATGCCTCATTTATCTTCATTTGACCTAGGGCCTAGCAGTGGGTGTTTTTTAATATAATAGTTATGACAAATATTTAATGGATTGATCTTGATTTTTTTCCAGCTCCTTCTTTGACTAAGTGAAGTTTTTATTAATTCATTCATTATTTCATGAAATAGTTTATTAATTCCCAATTATTGCATTAACTCTGGAGTCTTATAAAATAGGCCTCCTGAATAAAAAATATTTTTACTCTCACCTCTGTCATTATTTGTAAATCACTCACAATATAACCTGATGAAAAGATTTTAAAATTTTTATGGGCCTCAGAGGTTGTATGTGTGTATGTGTATTTCAGTTTTAAAGTAAGAGCATTTGGTGAAACAAATTTGCGGTTCCCTTTCTTTTCTTTCTTTCTTTCTTTCTTTTTTTTTTTTTTTTTTTTTTGACAGGCAGAGTGGACAGTGAGAGAGAGAGACAGAGAGAAAGGTCTTCCTTTGCCGTTGGTTCACCCTCCAATGGCCGCCACAGCCGGCGTGCTGCGGCTGGCGCGCTGCAGCCAGTGCACCACGCTGATCCGATGGCAGGAGCCAGGTACTTATCCTGGTCTCCCATGGGGTGCAGGGGCCAAGGACTTGGGCCATCCTCCACTGCACTCCCTGGCCACAGCAGAGAGCTGGCCTGGAAGAGGGGCAACCAGGACAGAATCCGGCGCCCCGACCGGGACTAGAATCCGGTGTGCCGGCGCTGCAAGGCAGAGGATTAGCCTAGTGAGCCACGGTGCCGGCCATGGTTCCCTTTCTGTTATAAAATCCTGAAGTTTATAAAAAGCCTACCAAGTCAAAAAGAACCTACAAGGGGAGAACACAACATAGAAGAAAAGGGGCAAGAAAAAGGAATAGGAAGACAAGAATATGTCATGCTTTTATGTAATGAAAAAGAACAGTTTCTCAAATAAAGTGAAACTTAGTGAAGGATTCAAGAAACATAAACTGATGTTTTATAAGGAAAACTACAATAAAGACAGAAGTAGTTTTATAGGGTCAATTTACAGAGTTACTAATTAGGCAGCTTCTCATTCTAAAACTTGATTGTAAGATCAGCCCCCTCCCTCAGGTGGGGAAGTGTGAAGTCCCAGTTTGTAATGAGTAGTTGAGTAAGACTAGAATCTTGGAGTAATTATTAATAATTCCCCCTTTCATTGTCAAATGGGTTTTGGACAGTGCATTTTGTGGTTACTCAATTTCTTGGGGGTTCTCAGAACCCTGGTTCTCCCTGCCTATATTCCCTGTTCTAGGAGGTCTGACTTGGGAATGGTTACTCAGTGAAAGAATCCACAGTGCTCCTTAAATACATGGTTTCTAGCTGGCAAAACCATTAACGCCATCCTCTTCTAGGCACTCTTTTCTAATGGGTCTGAAGAGTTTTTTCCCCCTCACATAACACTTGAGCAAATTCTCCAGTTTCTCTTGAAGACTGCAGCTTTCCTTTCTCCTATGGCAATGATAGAAGAATCATCAAACATTCTCTGCCCGCTGCCTATATGTCCAATACAGAGCTGGGCTAAGGGTATAGAGAAACAATGACAAGAGTCAGACATGTAAACCTGTAACTAAAGCATGATAATTGTTATCTTTGTTGGTAATATACAACATATACAACATATTCATATTCGGTTAAAATGTAAGTTATTTTGGTGCAAAAAAATTGAAATCCATACATAGTAGTCTTCATAATGTGCATTTTCCATGAACATTTTGAAAACCCCATGTATTGAGGTCACTGAGGAAAGACTAGATAATTTAGGTGAGAGAAAAAGGAGAGAGGAAAATCTGAGTAGGCTTTAAAGGGGCAGTAAACGTTGTACAGGAGATCGGCTTGGCGAGGGAGCATTCCAGGAAGAAGGGACATGTGCGATGGTCTATGGCCAGAAAATGCGAGGTGTGACTAGGGAGGCAAAAGTAGCCTCGTCTGACTGTCCATTTGTTGCAATATACTAGTTTGGAACTGAGTGTGAGACAAGACCTTGGACCACATCCAGGGGGGTGTTGTTGTTAGAAGTACCAGAAGGGACCTCATGTCACATTTAGCAGGGACCCCTGATGATTCCATTTGAGTGAGGTGTGGGAGTATTTTCATTCTAGAATTTTACACTACAACATTACCACATGCATTGACCAATTTCAATACAGGCTTTCCTTATGTTGCTTTATAATTAGAAGCCAGTGAATTGAAGTTCCACAGCGGTACATAGACTGGTAGTGATAGCTTTATGGAACTGTTTATTTTTAGTTTGGCAAAGGCTAGGCAGTAAATATCTCAATTAGTAAACTAAAGCAGCATGGATGAGAAGTGCCCACAAGGAGATCAGGAGTTAAAAAAAATAACTGAGTCAGTTAATTGAAGGAAGCCTCAATATCACCTACCTATATTTAGAGTTTGAACAACCAACTTTGTGCAGGGTGGGGGGTACAGATACACACACAAACACAAACACACACACAGTAAGTATCCATAGTGCTGCCAGCAGTGAAGCTCTTTGCATTGCTCAGGTTCTAATTTTCAGGAACTTTCTGTCTTTAGGAGCCACTGTGATTGGATAGTGACCCAATGGGATAATGGGATATCACAGTGGGATGGGATAATGTCTTTGACTATGGAAGATTATCATTCTGTAAGTTTTTCAAGGTGACTGAAGAAGAATTTCATTATGAAGTGTTGAAGGAGGTTACTCACTTCCATATTCATATTTATATTTACATTATATGGCCTGATATGCAAAAATATTTAATGAAAATATGCACGTGGTACTGCAGAATCATTTACTTGTCCATGTATAAAGTCTCTTGCATTATATTTGAGATTCCATTTTATATCTTGGAGAAAAAAGAAAAGTGGTTTACAATGCTTAGTTTTAAGAATTTAAATTTTGCTTAATTTGACAACTAAGTCACGCTATTCCTGGAATTTCAGGGTCTTTAAGAAATAGTGATCGTTCATACTATGAAAGATCAATTGTTAGTGTAAAACATTAAGAATTTTGCAGGGAAAAGGTGGCTGTGCTTTAAAATCACAAAATACCATTAGTCAGTGGTCATGATGTTTTTGATGTTTGAAGCCGTGAACCGTAGTCCATTTGGGCTGATAGCATATATTTAGCATGGCCCTCTGGATTTTCCTCCTAAAGAGGCAATCTGTGGAGTGTTGTCTTCTTAGCTTAACAATTTACTACATATCAGCTCCCCATGTTTTATAGGGGAAATGACAGTCTTTTGTGCGTCTGCAGATGACATTTCTGTATGTCTCCTCTCTGTTTTGCAGACTGGAAAAAGGTAGTATTCAGCAGAGCTTTAGCAACGAAGCAAAGGCCCAAGCCCTTCAGGCCCTGCAAAGAGAGCAGGAGCTGACACAGAAGATACAGCAAATGGAAGCCCAGCATGACAAAACTGGTAGGTGGTAGGGAAAGATTAGAGCCTGGGCACTCACTCACAAGCCAGGCCCACGCCTTACTGTGAAATGACATCAGGAACACCTGTAACCTTTGGCTGGCCGAAGGGAGCAGATGCTAACTACACCGGAGATTCCGAATTACATATTAGTTAGCGTTTAAAAGAGAAAATGGAAAGTATTGCCCACTGTCTGTTGATTTCAGAGTGCTGCTCTCACATCTGTTGCACCATCTGGATTATGAGTTTATTTACCTGTGTTCAAGAAACGTAAAGCTGAGAGAGACCACAACAAAGTAGAAAAACAAAGGGCTTGTTTTTGGCTGGGTTTTCAGGCACACATGTTATATAAAGAAAATAGCATCAGAAGCTCTGCGGGAAATGCTCTGAGCTTACAGTTAGAGTCTCCTGAATAGCATTGAACAGTTCCCACAGTACACACATTATAGCTACTCTAAAAGCCTAATGAGTTTGCTTCAGCATCCAAACTGGAGAAAAGCTTTAGCCATTAATCGGTTCTTAATTCACTGTCGCAGCTGGATGTAATTCAGTGGCTCCAAATTGATATGTTCCTTTATTTAATCTTTGCAGCTTCGAACATTTTTAGCATTTGTATGATTTCCCCACCTCCCCCAATCCAGTCTAGAGTGATGTTTAATCCTTTGCATTCTTCAAGTTCTCACAACTGCTGTTAAAATTCACTAATACAAGGCATTGACCACAGCTGGCAGCTTGGCTAAAAATTGCCATCTTTCATCACATTGGCACTCTTCTGCAGACTGAGTTGGCCAGTAACTCTTTACCTTTAATTTGAAAGTAAAATGCACTTTGAAAATAGGCAGTTTGATTTGTTCAGTCAGAGCATTATGTAGTTCCTTTCACTTTTGAGTTGTGTGTTCACAGACAGTGTTAGTCAAAACAAGACAGTGTCAGTCATTATAATTCCACACCACATACTCCATGCTGATTGTACTATTAAAACAAAAGTTTAATTGATCCTCTCTCTTCCAGAAAAAAATGTTGCTTAATTTTAGTGCTTTGATTTATTTTGCTTTGTATGCTATATGCTTTTCACCAATCATTAGCTAGAACTGAAAAGAAATAAAAGACCTATTAGAACTTACACGTAGCGATAGCTTTCTCATGACTTAATGTATATTTGATGACATAGTAAAAAATAGTTTCTTATCCTATAGGTGAAAAATTGCTAACATAAAATTTATTAAATAATTTTCTAACTTATAAGGAGGAAATGTCATATTGACTCTCATAATTCTCTCCAGCATATTCAGTAGAGATTTTCTTCTAACAGCATTGGGTCAGAAGAAATGAAATTTCACCAGGTCCAGGAGACATCTTTCCATTAAAAACAAAATGAGGAAATTATAGGAGAAGTTTTTCTTTGCCCCCACTGCTATGGGATTCTAATGATCAAAGAGCCTTGAGCAGGATCTGGGGCTAAATAAGTTTTAACTGTTAAAACCACCTTAAGAACACTTTTAATTTTGATTTACAAAAGCACACTGTCTTCAATTTCTTTGACTACATTTTCACTGAAGTGCAAGCTGTTGACAATAAAATCAAAATCTGAGGGAAACTTACATAGTTCACCTCCATAATCAAAGAAATATGTGCAAAATTGGGCAAGGGGTGGTAAACTGTGTGAGCAAATAAGAAAAATAAAGCAATGATTATAGTGTAGAAGAAAGTTCCTCAATTATTTTAGTTTTTAATTGTCTGGTGGTGAGAATTTTTGACACTGTTTATAGTAAAATTGTCAAAATAAAATATAATATCTTGCATATTACAAAGATATAAGCATCTAGTACTCCATTTGAGGTATTTGACAATTTATTAACATGCTAAAACATTTACACCAAGCTGGTATGATCAAAAGTGTTTCTGGTATATAATTATTATGAAAATAAATGTCTCACAAGATTTAATGTCTTACCAGATGATAAGTCCTTTAACTGAGGATATTGAAAGTGATCTGGTGGCTAACAGGAAATGTGTAGTAGTCTAAGGCATTGTCCCACTCTACCTGTGGAAGCACTGCACAGCTACAACCACAAACATCTTATGTTGGTGGGGGTTTATTGTTATTTCTAGAAAATGAACAGTATTCACTGATGACCTCCCAGAATACATTTTTGACAAAGTTGATGGAAGAGTTCCGTACATTAGTCAAGAAGATGGATCAAATCTCTAAAAAAAGCAGGTAGGTAATGTCATAAAATATTTTCAGAGCACTGTTTGTATGATTACTGTAATTTCTCCTTAAAAATAGCATCTTCACTATGTTGTGGTCTAATAATAAAAGTTATTCTCTGTTGATACAAGTTTTCTATGAAAATATTTTCACTATGTGGACATTTTCTTGTTTGTCCATACAGATACTTTGATGTTTTTGCATGATTATTGAAGTGTACTATTGTTTGATTTTTTTTAATGTATAGAATTGAAGACTGAAATTCCAGAAAACAAAGATCAAGATAGCAATTAGTTTAATAAATGATACAGATAAATCAAGCACTTTAAAAATGTTATATTGATAAGTTAACACATTTTAATATATTATCATAGTTCTCCATGAACACAGAAAAGCTGTCTTTAGGTCAAATGGTAATAGACAAAATGTGTATATATAAAAATGAAAATAGATTATATTTTGAAATAAAATCATGCTTTAATTCTTATAAAATTACTTTAATATGACAGCCATTGTTCATTTTATAGGTATAATTCTCTCTTAAAACCATTGATTAAGATCTTAATGACATTTTTCTATGCATTTTCTTATCAGTTTTTCTCAATGAATAAATTATTTTATATTCTAAATTGCAAGAAGCCTGAGTCCTCATCTCAGCTCTGGCAGTATCTGTGGAATCTTGGACAAATTTATTTGACCTACTTGGACTATAGTTTCCTCTTTTATAAATGAATGAATGACATTGAACAGAATCACTTTGAATTGAAATATAAAAGGCAATATTCACATAACAGAAGGCAAATATCACATTACATGATGAAAAATAGCCTGGGTATCTTATTTTTCTGTAACTCAGTTTGATTTACACAGAGCAAAAAATATGGCTCAGCTAACTACTGACTTAGATGTCTCATTCAGAACAAATCGCAGGCAGATCAGAGCGTATCTGATCACTCTGAGTCCCATCTAGCATTCCTGCATCTACAAGCTGTCCTAACTGCTAAAATCCACATCCTGAAGCTTTGGGGGAATCAGAGAACTCAGGAGCCTGGTTCTTTCTGCTCACAAGAAGGCAGAGGCTTCTATCACCAACCAGAATGTGCTCTGAAATGCACACCTTAATATATGTGTTATTTTCCTAGGGGAAGACCCCGAGTTGCCAAAATACTAGATACTTGCAGGAAATTTGACCAAGCAAGTCAAATTATTTTATCATGAAGGAGACTCTCATAAAATACCAAAAACAGTACCTATTCTTAACTAGAAACAGTTCACTTGTCACACAATTTGTTAAAAACCAACTAGATCACATAATTTAGAGAAAAATTATATTAATCTGTGATCTATATTATTATGTTATCTCTAAGATTAGTTTGTGTAATTATTAACTAATATCTTGCTCTCTAAAGAAACGTAATTAGGGAAATTGAAATGTTTAAAAGATATACATTGCTTTAAAACATATAATTGTGCATAATATAAGTTGTTTAATTTCATGAAGTCTAGAGACAGGAAATACTTCACAGCAAGAACACCAAAACTGTTTAAATAACTGGTGAGTTGGTGAGCTAGCATTCTAACCTGTTTCAGGTTTGAAAGCTCATATAGTCTTTCTTATAATAATCACAGTATTTTACATGCAAATTTCAAGCCACAGTAATTATGATGAGGAAGTTTGGGAAGGCAAAGTTAACCTTTAAATTCAGTGGAGGGGGCCAGCACTGAGGCGTAGTAAGTTAAAGCCTCCACCTGTACCACTGGCCTCCTATATCAACAGCACCAGTTCTGAGTCCCGCCTGCTTCACTTCTGATCCAGCTCCCTGATAATGGCCTGGGAAAGCAGTGGAAGATGGCCCAGTGCTTGGGGCCGTGCACCCACGTGGGAGACCCAGAAGAAGCTCCTGGTTCTTGTTGTTGGGTTGGCCCAGCCCTGGCCATTGCAGCCATTTGGGGAGTGAACCAGCAAATAGAAGACCTCTCTCTCTCTCTCTCTCTCTCTCTCTGTGTGTGTGTGTGTGTTTCTCTCCCCCTCTCTGTCTGTAACTCTGCCTCTCAAATAAATAAATTAATACAATAAAAATAAATATATTCAGAGGATAAGTAGGCATACTTGGCAGGTGAGTGTTGACCCACAAGCCAAGGCTAACCTGTATGTGTCCTAAGCCCTCTTTTTCTTTCACTAGATCTGTTGACTTACCCTGTTCTCGTTTAATTAACTCAGAAGCTCTCCAGCTCATCTTCTCATTTTGCCACTTAGTGACAAAACCTTTGGTACATTGCCTAATCTCTAGAAACCTCACTTTCTCCATCTGTAAAAACATCTTAAGGGGCTGGCATTGTGGCGCAGCAGGTTAAGCCATTGCCTGTGCTGCCAGCATCCCGTCTGAGTGCTGGTTCAAGACCCATCTGCTCCACTTCCAAGTCAGCTCCCTGCTCATGTACCTAAGAAAGCAGCAGCAGATGACCCTTGTGCTTGGGTCTCTGCTGCCCATGTAGGAGACCTAGATGGGGTTCTGGGCTCCATCTGGCCCAGTCCCAACTGTCACAGCCATTTAGGAATTGAACCAGTGAATGGATGACCTCTGTGTGTGTGTGTGTGTGTGTGTGTGTGTGTTACACTGCCTTTCAAATAAATAAATAAATCTTAAGCCACCTTGCAGGATTGTGTTGGGAATTAGAACTATATGTAGAGATGCATACCCAAAAAAAAAAAAAAAAAAAAGGCCGGCGCCACAGCTCACTAGGCTAATCCTCCGCCTTGCAGCGCCGGCACACCAGGTTCTAGTCCCGGTCGGGGTGCCAGATTCTGTCCCGGTTGCCCTCTTCCAGGCCAGCTCTCTGCTGTGGCCAGGGAGTGCAGTGGAGGATGGCCCAAGTCCTTGGGCCCTGCACCCCATGGGAGACCAGGATAAGTACCTGGCTCCTGCCATCGGATCAGCGCGGTGCGCCGGCTGCAGCGCGCCGGCCGTGGCGGCCATTGGAGGGTGAACTAACGGCAAAAGGAAGACCTTTCTCTCTGTCTCTCTCTCTCACTGTCCACTCTGCCTGTCAAAAAAAAAAAAAAAAAAAAAAAAGGCCGGCGCCGCGGCTCACTAGGCTAATCCTCCGCCTAGCGGCGCCGGCACACCGGGTTCTAGTCCCGGTCGGGGCGCCGGATTCTGTCCCGGTTGCCCCTCTTCCAGGCCAGCCCTCTGCTGTGGCCAGGGAGTGCAGTGGAGGATGGCCCAGGTGCTTGGGCCCTGCACCCCATGGGAGACCAGGAAAAGCACCTGGCTCCTGGCTCCTGCCATCGGATCAGCGCGGTGCGCCGGCAGCAGCGCGCCGGCCGCGGCGGCCATTGGAGGGTGAACCAACGGCAAAGGAAGACCTTTCTCTCTGTCTCTCTCTCTCTCACTGTCCACTCTGCCTGTCAAAAAAATAAAAAAAAAAAAAGCATACCCACCTACCTACCCATGTGTGCAGTCTTCCCTTTATATTCTCAGGGGATTGGTCCCAAAACCCCTTGCAGATATCAAAATCCACAGGTGCTCAAACCCTCATATAAAGTAGCATAGTAGTTGCATTTAATCTGCACACATTTCCCACGTACTTCATTTTTACTTTTTTAATTTTAATTTCTTTTAATTTTTTTATTTTATTTGAGAGGCAGAGATACAGAATGAGAGAGAGAGAGAAAGATCTTCCGTCTGCTGTTCACTCACCAAATGGCTGCAATGGCTAGGGCTAGGCCAGGACGAAGCCAGGACCCAGAAGCTTCATCCCAGCTTCTTATGTGGGTAGCAGGGCTCAAGGACTTGGGCCATCTTCTGCTGCTTTCCCAGATGCATTAACAGAGCAGCCAGGACTCGAACTCGCACCCATATGGAATACTGGTATATAGGTGGTGGCTTAACCCACTGGGCCATTACTCTGGACCCATGTTTATTTTCTAATAATATTTGTTTGAGAGGCAGGAGTGCGGGGGGCGGAGAGAGAGAGAGAAAGAGAGAGAGAGAAAGTGATCTCCCATCTACAGCTTCACTCCCTAAATTCCTGCAGTGGTCATAAAGGCTGAAGCCAGGAGCAGGGAACTCAGTACAGATCTCCTACATGGGTGGCAGGAACTTAATTACTAGGTTCATCACTACTGTCTCCCAAGGTCTGTATTAGCGGGAAACCTGAGTCAGGAGCCCTAGCCAGGAGTCTATTCCAGGCACTTTGATGGGGGACAAAGACATCGAAATTGCCCAATAGGGCAAATGCCCACCCCTTCTCATATACTTTAATCTCCACATTACTTATAATACCTAATACAATGTATATGCCACATAAGTAATAGTTGGACTATATTGCTTAAAGAATAATGACAAGAAAAAAGAGTCTGTACTTATTCAGTACAGTTGGACTTTTTTAGTCTGTGGCCCCATTATCCAGAAGCTGTGGATACAGGGGGCTGAGCATATAAAGCACTATACTAGATACATCGTAAGACACCGTAGCTGCTAATGTCATCCATGGCACAATTTTTAGCATTGTGACTGGTAATTTGGATATCACTTTGCCAAACTATTATTGTCTTTGCCAGGGAAGGTGTGATTGCTATTTTCAAACGAAAAGTTTGTATCACAGTGAAAACCTTATTAACGGCAAAGCAGAATCAGGAAAATGGTTGTGTTTATGTTTCGGGTCATTCTCCAGTAGCTGGTTTTGTAAATCTGGTGAATTTAAATAGGCACCTACAGTAAAAATATACTAATGGACTCAACACAATAGTTTGACAAGTAGTAAACACTCAATAAATCGCTGCTTATTATTTTTAAAACTTTTATGAGCCCCCTAAAGTTATAAAAGGTACACTTTTTGTACCTCACAAGAAGATAATAAATATGTTGTGGTTTTAGAATTATGTGTTTGTTTGCTCTTAATTTCTTATCAATTCAGTCTCATGTCTCCCTTTCTTACTATGACATTTTCAAGTGACTTATTCATGCCAAATTTATCATCCATTTTGATGTTATCTTCGACTTTGAAGCCACCTATATAACTTGAAGGGCTCGGAGTACTTCTAAATAAAATCTATAAATGTCATAAACCCTGTAGAACCACTCCAGGAGTGTGCCTCTGCACATTTGAACTTTAGGGAAAAATAATTTTCCCTGTGCTTTGGTGTGAGGAAAATCTTAGAGTTTCTCAAGTTTTGTCATTCTGGAAACTCAGTCTCCACAGTAATTGTTTGATCCATATGGTAATTTTTGTCTAAATTTCCCTCGGAGTGCTACAGTAAAATTTTTCCTGGAAGTAGGTATATTTATTTTATATTGATCAGTGATTTAAAACACATTTTTTGCCCTCCTTTCCTTACTAGCAACATTTCTCTAAGAGTTTTATGTTATTCAAAATGCCATACCAAACAAATGGTTTCCTACCATTTCAAATAAGCTTTTTTTAACTCACAGATCTAGTCATTTGACTGGAGCCCTTGCGGAATCACTGGAAAAACTGACAATCTGGGCTTGCCGTGCCCGCGTGCTCGTACTCTCTGCCCCAGCCTCGTGCTAGGCTGCTCTGTGAAAGTGTTTTGAAATGGTACCTCCGTGTGTGTGTCTGCTGAAAACACTTTCTCCCCAAGTAGAGCGCAAGTCGCATTATGACAGTGACGATTGCTTCTGTTCTCTGGAAGCCTCCAGAGTGGTTAGCACAGTACTTTCTGCACTGTGTGTATTCCACACTGTGCGTGGAGTGGTGTCTGCAACCCTAGGGTTTGTGAATGGCACATCCCATTTTAAAACTAAAAATGAATTGCTGATTCCATGCATTTTATATAGCTTGTTTTTGACCATCAGGCAAGAGAATTAATTCCATTCTGCTTTTAATTGGCACCAGGCAGACATTCTGGCTGATTTTAGTTGAAGCTCATATAAACTTTAGCTACCCCTTCCGTCTGTACGTACTCCCCAGTATGCTGAAAGCTTATTACAGTTATGGGGTTGTTTTTGAGGGAGGTAAATGTAGATATTTAAATATCTTTGGTACAACTGTGATTTTTCTTTATCAAAGGAAGGAAGTGTTCCCTCTCCCCAGGCACTTAGATCAATCAGCAGTAAAATGTTGCAGTGTGATTGGCTTCACAGTGCGATCTAAAACCTGGCCTTGGAAGAGCTCCGAAAGGTCGGGTGCTGGCTGGGAGTGAGCCTCTGCCAGCAGAGTGAAGATCAAGAATGTGCTAGAGAGCAAGAATGTGCTAGGTTTTAGCCTCTCTCCACGTTCACGTTGAAAAGAACAGAATAGAGCACAGAACCAAGATCCGTGTGGTTTTGATTCCCTTCTTTCTTTTCTGTCATTGTCACTTTCTGGGTTGCTAGGCTTGTGGATTGATGTCTAACCCTGCCCATGGTGTATTTGTGATTTGCGTTTTGTAATTAAGAGGAACAATGGGAGTCCATGGGGTCTCATTATATATAATGGTTGGTTTAATTTGTTTCACTTCTATCTTGTTAATTGTAAATTGATCATTAAGATTTGAATTCTAATCTGTCACCAGGGTTGTGAGTATTGAGGCTAGAGCAATGATCCTGGTTTTAATCACTGATGATGAGAAACAAATTTTATAATTTTGGTACATATTGCAGTTCATATATTTTAACACTGTATTTTATGGTGTTATAAATATTGTTAAATGACTTTTAGTGTAGTTTTACTGTGTGGACTATAATGTATAAATTATATTACTGTTTTGGCAACAGTAGGTATCCAACTGTGTGAGTTTAATTGAAGTAAAGAACACACCACCCGGTTGAACTATTTTTTTTCCCTTGCATGTTTAGATGATGTAGGTTGTGATACTACAAAAATTATACTCTACAATAGGAGACTAATATTGCCTTCTGCTAGTTGTTAACAAAAGCCAAACCGGAATCTAAAGGAATAAAAAATTAAGGTGTCATGTTTTACTTTAGAAGCAATTATCATTATAATCTGAATTATAGTAGTAAAATATTTCATGCAAGTGCAATTACATAATATAGCTGGTATATGAAAAATCAGAGAAAAGTTCATGCTTCTGTAAAGCCAGCAATTACCTAAATTTTCCATGAAAAATGGATTAGAGTCAATTATCCTTTTAAATGAGCCTTGGGTAACCATGCTACAAATGGATCTCAAAACTAACATAGAAACTGGTAACATTACTCTTTGAATTTTGCAAATTACTGGTTCTATGACTATGTCAGGAAGCCTACACTGATAAAGGATGATATGTATGCACATAAATCAAATTTTTATTTATTTTATGGAGGTTGATAGGCAAATTAAAATTATAAATAAAGAGAATATCAAAATTATGCAAAGTGAAAAATAGATTATTGCAATAACATGCTTATAGTAATATGAATTTTACATGTAGCATTTTCATTTTTGTGATTATGTAATTCAACCTTAACACAGAGAATTTGGAAAATACAAAGAATTAAGGAAAAATTTTCTGTAACACGACCATCCAGATAACTATTGTCAATTTTTGACATACATCCTTTCAGTCATTTTTCTGTGTGTATGTAAATATGTTAGGTATGCATACTGTGATTGAGATTATACAATATATACAGTTTTGCATCTGCTTTTTACCTAATATCATCTATTATAACAAATTTTTCCACATTACTAAATACACTGGAAACAAAAAAATTTTTTTAAATATTTATTTATTTGAAAAGTGGAGTTACTGAGAGGGAGAGGAAGAAACAGAGAAGTCTTCCATCTACTGGTTCACTCCCCAAATGGGTGCAACAGCCAGGGCTGGGCCAGGCCGAAGCCAGGAGCCCAGAGCTTCATCCAGGTCTCCCACGTGAGGGCAGGGACCCAACTACTTAGGCCATCTTCTGCTGCTTTTCAGGCACATTGTCAGGAAGATGGATCAGAAGTGGAGCAGCCGAGACAGGATGCCTGCACTGGCTTTAACCTGCTGTGCCTCAACGCCAGCCCCAACAAAATTTTAATTGAATCATTTGTATGTGTAATAATTCATTAGATTCTCAAAGAGTGTGAGGCAGTATTGCACAACAGTTGAAACTACTCCATTAGAGTTGGACAGACTAATATTTGTGTCTGGGCTTGGCTACTGACCATTTGGGTGACCTTAGGCCAGTCATTAAACTTCGTATTTACTTTACAAAGAAATGAAAATAAACAATCACCTGTAGGATTGAGATCATTAATGTATAAGATGGATTCCACTATTTGGCACAGAGTAGACATGCAATGAATATTTGACAGTAGTATCTGATTTTTATTTTTTTTGACAGGCAGAGTTAGAGAGAGAGAGAGAGGCAGAGAGAAAGGTCTTTTCCGTTGGCTCACCCCCCAGATGGCTGGTACAGCCGGCGCGCTGCGCTGATCCGAAGCCAGGTGCTTCCCCTTGGTCTCCCATGCGGGTGCAGGGCCCCAAGCACCTGGGCCATCCTCCACTGCACTCCCGGGCCACAGCAGAGAGCTGGCCTGGAAGAGGAGCAACTGGGACAGAATCCAGCACTCCGATCGGGACTAGAACCTGGGGTACCAGCGCTGCAGGCGGAGGATTAGCCTAGTGAGCTGCAGCGCCAGCTAGTATCTGATTTTTTATGTATTTCTTTAAACAAAAATGAAATTGAATATTTTATAAATATTTGTTGACAATTTGTGTTTCTTCTTCCATGGATTTTTTTTCAGATACCTTATACTTTACTAAATTGGATTTTGTTGAAGAGTAGAGTTAGTGCTTTATTTACTGATGCTTTTAATTTTTATTGTTGTTACCTTTTTGTAAAAACATTCCCATCCTTTGTATTTTTTAATCATTAAAATGTATTCTTAGAGCAGTTTTAGGTTCATAGAAAAATTGAAGAGTTTCTATGTATCTTCTGTCACCATATATGTCCAACCGCCCATATTATCAACATTTACATTTATATTATGAATTTTTCAAAATCAAAATGACTTAAAAAGTTCAATACATACTCATTGTTATAATTCATAAAATATGAAAAAGGGAGACCAGTGTTGTGGTAAAGCAGAGTAAGCCACTGTTTGGATACTGACATGCTGTATTAGGCCAACAATATGAGTCCTGACTGTTCCACTTCTGATCCAGCACCCTGCTAATGTCCCTGCAAAAGCAATGAATGATGACCCAGGTACTTGGGCCCCTGACACCCACTTGGGAGACCAGGTTGGAGTTCCTGGCTCCTGGCTTCAACCTGGCCCATGCTAGCTTTTGCGGCCATTTGAAGAGTGAACCAATGTATGGAAAGAGTCTTTCCCTCTCTCTCTCTATCTCGCTCTCGTGCTCACTCTCGCCATTCTTCTCTAATGCTCTAACTTTTAAATAATAAGTAAATAAATATCTTTTAAAAACATGGGAAATGATGAATAAAGAAAAGGAAAAACATTCCTAATCCTGAACACTCAGAAATAATTAATATTTGGTATACTTGTCAAAATATTTTTAATTATAAGATGGAATCACATTATATGTGTTGATTTTTAATATTTTTTCTTTCTTAACAACGTATCATATTTTAGGTCAATAGTAACACTAATAAATAGCCACATTATCTGGATAGCATCTTGATCTTCCATTGTAAAAGTAATATAACTGATCTGTTGATAGATATCTGGATAAGTTTCCAGGCAAGGTTTTTCTTTTCCTGGAAAAAATGCCATAATGAGTATTCTCACACAGCTACAAGATTTTTTTCATTCCCACACAGCTATGAGATTTTTTTTCAAATACATGATTTTTATTTGTAAAATTATTATATTTTTATACTATAAAATTTATTTTTGTGTGATTTTTCTTTTTAAAAGTGCATTTTTCTTAAAAAGTACTGAGAATAGTTAGGTATTCTGTATTTTATGCTAATCTGCTTTAAAGATATATTGTCTTATTTTAAATTTTTATTATTGCCTGATATGATAAGGAGATAGTAATTTTAGAAGGAGCATTAAATGTAAAGTGTATTATAGCACCCTCTAATTTATTTACGTTGTGATTTTTCAAAGGAGAAACATAAATCATTATTAAATCATTAGCAATAATTGTGCCTTGGATAAACCTCTTTGGCTACAATACTTCCACTGCATAAAGCTGGACTATTTCAAATATGGGTAGTTTCTTACCAAGAGAAGCAAATATAGATTGAGCAGTTGATCTGAACTTAAAAGTAAAATGATCTATGCCCTCATATATAATCTAGTAAGATAAGACACAAAGCACAATTCAAAACAAAAATAAGTATTTTTTAAAGATTTATTTATTTATTATTTGAAAGATAGAGTTACAGAGAGGCAGAAAGAGAGAGAGAGAGAGAGAGAAGTCTTCCATCCACTGGTTCACTTCCCAAATGGCTACAATGGCCAGAGCTGGGCCAATCTGAAGCCAGAAGTCTATAGCAGTGAATTGGAACCCTTTTGTGTGTTGTTTGCAACTTTGAGAAACATCTTTTTATCTTTAAGCTCTGAGATCTTTATTATAATATGTCTTTGGATAGACTTGGTTGAATTGAATCTGAGCTTTTGACCTTCCTATACCCGAATAATTGTATCTTTCTCTAGGACTGGGAACTTTCTGCTATTATCTCTTTGGATATGTTTCTGTCTCTTTGACATTCTCAAGTTCCTTTGAACCCCAATAATTCAGATATTTGCTCTTTTCATGATGTCCCAAAGTTTCCATACGCTTTTCTTTATTTCTTTTAATTGCTTTTACCTTTTTCTCCTCCATCTGTGTGTTTTCATGTAGTCTGTCTTCAAGTTCATTGATTATTTTATTTCACCTACTCTGCTATTGATGCCCTCTATCACAATTTTAAATGTCATTCGTTTGAGAGGTAGACAGAGCAAGAGCAAGAGACAGACAGATGGAGATAGAGAGTTTCCATCCTCTGGCTCACTCACCAAATGTCTGCAACTTCTGGGGCTGGGCTAAGGATGAAGCTGCGAACCAGGAACTCAGTCTTCCAACATGGGTGGCAGGGATCCAGCTATTTGAGCCATCACCTGTGTCTTCTCAGAATCCAGGTTAGCAGGAAGCTGGAATCAGGAATGGAGCTGATACGTGAACCCAGGCATTCTGATATGGGATGTAGGCATCCCAACATAATCAAACACCCACCCCACCTTTTAAATTTTATTGGTGTACTTTTCAGTTGAAAGTTTTCTTTTTATTTGTTTGAATTACTTCCATTTCTCTGTTACACTATTAAGTCATTTCTCTTGAAATTCATTTGAGTTTCCTTAAAACAGCTATTTTGGTTTTGGTTTTTATTTTTTTAATTACTCAAAAGTTTCATGTTTTTATTTAGCTTTCTGACTCTGTGCTTGTGCCTTCAACACTATCACAATGATTTTCTGCTCCTCAATAAGGAAAGTGCACTTGATCTGTCATGGACACATTTAGCACACATGGAACCACCACAGGCCCTGCTGACATGTTTTTTCATTTTAGACAGTCTCATCAGAACTTTAGGTCTCACAGCATGAACCCCACGAAGTCTTCCTGGGCAAACACCACATGCTAATTCTGGTACCTTCCCAATCTCTTAGTGTAAAGGTGAACAATTTTGCTACCAAGAGTTCGGGACTGTCTGGTTTTGTTGGAGGCTGTATTGTAGGCAAGCCTACAGCATTATGTCAAATGCTGGACCATTATGACCACCTCTAAGCACCGTCCCAGATGAGAAACAGCTATTTGGAAATTTCTATGTAAACATTTGAAAACTTTATTTCCTACATGGTTGGTTTCTGGTACTTTATTTTATTGGTTAGGTGTGGTTGCAGTTCCTTGGAAGTTCTTGACACTTGTTGGTGTATGATACAATTTGCACACTGAAGGATTAGTTATAATAATTAGCTTAATTTGTGGCTGTCCTTCTAGAAGTTCTAAGCAGTCTGCTAAGTTTGTCTGAGTCTACAGACATGCTATTTCAGCACTAGATAGTTCTCAAAGTTGAGATTTGCTTTGGGTCTGCTCTTGATGTTTATTCTCTCATTTCATGCCTACGATATTCCCCAAGATTAGATTTATGCCAAACTTCAGTTAATATATTATTTAGAATGAACTGGAGAAATGCCTAAAAAGGGATAATGCATTCCTAGGAGCCTCTCTTTGTGGCTAAGGTCAACCCACGCTCCTAGTCCTTTGGTTACAAATGCCATGATGCTAGATCACGAGCCTACAGACACCAATGCAGTCTAAGGGTAAGCTGTAATCTGTCTGCTGAGGTGGACTCACAGCTTGACGCTGGTCCTACAAACAACTGTCATACTGGCTAGGGTGTAAGATTGATCAACTAGGGTCATGGAACTCCACTTGGTCTTAACACAGGTCCAGAGGCTCTGTTTGTAGGCGCTGGCCTGGGAAGAGGGGTCATTAGGCTCTACTCAATGTTGGGTTTTACCATCCTGATATTGAGTCCCAAAACAGTCCTGTGGTTTCTTGCTGTCTGAGTTTACAGTAGGAATAATTGAGGAAGCTCCTCAGCTAAACAGGCAGACACTCAGTGGGTCACACCTAGGTCTTACAGTCAACTGTAGGCACTGTGCAATCTTGGGTGTGCTCATAGGCCCAGACGAAGATAATGGTAACATACACCAAAGCAAGACCTTCCAACCAGAATACAGGTCCCCATCTGATACTGGGGCAAGTCCAGAAACTCAATTCATAGGCACTTGCCTGAGGATAGGGACTAGTAAGATCTGCCCAGTGTTGGTCTTTAACAGCCTTGCACTGAGTCCCAAGACACAGTCCTATAGTACTTTGCTGTCTGCTCAAGGTTGGAGGACAGTGATAAAGGTAGTCTCTTGGCCACCCAGACTGACACATACCTGGGTCTGTTAGTCAGTGGGCCCTACAGTGCCCCGGGGTTGGATAGAAGATCTGTGCACTGAAATAAGAGCACGGGTCTCTCCTGACACTGTAAAGGTCTAGAGTCTTTGTCCCAGAGCACAGGCCTTGGAGGTTGAGCGCTCTGGGCTTTATCTGGTGTGAACCCAGTTCTGTGCTCCAAGGTAACTTCTGGAGCTCCCTCTCCTGTGCTACTCTGCAGTAGCTGGAGTCTTGCTCAATTTTCTGGGCCCAGATAAGTTGATACATAAAATTAACCATCACGGAACTGTTAGATTTTAACTATATGTGCTTAAATTGGCTATGTTAACTAAAAAACTATTATAGAAATAAGGCCTTGAGTTGCTTTTTTAGCTCTCTGGTGACTAGACAGTAAGCACTCAGTAAATATTTGTTCAATGAGTGATAGTCTTTTTAAAAAGAGATTTAATCATTACCACTTTAGTCTTGTTCTTTAGAAAAGTCATTTCTGTCTGACACTTGAGTCCCTATAATTCATATATCCTTCTACTAGATTTTGCAATTTCTGGAAAAAAAAACTTTATACTTTTTTACACTATTATATTTAAGCTTTATTACACTATTATACTTAGAGTTTAAGATAAGTTTAAGGTTATACAATAAAATATACTCTAATAATAAGAACCTTTTAACATCTGTTATTTCTGTGTTTTCATCTCTAGATCTACGAAAGCTCAACTCATTCAAGAAAAAAGGTATATTTATGACAAACTGGAAAAATTACAGAGAAGAAACGATGAATTGGAGGAGCAGTGTGTCCAGCATGGGACAGTACATGAAAGAATGAAGCAAAGGTAATAAAGAATTAATAATCAGCTGATGTTCTGTAGATTGCATGTGTTTACTTCATAAGCAGAGGAGGAATTGTTGTGGAATAAATGGAATTTATGATAATTCTGATAGTAACTTATACTTTGAAAAAGATTTATTTATTTGAAAAACAGTGAGAAAGAGAGAAAGAGAGAGAGAGAGAAGAGAGAGAAAGGTCTTCCTTCTACTGATTCACTTCGCAAATACCCACAAAGCTGGGGCTGGGCCAGGCTGATTCAGGAGCAGGAACTCCATCTGGGTCTCCCACATGAGTGGCAGGAACCCAAGCACTTGGGCCATCATCTGCTGCCTCCTAGGAGCATTAGCAGGATGCTTGATCAGAAGCAGAGACCGGACTGGATCCCAGACACTCCAACATGGGATGTAGGAGTCCCAAGCAGCAGCACAGCCTGCTCTACCACAACACCCTCCCCTTCTGATACTTTATTTATGTTTCCTTAATTTAGGTTGTTCTTTTTACGTACAGAGAGGAGAGCACATCCCTTACTATTCTCTAATGATATAAAATTGGGTAGAACAGTGGAAGAAAGCCATCCATCTTTATAGTACATGTTGATAATATTGTAATATGGAAGAATTTCATAACTTCCCTTCTAGAAATTAGGTTTTATGTGCTGTATGCAAGATAAAACTTGTAATAGGCTTAAAGAGGCTAAATGTCTTATCAGAAGTTGTACTGATAGTACTGGTAGAGTCAGTACTTGATCACAATCAAAAGTTGTTTCTTTCTAGCAGTGTTACTTTGAGTTAAGTCACTCAACCTCTCTGAGTGTCTGTTTCCTCACCCAAATATTGGTAATAATATCCACTTTGATATAACTATCAACTAAAGCAGCTGGCTCATGTTAGCCACATACTAAGTGTCAGCATTTATTACTCTCTTTTTCCTAGAGAAAGAAACTCCACTCAGAGAAACTGATGGATTTACTCAATGTGACAATGGAATAAAGGTGGAGTTTAAACTTCAGTCTTAATTTTGACTCCAAATTCTTTCTCCTTTTTATGCAGTATTGGATTTGTTTTTCTTTTTGTTTTTTTTTTTTTTGGTAGTAAATACAATCCCTATATCTTTTATGAATATGCCATTTCTAATTTCTGTATAGTAGTGGATCTTCCAGGAATAAAAATCTGAGCATTTTATAGCCAACAATGAATGGTTTCTGTAGATTTGGACCTTAACGCAGCAATCACATGTATAACAGAAGCAGTGAACCTTCCAGTAAAAATGGTTTTCTTCACCTCAGACTTCCCATCCCCACCCTATTCCTTAGCTGCCCCATGCTGTCTCTGTTTCAAAACAGTTGTTGAATAATTGAGGGAAAATGAAAATGGTAGGGCCAATGTTGTGGCAGCAGGTTAAGCAGCTGCATGTCACATCATCATCTCATATCTAAGTGCTAGTTTGAGTCCTGGCTGCTCCGCTTCCAATCTAGCTTGATGCTATTGCACTTGGGAAAGCATCGGATAATGGCCCAAGTTCTTGGGTCCCTAATACTCATGTGGGAGACCCAGATTGAGTTCCTGGCTCTGGGATTTGTCCCAGCTCAGCCCTGGCTATTGTGGTCATTGTGGGGTGAACCAGTAGATGGAAATGTGCACTCTCTCACTCTCTCACTTTCCCTCTCTCTCTGACACTCTGCCTTTCAAATAAATAAATACATTTTTATAAATGAAAATGTGTATAGACTCCTTTTATTTTTTAAGACTGAAAGTAAATTTCTCCTCCTAGGGAGGGTGGAGATATTTTTACAACTTTTATTACTTGCTTCATTGAATAAGGGCAGTCAGAAAATAACACCACATTTCAGTTACCAAAATATTAAAATATGAGTATATTCATAAAGTAATAATCATTCATTCACACATTAAGATATTTACTAAACCCACATGTTGTTCTCAGCCAAGGCTCAGCATACATTTTCTATAGGTTTAGAAAGTAAATAGTTTTGACTTTGCAGACCTCACCTGGTAGACTTTTTTTGTTTTTTTTTATTTTTACAACCCTTTAAAAAAGTGAAGACCACACTTAGGTGGAGGACCAAAACACAAGGGCGATAGTTTGCCTTGGGCCATAGTTTGCTTCCTGTACTAGGGAACCAAGGCATGATTTCTAGCATTTCATATTTCACCTTTGCATATTGCTTTAGAGTTTACAAAATACATTCATGCATGTTGTCTTATATACCTTGAGGCAAACCTGGAAACTAGCTATTGTTATCATTTCCGTTTCCATATGGAGAATTAACTCAAAAAGATAAACTTGCCAAGTGAAGCTAAGAGAGTAAAGTAAGGATTCATTCATCCAACAGATATTTATTGAAAATTGCTACTGTGTGTCATGTTCTGTGCTATATGCTGGCAATAAAATAGCCAAGTAGTTCCCACACTAGTGGAGGTTACATCCTAGTGGAGGTTACAGATGGCTACTGACAAAAGTATCTCACAAATGGTTGACTACAATAAGGATCAGTTCTATAAAAGAGAAAACGCTTTGTGATACATTTAAGAAGGGAACTTCTGATCAGGGAAAACTTTAAGTCTGTAAACAATAAGGTAAGGAGTATTACCTTTCTGGAGCAGAAATGGACAAACACTGCCTTAGTCCACAACTCAGTTTTAATGGCCCAGAAACATAGTACTCCCCATTCATTTCTGTGTTATTTGTGGCTGCTTTTGTGCCACAAGGTCTAAGTTGTATAGCTGAGTCAGAGACTGTGACCTCTTGACTACAAAGCATGATGTTTTTACCATATGATCCGGTTCTAAAAAAGTTTGGTGACTCCTGTTCTAGAGAAACAAAACTAAAACTAAAAATCCTGGGATAGGATATATAAACTTTTGAGGAAGAGAAAAAAGTGTGTTTGTAATATAAAGAATAAGGAAAAGAGTGGCATGTGATTAGGTTGGAGAAGTAGGTAAGGGCCATACCTAAATGTGTGGCCTTTCTTTTTTTTTTTTAAGAGACCTTTTATTTTTTTTTCCGATTATTAAGAGAAGAATAAAAATATTTTTTAAATGTGATCAGTTTCTCATTTTAAAAATAGGATTCTAACTACAAATTCGATAACAGTTTAGAGCAGAGCCATTAGCATTTACGCAAAACCAGTTAGCAAGTTACTGAAGTAATCAAGTGATGATACTGGCTTGAACGATAATGATCATAATAGTTAGGAGAGAAGTAGAGACTGGTGAATGGAGAGGAGGGATATTCAACAGGAATTCCTTGATGGCTATTGGTGTTCAGTAGAGGAGAGGAGATGTGAAGGATGGCACTGGTTTTTCCAACACGAAGAATGGGAGTCTAGTGATGCTACTTACTGAGAACTAGAGCACACCCCAAAGAAGCAGCTTTGTGGGGGAGATGCCCTGGGTTTGGGATAAGACAAAAGATTACGTTTTGGTCATGTTGTATTTAGGGTTCAAACTGTTGCAGTGGTTATGTTTAAAAAACAAAAAAAGTAGATGGAGCTCAGGAGACAGATATAGCCTGGAGGCAGAAATCTCTTTTGGCCAAAACTTGGGAATGAATGAGGTCCCATGGTGGGGGGGGGGGGGGACAGAAGAGGAAGGGATGAGATCTTATGGAATCCTAAAAAATGCAAACAGATTTAAGGTACTAGAACCTTGTAAGAGCCCCTCAGTGTATGGAGAAAATGAGTCCCAGGGTCTCTGGAGCACCACTGGGCTATGAGTTGTGTCAACAGCCCCAGGAACCCTGGCTATTGGATCAGTTTGGCAGTTTTATTTCCTTTTTTCCCTTTCATATAGGCATGTGCTGTTTTAGTTATATACCTTAAAATAATTCTCTAGAGACATTAAGCTTTTGATTGAAACATAACTAGTAATGAATTTAAAATTGATAATAACTTTGCAAATTAGCCTCACAATGATCTTTAACAAATCTCTAAGTTCTGTTTTCCTAGTAGAAATTTATTCTTCAAAAGTCAGTGTTAAATATGAAATATAGTATGGATTATTTATCTAATTTGACATTTTAATTTTGAGAAATTACAACTATTCGCTATTTTCATAGAGATGCTTGAGAACAAAAGTCTGAATCTTGACCTTTATTTCATCATTTAAAAAGAAAAATGGGAACACCAATTAGGATGACCGTGTGCCACATTAGAGTATCTGAGCTTAGTTCCTGGCTGTAACTACAGATTCCAGATTCCTGCTAATGCAGACCCTGGGAGACAACAAGTGATGATTCAGGTAGTAGGGTCCTTGCCACCACCATGGAACACCTGGATTGAGTTCCTGACTCCTGGCATCTGGCTTCGAGCCTGGTCCTGGCCTAACCTCAGTCTTTGCAAGCATTTAGGGAATGAATTAGCAGATGGAAGCTCAATCACTCTCTTTTGCTCCCTCTCTGTGTCATTCTTTGTCTCTCTACCTCTCAAATAAATAGAATTTTTAAAAAGTAAATTAACAAAATTGCTGTTATTTTTATTTATATGCCATTGTTTTATAAACTAAAATAAATTATATTCATGAGGAAAATAGTAAGTGATCATATGTTGCTAGAAAATATGTAACTTGTTGATTTTGAAATTTTTCTTTAGCACTGATTTGTTTCTCTAGTCCCTGGAAATGTATGGATTAGGTAGGCAGCCTCACTTACATAGTCAAAGGACAAACAATCTGAAAGTATGTAGAATAAAGGAAGAATCACTGAAAACCAGAAATATCTTGGAAAATGTATCCCTTTCCCTCAAAATTACACCAAAATTATAAGTCAATTGGGCTTAACACATAATCTCTAAAGTACAGTTATCCTGGCCGGCGCCACGGCTCAATAGGCTAATCCTCCGCCTTGCGGTGCCGGCACACCGGGTTCTAGTCCCGGTCGGGGCGCCAGATTCTGTCCCAGTTGCCCCTCTTCCAGGCCAGCTCTCTGCTATGGCCTGGGAGTGCAGTGGAGAATGGCCCAAGTGCTTGGGCCCTGCACCCCATGGGAGACCAGGAGAAGCACCTGGCTCCTGCCTTCAGATCAGCGCTATGTGCCAGCCGCAGCATGCCGGCCGCGGCGGCCATTGGAGGGTGAACCAATGGCAAAGGAAGACCTTTCTCTCTGTCTCTCTCTCTCTCTCTCTCTCTCACTGTCTACTCTGCCTGTCAAATAAATAAATAAATAAAAATAAAATATAGTTATCCTATGTATTATTAATAAATCCTTAGGAAGACTAGGAGCCATGTTTGAATATACTTGATTTTTCAATTTATTTGAAAGAAAATAGAGACAGAGAGAAATCTTCTGTCTGCTGGTTCATTCCCTATATGCCTGCAACACATGAATGTGGGCCAGGTGGAAGCCAGGAGCCAAGAATTCAATCCATGTCTCCTACATGGGGACAGGGACACAAGTACCTAAGCCATCACCTGCTTCTTCCCAGGGTATTTATTAACAGGAAGCTGCGATCAGAAGTAGAACAGGACTTGAACCTTGTAAGAAGAGAGTCTTTGAAGAGTTTTAACCAGGAGAGAGACATTTCTGTGATGTTAGTAGGTCTCATACCTGTTGAGCCTGAGTTGGCTCCCTGATAGCCTTCTGCTTCTCATAGCCCATCCCACTTATAGTTTGTTTCTGATACTTGTGTTTATTAACTTTTTCACTACTCTGCTTGCATTACCAGATGATGAGTTATTCCTGTGGTTGTATCTTTTTATACCTGTTTTAACTAATGGGTGATTTCAGTGTAGATTTTACCAATTCCTTCTGTCCTATTGTCAGAGAATGTAAGCAAGTATTAAGTGCTAATATTTGTTTTGGCTACAGTCTCAGGGCAATGAGAGGAAGGGAAAGGGCCAGGAAACATGGAAAAGCATGAGATCATGTGTTACCAAACTGGCAACTGCTTCATGATAAGCCACAGAGTCATAGTCAGACAGATGTTTCTGGATAGGCTGCAACAGAAACTGCCTCCAAATGACTCACTGGAGGAGGAATGAGAGAGACTTTATTCCTTCAGCTTCTTCCCATCTCTTGGGTTCCAAATGTTCCCCATGGGAAATGATTTTCCTGCACTTAAGATTACATTGCCTGTCCTTTGAGCAGCTGCTTCAGGAAGCAAATCTTAAATCCTAGGATTTAATGTGTCATTGGACTCCAGTTGGCAGAAGAAGACCAAGACTTGAATTGTGTGCTGTGAGCTTCAGGTGGCAGAACCAAGAATGCCTCCATGGAGTCAGTCCATCCAACAGCAGCCAGCAGCAAGGCCCAGGAGAGACCTGATAAAGCTGTCCTGGATAAGAACATTAGATGATAGCAGCCTCAGGGACAGTTGACAGACAGAGTTCATGTGTGTCCTCATCTTTTGTACTGCTCTGCTTCTCTTCACTTCCACAGCCGTGGATTACCTGTCATTGATTGTGAATATTCCTGCAATTGTGTCTTTGGTTAATGTCTGTCTATTTTATTTTCCTTATTTTCCCCATAGAATCCTACTTTGGCTTCTCAGCTCTGACCAAGCCTACACTCTGCATTCCACGCCTTAGATCCCCTTTGGTATGAGTTGCCTGAAAACTCAAACCATAGAGAGCTATTCCATTCTCTCCAAGATCTTGGAGCAGTTCGCATTTATTTCTATTTTTTCAAATTATTTTACTTCCTTAATTATATTGTAAGCTTATTGCAGAGAGGTGTCGTGTCTGTAGTGGACCATTTCAAGTTATCATAGCAAAGAACTTTGGATAGGGGGCAAAAGCTCTAAGTTCGTAAGTTGTATAAGCCAAATGAACTCTTTCAGATTCAATGTCCTTATCCATAAAACAGGAATTAAATACCAGGCAGAAAAGTTATGAGCATCAAGTTAGATCACATATATGAAAATTTTGGGGAAAACATAAGTGCTAAATAATTGTAATAGAATATTATTGTAATCAATATAAATATAATCAGCATCATGGCATCACAGTATCTGGTAGATAGCAGGACCTTGTGATCTATAACACAAGACTGCACTTTTATAAGTAAAGAATCTGTAGCAGAGAAGCAATTTTAAATTTCATCATGAGAGCAGTGTAGAGGGGAAACTGAGACTTTAAGAGGTTATGGAATGTACCCAAGCTCACGTAGCTAATGTGTGGCATTGCAAGTCTAGGAATGCAGGGGCTGTCTGTTTCCAGAGCCCGTGTTTTTGACCACTGTGCTGCAGCCCTTAAGTAGGCCAGCCTCTGAGTCGGGCTTGGACTCCAGGTTCCCAGAATCCAAGTCCATGAAGCTCCCTGGCAGATTTTTCCATTCCAAGTTGCTAGTGACAGTGTTACATGTAACAGTCAAATTCTCTGCTAGGGGCTTTTCAGGCTAATGTGCCTTAGAGATCTCCCCAGGTTGCCACAAGACTAAATGAGCTTTTAAAAAGACTTTTTAATTACTAATGGAACATATGGTGCACAGTTAAGAAAATGGGGCTTCTGGAGCCATTGTGCCTGGGTTCTGATCCCAGCCTCACCACTGAGCCTGCTGTTGACCTTGGGCAAGTTACTTCACCTCTCAATGAGTTAGGTGCTCCATCTGTTAAAAGGGAGAAAGGATACACCCACATCTTAGGGTTGCTGTGATACTTAAATGAACTGGAGTCTGCCTGGCACATAGAAAATTATATATGTTTTTTGTTAAATGACACAGTTTTTGAGTTTACTTTTGCAATACATACTTAATGATAAATCATTACTAATTTAAAAATAAACCAAAGGAAAAGAAAAACACAAACTATCAAGTCTTCCTTTAAAATCAGAACAGCTCCAGGGGCTAGTGTTGTGGTACAGCAGGTTAAATTGTTGCTTTTAACACATGCATCTCATATCAGAGCACTGGTTCAAGTCCTAGCTGCTATGCTTCCTATCTAGCTCCCTGCTAATGTGCTTGGGAAGGCATCAGAAGATGACCCAAGTATTTGGATCCCTACTACACATGTGAGAGAACAAGATGGAGTTCCTGGTTTCAGCCTGGACTGAAAGCATCCCTGGCTGTTGTGTGCATTTAGGGAATGAATCAGCAGATGGAAGATTCTCTCTCTCTCTCTCTCTCTCTCTCTCTCTCACTATCCCTCCCTTCCTCCCTCCCTCCCTCCCTGTCTCTCCCTTCTCTCTCTCTGCTTCTCTCTCTCTCCCTCTCCCTCTCTCTTTCTCTCTCTCTCCCCTTTTCCCCCTCCCTCCCTCCCTCATGTGTGTGTGTGTATGTGTGTGTATTCACTCTGCCTGTCAAATAAATAAGTAAATATTTTAAAAATAAAAATTAAATCAGCTCTACTGATAGGACTGTAAAATCATCACTTTTCTTTGGAAATGCTCAGTTTTAGGATGTTTTTGTAGAGTTTCGTTCCATGGTAGACCTATTTCACCTGGCTTGGAAAGAGCAGTTCAGTGTGCCTCTCAGAGTGCCTGTGAGTCAGTTTGAAGAATTGCAGAAATTCTCAGCAATGGCTAAAAGGCCATTGACTTGGACTTGAACCTGTTTGTGAGGCTCTTTAGGCAGCAGTGTCCCATTGTGCTCTTTTAGCTCTTTGATGTTGCACAAAAGATTGAAATCCAAGCTAAGTTGAACATAATGAATTAGCTACTTGGTAGGATACCAAGTCTTTTGACTTTTCTTTGGTAATTTTGAATAAAATAACTTCTGAAGTGATTACATAAGGAGAGCAAGCCTTCAGTGCTTTTTAAAAAGTGCTTTTCTTTGTTTAGTTGAATGCATATATGCAGGGGATAAAAAACAACTTCCTGCATTGTTTTGATCATGTATAATATGCAGTCTGCTGGTGATAGAAATTTAACAGATTAAAGAGGATATTTGGCTTTATGGTAATAATATCTTGTTAAATCATCATACTTGAGGGACTTTTGTTTTGCAGAAATCAATTGGTTTTTTAAAATAGCTATTATCCATGAAATAACTTTTTTGGTATGTGAACATGGGAAGAACCATTTTTTCTTTATCATCCTTGGAAAATATACATTAGTTTAAAGAACAGTTATTAAAAAGGCATTTTATATAAATACAGAAAAACAGCATTGGAGTAGCTTTTGAGTCACTCTTGTCCACTAAATATAAATTGTAATGTTCATATGCTGGGCAAATGTGTCACTAAAAGAAAGTAGGCCTCTATCTAGCTGATGTATTGCTGACTCTGGCTGCTAAGTGGAGCTCATCCAGTCCTCTGCAAATGTGGGTACGGGAAGGATAGGTACTGAGATGCCAAAAATGCCATTCATGCTGCTTCCTAACCAGTCAGCACTACTTATTTGCTATTTCTTCTTCTTCTTTTTTTGTCTTATCCTCCCACTCACTTTACATTATTCGCCTCTCTCTTTTCATGGTTGTGTTGCTCTGGCTCTTAGTTTTCAGAATATCCACTTCATTTCTGGAATGAAATCTTTGGTCAGATTCCCTACTTTTATACAATAAAATAGTATGCCTTGGGAATGACATTTAATTAAAATTCACACTATTCAACTTTAATCCAAAATCTGAGGCTTACTAATTATGAATCATGGAATTTTAATGAGCTATCTAGTTGCTAGAAAACTCTGAGTTCTTTTAAATATATATAGATAGATAGATAGATAGATACAGATATATCTTGTAGACTTTGAATTATGTTAACAGAGATTGTTTTATACAAGCTAGATCAGCACTTCGAAAGAAATCAATCACAACTGTCCTTGATAAAAATTTATGGACCTTTCTAGGCTTTCTGAACTTTGATATAGAAATAAATATTTAATTCAACTTGATTCTTTATCACCATAGAAATTCATTCAAGAAAGTTTGATGAATAGCAGAAGAAATTTGTATTCACCAGTCCAAATCTTAATTTATACTCTATACCTAGCATCTGTATATATGCCTACATTAATACTGTAATTTTCCATGGCAAAAGAGGCTCTTTCAAGACTGAAACTATTAAAACTTTGTATTTTCAATTCCTAAAATATCTCAAACTTATAGCAGTTAAAGTAAATCTTTGATGGTTAATAGCTGAGGTATGAATTTGGCTGTGTAGTAAATGGTTCATATTATACCCAGAGGTGATTTTTACACCTTTATCAAGAGTGTTCTTGAGGCTGAGGGTTTGTGAAAAAGATCCTAGAAGACTGGCAGTTTCGGGCAGATGTGTATCTATACCTCCGGCATCACTGGTTGTAATTTAACTATAAAAATGTTGCAGCCATCTGGGTAGCAAAACGGCTGAGGTCTGCTCTTGCCTGTGATTGTAAGTGTGGAGAAGATTTGTTGGACTTCGTATACACTGGATTTATAAAAAGGAGATATGTCAAGCAGTGACTATATGGCATGCAGCCGGGATGTATCTGCAGCCAACTTCCTGGGGTGGCCTTCCTTGGATATTCAAGTGTAGCGTTCAAGTGTGTCGGAATGCCTGCATGACACACTCCTGCAGGATTGTATGTTGGTGCTGCCTTCAGGTTAAAGCCCTGATTTTCACAGATTAGCTAATCTATAGGAAGAAAGGACATTAAAATCACAACAAAACTGCTTTCTATTAATATGTAGATGTTGTGATTTTTCTTCAGAAAGAGAAACCAAATAACAGCCTCACAGTCACAGAATTTCCTAATACTGGAAGTTACAGCTTTTACGCTAAAGCTTTCTAGCCTTTTCAGACCACTTTAGGATCAATCCTTGAGACCACATAGTCTTCTTGATTTCTGTAAATGTGTGGCTGTATACCTCCAGTTAGAGCTGTTAGAGTTTTTGCTGATTTGCTTGGCATAGCTCCAGCAAAATAGTCCATTAAAATTCAAATCCTTTCCCAATAATTAAGACAATCAATTTACATTAAACAAGGCACAATTATAATTTTATGTACAATTTAAATTCTATAGAAAATAATCAGTTGTGCAATGAAGGGAGACACTTATTTTGATGCAAAGAGGTGTTTTTTTATAGTCTGCATTAAACAAATCTTTCATATTTTCACAATAGTTCCCTCATTATCTTTGGTGATGTAGGAACAAGTGCGTGTTCATGGCTGCATGTTTGATAAGCAATGAGACTTTCTCTCAGTGTCATTTAAATTAAAAGTGTTGAGATAAACTACTTCTTATATATAAAAAAAGGCAAACAAAGCAGATGCACGCTGATTTGTTGCCTTTGTGCCAGCATTAGTGAAATGAGCATCATTCATTCATCTTGAGCTTTTTGCAATAGACCAGGTACCTATTGCTCTGCCAGGGGTTTGAGTTGGATCCCAAGAAAATCATGCTCAGAGATTTGGGAAGGATGCATAGGGTGGGGGTGAGGTTGCCATGGTTGTGTGCCGCGGTGCTGAAGAGTTCCTGGGAATGCTTCACACCCCCAGCAAGAAGCCTGGAAAGGCAGCCGATCCCCAGGAACTCGCCTGAATCCTCCACTGTTCTCATTTGCAAGCCCATAATGAGACTGGTATTGTCGGTCAGGAAATCTAGAAGGATGGAGAAATATTATTAGGAGAAATATAGTAAAAATAATGACAAGATAGAAAACAAATCCTGTCAGAGCCCGAGAATATATTTGGCTTCCGCTTACTGTGTCTGTCTGTTTCCATAAACGGTCCAGAATCGAAACCGGATGTTTAAAATCTCTCTCCCTTTCACATGCTCTCCTCCCCTCCTGTCTGCCTGCTTCTTCAGTATTAGTAGACTTACTATTTTTATTATTTTTTATTTATATTTCTACTTTTCAATATTTGCCATTTGTGTGGATAACACATTAATTTCTAATGAAATATTTTCAGATTCTTGGAACTCTTGGGATAGCTGAATCATAAAAGAAAACTTGAATTGACATAGACTCCAAGGCAGCATCTAAGCTGGATGTTACACTTGTGTTATTTTCCCCACTCACAAATGGCAAATGGTTATTTTTAAAAGACGATGTGTACTTAGATTTAAATTTCTTATCTTTATATATGCATCTAGCTTGTATAATTTCTGTGCCGAAAAGGAGGTTTTAATTAATAATGGTGATGAAATAAATATAAAAATAATGTGTAAGACAGTGTGCTCCCATAATTTTCTTTTTAGCTAGAAACATATATTTATGAAAAGCCACATTTCTGATAATGCAGTCAGGTGTGATTTAAACTGACTCTTTTTTTTTTAATTTTATTTTATTTAATGAACATAAATTTCCAAAGTACAGCTTATGGATTACAATAGCTTCCCCCTCCCCCATAACTTCCCTCCCACCCACAACACTCCCCTCTCCCACTCCCTCTCCCCTTCCATTCACATCAAGATTCATTTTCAATTATCTTTATATACAGAAGATCAATTTAGCATATATTAAGTAAAGATTTCAACATAAACTGACTCTTGAGGTTAACTTTATTTTAGTTCTGTATAGAATTAAAGATCTTAAAGAAGGTGGCACTCATTTCATCAGACAATTTATTTTCTCCAATCTGTAATTGTTTTAATTTTATATTTGTCAAATTAGAATTAATGTTGGAAATTATTTAAACAATTTTATATGGCATGCTATTGTCAAAAGCATAGCTTTGTAATTCACTTTGCAACTATAAAGTAAAAAGTTTGTTCCAAAAGCTTTTTGTTTTCAATAGAGTGCACTGCCATTTAAGATGTAACATCATTCTTTAAACTTTATTTATTTACTTACTTATTTATTTATTTCTGAGAAGCAGCGAGACAGAGAGCCCCCATCTGCTGGTTCTCTTGCCAAATGCCTGCAATTGCTTGGGGGCCAGAGCTGAGAGCTGGGAACTCAATCCAGGTCTCCAACCTAGATGGCAGAAACCCAGTAACTTGAGCCATCACCACTACTTCGGGAAATCAATATTAGCAGGAAGCTGGAATCAGGAGCTGAAGTCAGGGATTAAACCACAGTACTTTGATGTGGGTTGCAGGAACCCCAACCGGCATCTTAATAGCTAGGCCAAATGCCCACTCCAAAATGTAACATAGATCTTTTCTCAATGTTCAAATTATAAAGATATCAACTATCAATTTTATGTTGATAGCTTCAATCTTATTGTATTATTTACATGACAAGTAACTTTCTATTTTCCTTTCTAATTAAAATTTCTAAAGATTTTACTTTTCTCTAGGAGAGTTACTTATTTTCAACATTAATAGATGAATTTGTCTGTTTTTTTTTTTTTTCAAACATTTTCTATCTAGTGTGTTCCTAAAGACCAATAAAATGTTTTAAGGAAGGCTATTTGTGCTTTGAGCCAAATAGCCTAGGGTGGCATTTTGTAGACTCTTGAGACCAGAGATGTTATCTGGTCCTACTTCTTTTGTCATGCACTCTCATCCTCCATCCCCATCCCCAACGCATGCATTGTGGATGAGGAAACTGAGGCTCAAAGAGATGCGATTACACCTCCAAGACTATAGTTCAGCTGATGACTAGGCTCTGTTTTCTGACTTCTGGTCTAGTGATTTTCTGTTAAACCCACTCAATAATCTATATGTTCCCAGACGTAGGGAGATGGGTTAGAACTAACAATCAAAAGAAAAATACTAAGTAGACATAAACAATGAAATGCTTAACAGAAGGTGTCTTTTCCAGTACACTTGACACCAGAGTTAGATACTTAATTCAAAGATCAAGAAATCATGACAGAGGAAATTTTTTTATGTGTGGATCACCTGATTTGTAATGTCACATTGTTTTTCCTGCATTAACCACATCCAAATTGCACCTGATGTGAGTCTCTGTAAACCAACTGAGGACATAAAGAGCTTGGAAAGCAGCCTCTGTGCAGACTTCGCTCTTTTAATGACCTTCTCCCCATCAAGTCTTTGACATTTATTTCACACACACCTAATTTGACAGACATTTTTGGTGTGTTTAAAAATTCAGCTTTGTTGAATCTTTTAAATCATCCCATTTTGTTTTCATAGAATCAGCAACTCTTTTTTTTAACCATCATATTTTTGAGTTCACTAAACATTAAATTATGTTTATGTAAGCAGTGTAAACAGGCTTGGGAAAAAAACACAGCTGACTTGGGAAGGTATATGAGGTATACCACAACTCGGGGGAGCAGAGGTGCCCATTTGTGCTGGAGAGTTGAGCAGTCAGTGTCCACCATATTGGGTGTGCTGTGGACACCACTCAATAGATTTGAAAAGAGAGAGGGTGTGTCCAGGGTAAGTGGCAGTCTACTCAGAGAACCTCTAGGGTCCTTTGGGAGAAACTGCTAGAGTCAGAAAAGTGAAGATGTACAGCAGAAGAAGTGGCTTCATCAGAGTGTCTGCATTGCATTCTCCATGCATAATCTTTCCCTTCGTCCCAGAGAGAAGCCGACCTGGAGGCAGGAGAATGGGAACTTTGTTCTCTACTTGCTTTCTCCATCCCTAGCTTAAGAATGCCAACCCCACCCTACCTAGAAGCAGGGCCAGCAAATCATTCTTACACCATGCACATTCATCACAGCTGTTTGGTGAAAGCAGTGACCACTGTCCAACCAAAGAGTCACCCTCAGATGCAGTTTTGGGTGACCTGCTGCCCAGTTAGGGATGCTTGGGGCTGTAGCCATGATTTCTCAGGAAGCTAATCTGCTCCTGGCTGAAAGTCATGGAAAGTCTGCTTTCTTAGGTTATACTGCTTAAAATGCAAATGGTTTCAAAATGGATCCAATTAAATTCTTGGATTAAGAACCTATACCTGGGGCTGGTGCTGTGGCATAGAGGGTAAAGCCACTGCCTGCAGTGCTGACATCCCATATGAGTGCCGGTTCAAGTCCTGGCTGTTCCACTTCTGATCCAGTTTTCTGCTGTAGCCTCAGAAAGCAGTGGAATATGGCCCAAGTCCTTAGGCCCCTGCACCCGCATAGGAGACCTGGAGGAAGCTCCTGGTTCCTGGCTTCGGAGCTCTGGCTGTTGCTACCATTTGAGGAATGAACCAGCGGATGGAAGACTTCTCTCTCGCTGCCTCTGCCTTTCTGTAACTCTGCCTTTCAAATAAAGAAATAAATCTTAAAAATAAAAAATAAAAAAGAACCTATGCTTGGTTTTTAAAATTATCAGTGCACTAAGTCTCATTCCTAAATAATGAATGAACAACTTTTTCTCTTTCTTGAACTGTCTGAATATAGTCTTTCCACTCTTCATTTTATCTTTTTTTTTTTTTTGCAGAGGGAAGGGGTCTGCACATTCATTTCATTTTCTTTTCTTAATTAGGTCTTAGTATTTATCCAGATTGTTATAGCACACAACTGCCTCACATACACACAGATACACATGCACATGTGCACACACATACACACACAGAGTTCTATGTAGCTGCCTGTTCATTACTTTGCTACACTTGCTGTGCCCAAAGGGGGCATGGGTATGGTGGAGTGTAGCATGATGTTTTAGGTTTTTTAAAGATATTATTTATTTATTTGAGAGGCAGAGTCACAGACTGAGAGACAGAGAAAGGTCTTCCATCCGTTGGTTTGCTCCACAGATAGAAACAGCTGGAGCAGTGCTGATCTGAAGCCAGGAGCCAGGAGCTTCTTCCATGTCTCCCATGTGGGTGCAGGGGTCCAAGGACTTGGGCCATCTGCTTTCTGAGGCCATAGCAGAGAACTGGATCAGAAGAGGAGCAGCTGCAGAACCTGCACTGTGGCATAGTGGATTAAGCCCCCATATGCAGTGCTGGCATCCCATATAGACACTGGTTTTGATTCCTGGCAGGGACCCAACCACTTGGGCCATCTTCCGCTGATTTTCCCAAGTGCTATAACAGGGAGCTGGGTCGAAAGTGGAGCCAGCGTTGCAGGTGTTGGTTTAACCCACTATGCCACAATGCCAATGCCTAGATGTTTAAATCTTCTGACGTAGTGTGTAAGCTATCTACTTTTTGTAGAGTCAGAGTGTATAATGGCATACTAAAACCTTTAGGCATTATTAATATTTTTAAATTTTGAGTTAGCTTTACTTAAAATGTAAATAAAAAATTTGAAAAAAACGTAAAACCTTACAGATAAGTGTGAGAGCATTTATGGCTACGAACTTCTCTGTGGGGCTGTTGCTGGAGACATGTCAGCGACTTAATCATGCAAATGGCCCTGTGTGGCACTGCACAGAGGAGCTGAATAGTCTCTGCCTGGCTTTTTGATCATCTTTCACCCATCCTATCCCTATCTTGGTTTTTATCTTCACTTACAGTCTAGTGTGTGGCAAGATTACCAAGCCCTTGATTTCTTTTTCTTTCTTTTTTTTTTTTTTTTTTTTTAATTTTTTGACAGGCAGAGTGGACAGTGAGAGAGAGAGACAGAGAGAAAGGTCTTCCTTTGCCGTTGGTTCACCCTCCAATGGCCGCCGCGGCCGGCATGCTGTGGCCAGCGCACCGTGCTGATCCAAAGGCAGGAGCCAGGTGCTTCTCCTGGTCTCCCATGGGGTGCAGGGCCCAAGCACCTGGGCCATCCTCCACTGCACTCCCTGGCCACAGCAGAGAGCTGGCCTGCAAGAGGGGCAACCGGGACAGAATCCGGCGCCCCAACTGGGACTAGAACCCGGTGTGCCGGCGCCGCTAGGCGGAGGATTAGCCTAGTGAGCCGCGGTGCCAGCCCAAGCCCTTGATTTCTGACTCATGCTGCTGCTCCTGGATGTAGTTGTTGCAAACACCCACTCTGCCTAACACTGGGAGCCTACTGTCCACAGGTGAAGCTTCAGCTGTGGTTAATCCAAACTACCAGACTGTGCCAGGAATGGATTTGGATAGAAACCAATCTTGAAGGATTTGGTTTTCTCTGTTACCACTTACCTGACTGTAATAAGCAAAGAGAGTAAACATGGTTTTTCCAGTGGTTCATGGGCTCTTAAAAGATATTGTGGTGGTGGTTGTTATGTTCTTTCTTTTTTTTTTTTTAGTAAATATAAATTTCCAAAGTACAGTTTATGGATTACAATGGCTTTCCCCCCCATAACTTCCCTCCCTCCTGCAACCCTCCCCTCTCCTGCTCCTTCTCCCCTTCCATTCACATCAAGATTCACTTTCAATTATCTTTATATACAGAAGATCAATTTAGTATATATTAATTAAAGATTTCAACAGTTTGCACCCACACAGAACATAAAGTGTAAAATACTGTTTGAGTACTAGTTATAGCATTAATTCACATTGAACAACACATTAAGGACAGAGATCCTACATGAGGAGTAAGTGCACAGTGACTCCTGTTGTTGACTTAACAATTTGACACTCTTGTTTATGGCATCAGTAATCTCCCTAGGCTCTAGTCATGAGTTGCCAAGGCTATGGAAGCCTTTTGAGTTCGTCGACTTCGATCTTATTTAGACCAGGTCATAGTCAAAGTGGAAGTTCTCTCCTCCCTTCAGAGAAAGGTACCTCCTTCTTTGCTGGCCCTTTCTTTTTACTGGGATCTCACTTGCAGAGATCTTTCATTTAGGTTTTTGTTTTTGTTTTTGTTTTTCCAGAGTGTCTTGGCTTTCCATGCCTGAAATACTCTCATGGGCTCTTTCTTCTTGGGAATCATTTCTGAATATAAATAGAAAATGGGTGGTAATTCATTTATTCACTGTTCGTATATACAATCTTAAGATATTTACTGATTTTCAACTGTGAAAAACAGGGACCTCTGGCAAGCTTAGGGATTAAAAAGATGCGTGAGACTTATTCCTTGACCTTGAGAATTCACCACCCAGGTGCTCTTGCCTGAACTTACCAGGTTAGCTGTCATTTCTCCAGCACAGCTTTCCTTAATTACTCTATCTGCATTACTTAACACTTTGAAAGAATAGCTTGACCACACAGATAAGATGTAATAATTATTCTTTGAATGTTAGACTATAAACTCCTTTAGAACAGAAACCATATCCTAGTCATCTTTGTATCTCTTTCATGTAGCACTGTGCCTAGAACTTAGAAGATACTCACTGAATGAGTTTGTAATCCTTTTTATCTTCTTTATTATCATCTTTTATCATTTTTTAAATAAATCTTTTATAGTTTTCCAAAACTGTAGAAGAGCAAAAATGGTACAAAAGCATAACTTGATATGTGACTACAGCATTTTAAAATATCATACAACTTCTCATCTATATTCTTAATATTTGAGAAACCTACTTAGAATGAGTATATGTGTATCTAATTAGTATTATTAAGAATACATGGAGCTGGCGCTGTGGTGCAGCCAGCATCCCATATGGATGCTGGTTCTAGTCCCGGCTGCTCCACTTCCTATCCAGCCCTCTGCTATGGTCTGGGAAAGCAGTGTAAGATGGCCCAACTCTTTGGGCTCCTGCACCCATGTGGGAAGATCCGGAGAAAGCTCCTAACTTCTGGCTTCTGATCTATGCAGCTCCGGCCATAGCAGCCAATTAGGGAGTGAACCAGCGGATGGAAGACCTCTCTCTCTCTCTCTCTCTCTCTCTCTGCCTCTGCCTCTCTGTAGCTCTGCCTTTCAAATAAATAAATTAATCTTAAATTAAAAAAAAAAAACTGTTGAAATCTTTACTTAGTGTATACTAAACTGATCTTCTGTATATAGAGAATCGAAAATGAATCTTGATATGAATGGAAGGGGAGAGGGAGTGGATAAGGGGAGGGTTGCAGGTTGGAGGGACGTTATGGGGGTGAAGCCATTGTAATCAATATTCTGTACTTTGGAAATTTATATTCATTAAATAAAAGTTAAAAAAAATGTAAAGCTGAAGTTTGTATAATGATATGCATCCCATGGGCATTCAATAAATATTAATCACAACAATTAAATATGCTTTGACCTCATTAAAACTAGAACAGTTCCCTCTGTCTATAAGGCCATTTTACAACTCATGGCATTATTGTTGGTCCCTATTTTTCAAAATTTGTAGATCATGTTTAATGGAGCTGAGGTTATTAGCAGTTATATAAATGACTTTAAATTTACATATTTTATGACAGTCATTTTGAATGAGTTTATATAGTTTCCAAGCTTTTGGTTTCCACATTGGTACAATATATTTTAAAAATAACTGTTAATGTGCAACTTCTGTGACTTTTTTTCTTAATCAACAAAGTTTGGCTTTTTGTATAATGCTAATAGTTTCTTTATCATAAATGAAAGGATAATATAGAATTGAGGCTCAGAAACACTTGTATTCTGTCATGTGGTCAGGCAGAGCAACCCCTGGAAGATGATCCTTGGAAAGAGAATATCATTTCTTGTCCAGACCAAACATACTTAACTTCTAACTTCTGAATCTTTTCTACTTTAAAATAATTACTTCTGTGACCCGTGTCTAGAAATGCTTCAGTTTTTCCACTTGGCCCTAACGTATCATGTTAGTGTTGCATTTCATATTTCTTGTTTCTGAATTATGCCACTGTGGTAAGGATTCTCTCCTGCTGGGCCTGACTGGATCACAAGAGTACTTGACTCCTTTTGGTTTTTTTGCCTAGAACAGGGAGGCCTATAAGGTAGCAAGTGAAATAGCCCAGGCAGCCCCTTAGCCCTTTTCCCACAGGTCTACAGTCCCATCTTGGGATTCTAGATTTCACTTCAACACAGAGAATAAAGGACTCCAAGAAAAGGCTTGTATGTATTTGGACCTGATCTCTAGACCTCTCACATAAGAACTACTCTTTCAGAATATGGGGTAAAGTAGAGTTAATAAAATCTTGAGCTCTTACTAGATGCCAACATTTCCAAATTTTAGGCTGGTAGTCACTCCCTCTTATTTATATAGTAAATATATCTATTTTCTAGCGCTGTATCATGGCATTTCATGTCCTTCTTCCTCATGAGATTATGAACCATGCATTATCAGTCTTTAAAGTTCCAGTATATAAATCTGTGTGGAATTAATGAACAATTCTCTAGGAACTACTTTAATTTTATGTAATGGGTTAATGTTAATATAGGCTGATTCTATATATATAACCTCCTATCAGTTCACCAAGCCTTTAGGATTTGAACACAGTCGGCTTTATTAGCTATTTTCCAACCTTTTTAAACTCCAGTGTAGCTTGGTCCATTCAAAGCAAAACATATATAAAGGAGATTGCATATCTATTACATGATAGGAACTTTGTAGGCTTTGGAACTTTGCCTGACTTCTAGGAATCCTTGTTCTGATAGGGAAAAGAGAGGTTTAAAGGTTTTTCTCTGGCCTGTCTTAGAAGAGATATGCATGGTGCTTAGTACACATATGCATGTAGTGACATGATGTCACAATACAGAGGCACATATCCATCCTGGGAGATGCTGAGTAACTTCTTGGAGGAAGGGATGCCAGAACGTAACTTTAGAGGATGCGCAAGGATGCATTCTTGGCAGACTGGAAAGCTAGAAGAAAATTCTGGAGGAGAAAACTGACAAGCTTTGGGGAGGAACTATAATCAGGTAAAAATTCATGGAGTGGGAGATTGGAAACAGTTGCACTGAAGATCAAAATTGCAGGGAGCTGACTATCCTATTGATGTTGGGGAGTCAATGAAGGACTTTAACATGACATAATAGTAGATTTACATTTTGAATGGCTCACTATGGCTACATCATGAAGGATGGACTTCAGGGACCCAGCCAGGGCAACTAGAGAGGATGACTATCTAGATAGGATGACTAACTAGATAGGATGACTAACTAGATAGGATCCTGCCTGGATAAGGATGAAGAGAAGGGGATGGATGGGATGGGTTGGAGGAATATTTAGGTGGTAAAATTGACTAGCGGCTCATGGAATATGAAAGGTGAGGAAAAGAGAGGAATTGAGTTTTTTTTTTTTCTGGTTCTGTTGTACTTTTTTTTTTTTTTTTTTTGTCTAATTCCTAGTAGCATTCTTTATATCCCTAGGATTGAAGCTGCAGAGTGCCTGAAGAACCAATGAGTTTAGAATGACATGTGTTAATCATGTCTTCATTTGGTTTAAATTTTTTTAAAAATTTATTTGAGAGGCAAAGAGACAAACAGAAAGAGATAGACAGAGAGCTGCCATCTACTGGTTCACCCCTCAAATGCCCACAACAGCAAAGGAGCCAGAAACTCAATTCACGTCTTTCATGTGAGTGGCTGGGACCTTTCTAATTGAGCCAACACTTGCTGTCAAGCAGGGGCACATCAGCAGAAAGTTGGAAGAGGAGGTGGAGCCAGCACTCGGACCCAGGCACTACAATACGGGCTGCTGCATTCCAGCTGGAGGATTACTTCCTAGGCCAAACACTTGCTCTGCAAATCTATGTTTTTATTTTCAAGTCTACATGTCCCTTAATTCTATGATCATTCAAACTAGATTTATGGTTTTTATAAGTATTATTTAAAGTCCCTGGAAATGAATGTCAAGAATGATATCAGAGGAGAGATTGCATCTGACTTACTGACTTTTCTCTCTGACTTCTAACACTGCAATAGCCTTGCATAACCCCTGTGCCAATCATCCTTGCACTGTGATAGTGTTTTTCATTTGTACAGGTTATTATGTAATACACTTTGGCTACAACTAGCAGTGTCCATAGTGCTAAGCAGGAGAGTCCTGCTTTATAGACCCAGCATCTAAACAGATAAAAATACACAGCATAAGAAGCAAAATACATCGGGGCGCCGGATTCTGTCCCGGTTGCCCCTCTTCCAGGCCAGCTCTCTGCTGTGGCCAGGGAGTGTAGTGGAGGATGGCCCAAGTGCTTGGGCCCTGCACCCCATGGGAGACCAGGAGAAGCACCTGGCTCCTGCCATCGGATCAGCGTGGTGCGCTGGCCGCAGCGCACCAACCGCAGCGGCCATTGGAGGGTGAACCAACGGCAAAGGAAGACCTTTCTCTCTGTCTCTCTCTCTCACTGTCCACTCTGCCTGTCAAAAAATAAATAAATAAATAAATAAATAAATAAATAAATAAAAGAAGCACAATACTACAATACTACTTCTATTCAGCCAGTTCTATTAATTATTATTCCAAGCAGTATTGTTATTTTTCAGGGAAGAACACTGAAAATAGTCAAATCAAAATTTTAGATTAAATAATCAAAATACCATCAGGAAATTAGTTATAAATTCCCTCCCATGAATTCTAAAATGTATGAAGGGGTGGGCATTTAGGCTAGCTTAAGATACCACTTAATGTCGAAGAGATTACACAAATAAGACCAGTGTAAGCAAATAATGAAAGATAGAATCAAAAGGGAGAGAATGATCCTGCGGGGGAAGCGGGACACACAGCAGACTCATAGAATGACAAATGCCCAAAACAGTACTCCTGCCTCAGAATCAACCCTTGGAACATTCGGATCTGACTAAAAGGTCCATGAGAGTCTCACAGGCATGGAAAGCCATGACACGGTGGCAAAAAACAATCTAAATGAAACATTCTGGTGAACAAGACCCCAGCAGAAGGATCAGGCCATCAAGGAGAGAGGCGCCTTTCTCTGAAGGGAGAAAGGAACCTCCACTGTGATATGGCCTTGACTAAACAAATTCAGAGTTGGTGAACTCAAGGGGCTTCCATAGCCTAGACAGCTCATAGCAAGAGTCTCGGGTGATTGCTGACATCATAAATAAGAGTGCCAATTGTTAAATCAACAACGGGAGTCACTGGGTTCATGCTCCCCACGCAGGATCTCTGTCCTTAATGTGTTTTACTATGAAACTCAAAAACAACACTACTAGTCGAACTATACCCTTACCTGGTTCGGTTGTGTGAGTGCAACCTGTTGAAATCCCTGCTTAGTATATACTAAGTTGATCTTCAGTATATGAAGGTAATTGAAAATGAAACCTGATGAAGGGCGGGATGGGAGAGGGAGTGGGTGAGGGGAGGGCCATGGGAGGGAGGGAGGTTGTGGGGGGAAGCCACAACAATACAAAAGTTGCATTTTATATTCTACTTAAAACTATTGGTTGAACTCTGTAATTAATACACAATTACTCTTAGGTGTTTAATTAATGCTATAACTAATACTCAAATAGTATTTTGCACTTTGTGTTTCTGTGTGGGAGCAAAATGTGGAGATCTTTACTTAATATACGCTGAATTGATCTTCTGTATATAAAGATAATTGAAAATTAATCTTGATGTCAAGGGGAGGGGGAGAGGGAGGGGGAGAGGAGAGCGTTGTGGGTGGGAGGGAAGTTACGGCGGGGAGGAAGCTATTGTGATCCATGGGCTGTACTTTGGAAATTTATGCTCATTAAAAAATTTAAAAAAAGATACCACTTAAGATGCCCATGTTTCATATCTAAGTACCTGAGTTTGAGTCCTAGCTCCAGCCCCAGTTCCAGACTTCTACTAATGCAGATCCTGGGAGGCAATAATTGATGGCCTAAATAATTGAATTCATGCCATTCATGTGGGAGACTTGAAATGAGTCCCTGGCTTCCTAGTCTTACCCTGGGCATTTTAGGCATTTAAGGAGTGAATCAGCAGATGGGAACATGCTCTGTCTGCTAGCTCGCTCTCTCTCTCTCTCCCCCCATCCCCCTCTCAAAATCAGTTGTTGAAAAAACTATTTACTTATAGGACAAAATATAGAAACAGGATGAAAGTAGTATATGAGGAATCTGCAAAAGCTTCATGAAAATGATATGAAAAACTACTGGGTTTCAAACATTTTTTTGCCAAAAAAAGTTATATTAACTTGTTACACTTTAAAGTACTAAGAAGGTTAAGACATCAGTCTGAACAGAGCCCTAAGTGGGCATTTAGCCTGGAAATTAAGATACCCATCTCCCAAATCAGAGTGCCTTGGGTTTGACTCAGACCTAGACTGTCTCTCTCTCTTTCTCTCTCTCTCTCTCTCTTAAATTATTTTAGTACAGAGAGTAGAGGGAGGGAGAAAGAAAACAAAAGGGAAGGGAAGGGAGATAGAAAGGGAGGGAGTAGAGAGAGAGAAGGTAGGAAGAAAGATCAAACTACAGACAAGAGCAGAGCTTTTGATATAAATTTTAAACAAATGAGATCAAGACCCTGAAGCATTTATTTGAATAATTGTAGCAGGAGATGAAGCATGGCTTTATTAATACAATCCTGAAGATAAAACACAATCAAATCAATGGCAACCAAGAGGTAGAAGAGGTCCAGTCAAAGCCATATCAGACTGGTTAAGAGCAAAGGTCATGATAATTTTTAGGATGCTCAAGATGTTTTGCTTATTGACTTTCTGGAGGGCCAAACACCAATGACCCCTGCTTATTATGAGAATATTTTGACACAGTTACCCAGAGTTTCAGCAGAAAAATGCCTGGGAAAGCTTTACCAGAGAATCCTTCTCCATCATAACAGTGCCCCTGCTAATTCCTCTCATCAAAGGCAATTTTTTTTTGACAGGCAGATTGGACAGTGAGAGAGAGAGAGAGAGACAGAGAAAGCTCTTCCTTTGCCATTGGTTCACCCCCCAATGGCCGCTGCAGCGGGTGCGCTGTGGCCGGTGCACCACGCTGATCCAAAGCCAGGAGCCAGGTGCTTTTCCTGGTCTCCCATGTGGGTGCAGGGCCCAAGGACTTGGGCCATCCTCCACTGCACTCCCAGGCCACAGCAGAGAGCTGGACAGGAAGAGGAGCAACCGGGACAGAATCCGGTGCCCTGACTGGGACTAGAACCCGGTGTGCCAGCGCCGTAGGCAGAGGATTAGCCTATTGAGCTGCTGTGCTGGCCATCAAAGGCAATTTTTTAAAAAAGATTTATTTATTTGAGAGGCAGAGTTACAGAGAGAGGGAGAGACAGAGAGAGGTCTTCTATCCAGTGGTTCAATCTCTAAATGGCTGCAATGGCTGGAGCTGGGCTGGTCTGAAGCTAGGAGGCAGGAGCTTCTTCTAGATCTCCCACGTGAGTGCAGGGACCCAAATACTTGGGCCACCTTCCATTGTTTTCCCAGGCCATTAGCAGGGAGCCGGATTGGAAGTAGAGCAGTCAGAACTCAACTGGTGCCCATATGGGATGTCAGTGCTGCAGACAGAAGCTTAACCTACTATGCCACATCATCACCCCCATTAAGGGCAATTTTACATGAATTTCTATGGGAAATCATGAGGTTATCTACCTTACAGTCTTGATTTGGTGTTTCTGACTTGTTTTTGTTTCCTAACTATAAAATCTTTATGGGATAACAATTTATCTCTGTGTAATAATGTAAAAGGGACTATATTGACATGGTTAAATTCCCAGGAGACAGTTCTTTTAGGAATGAAATAAATGTCTGGTACTATCATTTGCAAAAGTGCTTTGAATTTGATGGAGCTTATGTTGAGAAATAAAGTTTAGATTTTTTTATTTTTTAATTCCATTTTTCCACGAGCTCTTTGAATATCCATGTATATTATATGATCCTGCTGTGTTACACACATAAAATGTAGATAGATATCTATCTTGTTTACTTCACACAGGTAGACTCAAATTTTTCCCTTGCCAGTTTGTACATAGAACTCAGCATCACACTGAGTTCCCCAAAGACTCCAATTGTAGAAAACCACTGCTTTTACTGAAGATATTATAAGAAAATGAGAACATTTATACAGCACAACCCTTAGGTACAATGTCAAAATCCCCCTTAAACCTAGTTCTCATCTCCACAATCCTTTCTAGGCTGTATTTCCATTCTGGAACACCTTTCTTCTTTTCTGATGTCTCTTTCCCTTATAACTTTCTAATTCTTTACCTTCTTACATTCCTGGGAATAATAAACTCCTTATCTTTCTATAATGCAGAATAATCCAACTCAGTCCCAGCTCTTGCTTCAAATGTATGTAGATTCAAACTAACCTGAACCTCCATTAAGAAATAACATTGCAAGTGTACACATGCACAAACATACATTCACACACAGTAAACGAAAGTTTAATGAAACAGTATTACCCTTACTATGGACTCTTCAATATATATTTTATATTTTTTCTTTTTCTTTTTAAAAAAGCTTACTGCTGGCTGTTGAGTTAACTTCATAACCTACTAGTGGGTCAAAACGCAGGGTTTGAAAAACTACCCTAGAAGGCTGCCTAATGCCCATAAAATTTAACACACTCTTTTGGATTCTCACCTCTCAAATCACTAAATTATTTCTTTCTGGCAAATAAAATGTTTGTCATTTCATTACATGGAGGTGTGCATACATGTGTGTATGCACATACACACACTAGAACATGCATTAGAGTGTACATGATCTCTAGGTAGTAGGTTATTGGTGTGTTTTCTTCCATTGCACTTTCTAATAACTTAAGCTTTCTATACTGCATATGATACTTTTGTAAACAGTAAAACAATGTGCTCACTTCAGGTTTTGTTTCTTCTAGAAGTTTCCCTGACTAACCCTTCCAAACAGGGTTAGATCCCTCTGTCTGATTTTCCATTTTGTCTTTTTTATTTCTCTCTAGCTTTGAACTTATATCGTTGCCTTGTAATGATCTGTTTTGTCATATTTTTCTCTTACTTCTCAGACCCTTCCCCCGGGTTAATTTGGTTCATCGTTGTCATAAACGTCTTCTCCTTTCTCTCTGTAATAGGGTTCTTCTCTTTTTTGAAAGATTTATTTATTTATTTGAAAGGCAGAGTGAGAGATAAAGGGAGAAGGGAGAGGAAGAGTGAGGGAGGAAGAGGAAGATCTTCCTTCTGCTGGTAGACTCCCCCCATATACCCACAACAAATGGAGCTGGGCCAGGCCAAAGCCAGGAGCCAGGAACTCCATCTGAGTCTCTCACATAGGTGACAGAACCCCAAGTACTTGGGCCATCATCCACTAACTTCCCAGGCATATTAGCAGGCAGCTGGATTGGAAACAGGGGAGCTAGGACTCAAACTGGTGCTCCAATATGGGATGTAGATATCTCAAGCAGTGGCTTAACCTGCTATACTGCAGAGTCTACCCCTGCAATGAGATTCTTAAGCTGAAATCCATAAATTGGCTTTGAGCCTGCAGAAAATGTATACAAAATTCAATGTTTATTCATTTATTTTCTGGGAAGCAGATCCAATTATCCAATTATTCTTTGAGTGCCTTTATTATGCCAGGCAAGATTCTAGTTCTGATCCTTCATTAGCCTCTCAAAATATTGAAGAACTCCAAAGCCACTGTTGTCTGTACTTATCCCATTTGTTTATTTTCCCTGTCTTGCTCATCACTGATTTCCTATTACCTAGAATAGTGCCTGGAATACAGTAGGTCCTCACACAGCATACTGTTTTGAATGATTAGTTTTCTGAATCTCATTTTTCTTCTAAAAAAGTAATCCAATGTAATTCTTGCCCTAATGGGACTTGGAGAAAAAATGTCCGTCACACCACCTAGCACAGGAAGGTAATCTAGTAGGGGGACTGGCCAATTAATCATAATACTCTGGGGTGGGCATTGTGGTGCAACAGGTTAAGCTGCCACTTGGGACACCCTCATCCCATATTGGAAGCCAGTTTGAGTTCTGGCTGCCCTGCTTCTGATCCAGCTTCCTCCAAAAGCATCCTACTAGATAGAAGAGTTTATTACCCTCCCCATTTTAGAGTTGATTGAATAGCATTGTGCTTCTTGAGGGACCAGGAAGTCATAAAAAGCCTTTTAAGACTCTGGTAATTCAGACCAGGGGTCCCAAAATTGGTCTTGTAGCTAAGTTTGATTTGTCACCCAACTGAGCATCTGTCTCCCTCTCCTTCAGGTTGTACTCTGACTGGAGCATAGCTAGACCCTGTCTGTCTCTAAATCACCTCTTGGCTAGCTCAAGGCTCTAGCCCAAGTCTGCAGGTCAACACAGCTTAAAAGCCCAGATCTAATGATGCTCGACTCCTGGGTTTGACTTCTACTTTGCCTTTATTGAATAGGTTCCCTTCATTTTTAAAGGTAGTTTGTTCCATGGAAACCAAACAGGGTGTTGTTTAAATAGTAGGCTGATGTATCAATGTAACATATTGGCCCACTGAGATCTACAAGAGTGTGAATCACAAACCCGCCTCTGTACATTTCTGATATAGTGTGAATGTACTGGATGTAAGAAAATCCTGTGAAGAATGATCAGGTTATTACATCTTGCCATCAATTGTATTTTGAAATGTTAAGTTGGTAGAATAACTGCTGTTCCTAGCTAAATAGATTTTCTGTACTGCAGAAAAAAAAATTTTTAAACCAGGTAATTCAGTCTCTCATCCAAATTTGTCTGGTTTATTTTCTTCAGACTATATATGTGATTGGGACTGTATGTTTAAAGTTCAGCTTTGTGTGTGGTATTCCTGTGATAATTTCAGTACATAAAGTAAGATGTTTACAAAAGCCAACCTGAGACCGATACTATACAGCAGTTTAGCAGAAAATTCCTGCTCTGGGTATTTAACAATAATTGAGATCTTTCTATTGGCTTTATATAAACTCAGATTAGTAGTAAAATCTAAGTACCATCCCATTTGGCAAACTCTTACACTTCAGGCAGTCACAAATTTGCTTCTGATTGTGCTTTTCATTCGCACCTAGCTCAGATTTTTGCCTGATGCTTTTTTAAATCCTCTAATTTACATACTGTGGTAAATTTAAAATGAGAACAGATGAATGCTGCTAAACTTTTCTATTTCACTGATGAATATGGTATTTTGCTTCAACTATCTAGCTGTTATATATTCAATGACCTTTAAAACATGAAATAGATATTTCTTTTCCTATCTATTATGCAAGATGAATTATTAGTGTAGCCTTCCCTGTGAGCCTCTGATTCTGAGACACACAGGCCAAGCAGAGCAGCTGGAAACTAACTGTCCTGGGATTGACTTCCAGGGTTTCCTGTTCACGGGGCTCACTCCTAGTCAGTTGGGCAAAAAGGCCTCCTTCATGTTTGCTCCTCCTGGAGTTGTGGGAGGTGATGTATCTACTCTAAATGCATTTCTCCTTACCCTGAGCTCCCAATGCACCACAGTCTGCGTCTTTGTACCTGTTGAGAGTGTTAGAACCAGTATAAACAAGAAAAGAAGTAACATTTTTGAGCAGCCAATGTGGATTTGGCTCCAGCTAAGCATTAGTTAATATGTTATCTCATGCATTATTATTATTAAAATAATAATAATCTTGTCCTCCAAAGGAGCAAAATGAGACTTAGAGAAGTTAAATTATTCAATAACTGAGATATTTGGAGTTTTTTAAAGATTTTATTTGTTTACTTGAAAGTCAGAGTTACAGAGAAGCAGAGGCAGAGAGAGAGAGGGGTCTTCCATCTGCTGGTTAACTCCCCAGATGGCCGCAATGGCTGGAGCTGCGCCGATCTGAAACCAGGAGCCAGGAGCTATCTCTGGGTCTTGCATGTGGGTGCAGGGGCTCAAGGAATTGGGCTATCTTCTACTGCTCCCTCAAGCCATAGCAGAGAGCTGGATCGGAAGTGGAGCAGCCAGGACCCTAACCAGCACCCATATGGGATGCTGGCACTGCAGGCAGCGGCTTACTGACTATGCCACAGTGCCGACCCCAATAACTGAGATATTTGAAACCTATGCTCTTTCTGTGACCTATACCATCTTCCTGTGTTCCCCACTTGACTATGAGTAGCACAAGAGAGAATTCTTTTGTGTGTTTCTGCATCTTGCACAGGAAGCAGTACAGCCCTTCAAAACAGATGGGCCATTCTTCTAGTCCAGGTTTCAATGCGTATAGTTGAGACAGAAGAGAAACAGGACTTACTGAATCAAGCCCCTCCTAACACGTGTCTACCTTGTGACCTGACTCTGTATTTTTAGTTCCAAACCAATCAGGCCAATCAGGAACAAGAAATACCAGGTCCTAACCCTCCACTGCCCTGTGAGGGCCATCCCAGTCCACACACTTGCCCAAAATAGCCCAGTATAACTGATATATGAAATTCCTGGGGTTATGGTGGTAAACAACACCATCATTTTCAGCATGCTGTGTGAAAAAAAGAAAAGAAAAGAAAAAAGACCAGAGCTATGCAGAATACCAAGCCAGGTGCAAACTGAAGTGATGTGTGCAAAGGTGGGTGAGGCGGAGTGCAAGGCAGGTGGAGATTGAAATGCTATGTCCTAAGGAGCAACTGTCACACTTCCCCAACCCCATAAAGGCACCTGTTCAGCTCTTGTCAGGGAGCCGTTCAGCCAGACCTCTGCCTGCAGTGCTGCCCTAATACACCTTGTCTGGGTTGCACATTGGCCTCTTGTCAATTTCTGTTTGCAAGTGAGCCAATAAACCAGGGATCCAAAACACAGTGAATGTGCCATCCACTATGCTGGGTGTCTTGGGGGGGTCAGAAAAAATTTCCTTGATGAAGTAGAAATGAAATGGTAGATGAAATGAATAGAATTCACGATCATATAACTTTGTAACAGTATTCACTTTTAATTTTTAAGTTATATACAATTCTTATGCCACAATTCATAGGACAAGAAAAACCGGGAACATATTTTAAAAGAGAAGTACAACAGTTTTAAGAGGAGAGACTCAGAGCCAGTGCTGTGGCATAGCAGGTAAAGCCACCACCTGCAGTGCTGGCATTCCCATATGGGCTCTGGTTCAAGTCCCGGTTGCTCCACTTCCAATCCAGTTTTCTGCTACGGCCTGGGAAAGCAGTAGAAGATGGCCCAAGTCTTTGAGCCCCTGCACCCACATGTGAGACCCAGAGATAGCTCCTTGGGCGCCTGCAGCCATGTGGGAGACCCGGAGGGGGCTCCTGACTCCTGGCTTCAGATCAGTGCAGCTCTGGCCATTGCGGCCAACTGGGGAGTGAACCAACTGGTGGAAAACCTCTCTCTCTCTCTCTCTCTCTCTCTCTCTCTCTCTCTGCCTCTCTGCCTCTCCTTCTCTCTCTGTGTAACTCTGACTTTCAAATAAATAAATAAATCTTTAAAAAAAAAAAAAAAGAAGAGAGATTCTTTCCAATCAGGCTGAAGGAGTGAAAGCTTTTTACAGCTTTAACCAAAACTCCTAGGAAACTGTGAGGTTTTATTTTACCCTAACTTGACAAAGTAAGCCTGTTTCTAAACATTTAATTGCTTTACTTCTATCATCTTGATCACACTCGATTACACTAAGAGACTAGAGACTCTGAAATTTAATAACTGACCCTATTTCAAAATGTCTTACTCTAAACTCAGCTTGACAGAAAGCCAAGCTGTTGGCCGGCGCCGCGGCTCAATAGGCTAATCCTCCACCTTGCAGCGCTGGCACACTGGGTTCTAGTCCCATTTGGGGTGCTGGATTCTGTCCCGGTTGCCCCTCTTGCAGGCCAGCTCTCTGCTGTGGCCCGGGAGTGCAGCGGAGGATGGCCCAAGTGCTTGGGCCCTGCACCCCATGGGAGACCAGGAGAAGCACCCGGCTCCTGGCTTTGGATCATCGTGGTGCGCTGGCCACAGCGGCCATTGGAGGGTGAACCAACGGTAAAGGAAGACCTTTCTCTCTGTCTCTCTCTCTCACTGTCCACTCTGCCTGTCAAAAAAAAAAAAAAAAAAAAAAAAAAAAAAAAAAAAAAAAAAAAAACAAAAACAAGCTGTTGCCACCATAACTCACTTTAAACAAACTGAACATGTTAAATCCAAATTTACAAAATGGATGAATTAAATGGTCATTCATCACTTAGCAACATAATTTGCTGTAGTAAGTTCCCCCTTACAGTGCTTATAAATGTGGTTCAGTTTATTAGAACCCTCTATGTGCCACATTTAAGTGCAAAGTGTATTTATGCTACTCAACCATCCAATCCAGCTGTTTCTCTTTTGTGGTTATGATCCTAGGCCCAGAGGAAAGAAACAAATGGCTCAGAATGGCCTCTATATCCAAGGCATGCATATTCTGGAACAAGGACTGGTGGGGGAGGGGAAGGGAGCTGCTGAGCCAGGGGCTTAGAGAGCTCAGAACTCAAGCTGCTTTCTTTATCTTCTCAGTGTCTTCCAACCTCTTGTCCACTAGATGAGTCAGGAGCATACAAATTTCTCTCTAATTTCTTTCTTTCTTCTTTTTTTTTTTTTTTTTTTTTTTTTGTGAAAAGCCCTTCTCCTCTGCCTTCTCTGCTTGGTATGGTTTGCTGAAAGGGAAGGCCTGACAATGAGGTCTAGCAGGGGCTGGCTCGGTGGCACAGTGGGTAAAGCTGTCACCTGTGGTCCCAACTGCTCCACTCCACTTCTGATCCAGCTCCCTGCTAATGTGCCTAGGAAAGCACATTAAGAAAATGGCCCAAGTGCTTTAGCTCCTGCACTCACGTGGGAGCCCCAGAAGAAGCTCCTGGCTTCTGGCTTCAGAGGGGCCCAGCTCCAGCTGTGTGGTGGCCATTTGGGGAGTGAATCAGCGAATGGAGGATCAACGTATCTCTCTCTCCCTCCCTCCCTCCCTCCCTCCCTCCCTCCCTCCCTCCCTCCCTCCCTCTCTCTCTCTCTCTCTCTCCCTCTCTTCCTCCCTCCTCTAACTTTGCCTTCCAATTAAAATAAATAAATCTTTAAAAAAAAAATAGGTCTAGCAGAGTTAACATCTCTGTTCTCATTCTTGATCATGCCCTGGCCAGTGGCAAAATTCACTTATTAGCTCTGTTTCTGGGCCAGGTCATGAAGGTGACCCATGGTCATGGACTGTTTAGTTTATTGAAAGCTAAAAGACTGGGGCCTGGGTTATGGACAGTGTGGAGCCACTGCTTGTGACAATGACATCCCATAGCTGTGCCTGCCATTTGGGAGTGAACTAGAGGGTGGAAGATTCTCTCTCTCCCTCTTTCTCTCTCTCTCCCTCTCCCGCCCCCCATCTCTGTCCTTCCCTCCTTTTCTCTGTAACTCTACCTTTCAAACAAATAACTAAATCTTTTATTTAAAAAAGGCTAAAGGATTTTTATTTTAAAAAAGGACATATCAATGAATTAGTTAAAGGAAACTAAAGAAATATAGTCAGATGACAAATTAAGGTATTAGTATCAGGATAAATAATATTTTTAAAAATTGATGACTCCAGTTGTAATGACATAAACCGTTTGAGACACCAGTGTGGGATAATCTGCTTAGAGAAAACCTGATGAGAGAAATTAAACAGAGTAAACTGTTAGCTGTGCCTATAATTGTTTCCATGTGAATACATAAGAAAAACTAGTCTTTGAGATTTTATTTTTATGCCAATAAGCCTAGGTCAAAGTAAATCTCAACATTAAAAAAAATTGTGTGTATGTGTACATGTAGATGGGAGGAATGGTTTGTTTTTGATGGCAGGGTGGGGTGTTTTTGTTTTTGTTTTTTCTTTCAGACAGTCTTCCATCTTTATCTCTTTCCTACTGTGCTTTTCCTATACCTTGTATTTTGTTCATATTTAACTTTCTGTTGTAGGATTGGCTGGAAAAGCTCAAATTCAGCTTGAAGATCTTTTGGTAAATGCTATATTAATATTAAATGTTAAATACACTCCTGTCTCTTTCAAAAAATATTTTAAGCGTCTTTTAGAAAACATCTGTTTTGGGGACAGTGTTGTAGCACAGCTGGTTAAACTGCTACTCAGGACGCCAGCATCCCATATCAAAGTGCTTGTTTGAGTCAGGTTTTTCACTTCTCATTCAGCTTTCTGCTAATGTGCCTGGGAAGGCAGCTAATGATGGCCCAAGTGATTGGGCTCCTACCACTCATGTGGAAGACCAGAATGGAGCTCCTGGCTCCAGGCTTCAGCCTGATCCAGCCTTGGCTGTTGTGGCCATTTGCGTAGTAAACCAGTGGATGGAAGGTTCTCTGTCTCTACCTCCCTCCTTCTTCCTTTCTCTGTCTCTTCCTCTCTGATGCGCTGCCTTTCAAATAAACAAATCTTTTTTAAAAAAATCTAAGGGTCCTTGTATATTCCTCTAGGTGGATAAAAAGGCAACAAAATCTGTTTTATTCAAATTTCAAATTCTAGGGGAACAGATTGTCATAGAATATACAGTGATGAACTCCCAAAAAGGAAAACGGGTGGAAGAACCATAGTTTATCACAAATGCTAGGAACCTTAATGCTTTGTGAGGGTAAATGGACCTTCTATTCTCCTGTCAAAGCACTTACTTTGTAACAGTTCACTTATTGATTACAATGTTTCTCTATGAAGAAAAATCTTATAAATATTGATTTTCAGGATGTACCAGTTCTGTTGATCTTTAAGACATAAAATGAGTTTCATTCTCATTGTTAGATCAGTAGAGAAAATTATAATAAAACCAGAAATAATTCATTTTCATTCTATTTTATTTTAGAGGCGGAGAAATAGGGAGGAAAACAGACAAACTCCTTCTCTGTCTCTCCCCAAGATGTCCAGAATAGCCCAGGGATGTTCCAGGCCAAAGCTGAAAACTGAGGATTCAATCTAGGTCTCACAAATGGGTGCCACGGATCCCTTTACTTGAACCATCACTTGCTGCCTCCCAAGATACATGATAGCAGGAAGCTTGTATTAGGAACAGGCACTTAATTTGGTATCTTTGTTGTTGTTGTTGTTAAGATGTATTTATTTATTTGAAAGTCAGAGTTAGAGAGAGAAGGAGAGGCAGAGAGAGAGAAGTCTTCCATCCAATGGTTCACTCCCTAAATGGCCACAACGGCCAGAGCTGGGCCGATCTGAAGCCAGGAGCCAGGAGCCAGGAGCTTCTTCTGGGTCTCCCACGTGGCTGCAGGGGCCCAAGGCTTGGGCCATCTTCTACTGCTTTCCCAGGCCATAGCAGAGAGCTGGATCAGAAGTGGAGCAGCCAGGACTTGAACTGGCGCCCATATGGGATGCCAGCACTGCAGGCCAGGGCGTTAACCTGCTGCACCACAGTGCCGGTTAGATAACTGGTATCTTAACAACTGGGCCAAATGCCCACTCCCCGGAATCATGCACTTAAATGTCTACATTGTTTAATAATTGATTTTAGATCCAAAGCTCAGTTATTTCTTCTTAAATTGATTATTCAGGGATGATAATTTTAAAGGGAATATAAAGTCCCTGCAGAAAATATTCAGAAAGAATCTATTTAAGTAAAAACGTATTTGTTTGGCTTGGCCTCTCAGTTTCCATATTTACAATGACTTCTCATTATTGACTGGCATCATGCATTGAGAGATAGTTGTTCCAATACAGTGTGTTTATTTCTGAACTTTCTGCTGATATCAGTCCTTGTGCAAATTTGACATTTGTAATGTTGATTGTTGATGTCAGAATATAGTATTTAATCTAATGTTTCACTTGTTTTATAAAGCTCTTGTTCTTAACACATTGATTTAAACCACTCAGAATTCACTCTTTAAAAAGAGATCATTTCTGTGTTTCCATAATTGCAACCTCAAGCTTGCTTTAAGAATTTCAGCTGGCACCCTACAACCAGGATAGTTATTACTATTTATAATATGAGGAAACCATGTTTTATTGACTTACTTATATACTCTGAGAGAGCATTGCTACTAGTTTGTTGTTGTATGTTTTCTTTTCAAAATAGATGACAAAAATTGGCTGCTATAGCCCAAGGTATGTCTCTGTGTCAGAAATACAATTATCAGGTACCTGATATGGATGGATTAGTACAGTATGTAGTAACGTTTGGGACGGGTCTAAATTGAGGCTTAGGATGTATAGTACTAAATTCTGTCTGATCTTAATTTTCATGTGGGTCAGAGCAAGCTACTCATTTTAGGAGGAGTCATAAGGAGGTATCTGACTATTCAACATGCACGATCTTACTTTGCAATAAGAAAAGCTTCCCCATATCTTAAGCCTTCTTGGCTCAGACTCTGTCCCTGATATCATACTGTGCTTTAAGTTTTCTTGGTTTTTGGCCCTCTTCTTGATCCCTCAATTTCCATAGCTGGGTATGATTGAATTAAGCCTTCTGTTACCATGTAAAGTTTTCCTGAAATCTTTTATAAGTATTGTTATTGGAGCAGGCATTGTGGTATAGCAGGTTAAACCACCACTAGGGATGCCTGCATCCCATCTTTGAGTGACAGTTTGAACCCTGGCTCCTCTGCTTCCAATCCAGCTTCCTGCTAGTACCTGGGAGGCACTGATTGGATGATGCCTCAAATACTTGGGTTGCTGCCACCCATGTGGGAAACCTGCTTGGCTCCTGATTTTGGCCTGGCCTAGCCCTCACTGTTGCAGGCATTTGGGGAATGAACCAGCAGATTAAAGATCTCTCTCCTCTGTCTCTTTCAAATAAATAAATAAATCTTTAGTAATTTCTATTGTATTAAATAATTATATCATAATAAACATATGATAGTTGTCATTATAATTAGTATTGCAGGAACACATTTTACATGGTGCTTACTAGATATCTACCATTGATGTAAGCATTCACCATTGTGAACCCATTTAATCTCATAACAATCCTATGAAGCAGGTACTAGCATTATCCACATTTTGCCAGTGAGAAAACTAAAACGCAGTGAGATTAAGTAAATGGTTCTCAAGGTCACATAGTTGCTATATGACAGATGGCAAACTTGAACTTGGTTAGTATTGCTCCTTAGACTATGAAGAAGGAATATGATGTAAAGAATCTTATGAATATTTTAGTTCTAATAATACAAAAAGAATTGTTAAGTTCTAACTCTAGTTTCAATCAGATGTGGCATCATCTGATTTTTTTTAATGTTCCCATTATCTGTAGTCTCTTAGCTGATTTCCCACCATTAAACCACCAATATTGTTTTATAGGGAGCACCTGATCAGTTTCTGAATTGAGTCCCAACATGGTTGCCTTAAGCTTATTGCACATATATCTTAAATATGAGCATCCTCTGTTCTGATGGGATAAAATGGGGGTGGACATAATATTTATAATTTCAAGTATATTTAAGTTATCTTAAATTGAGGCAGATTGATGCAGAATGATAGGAAAAAGAGGAGTGCCAGAAAATAAGAGTGGCAGAAAGGGCAGTTACACGATATATTTTATACCTGGGATTTGTGTTGTGGTATAGTGTGCTTATGATGCTGGAATCCTTTATTGAGGTATCAGTTCAAATCCTGTCTGCTCCGCTTGTGATCCTGCTTCCTGCTAGTGCACCTGCGAAACCAGCAGGGAATGATCCAAGCACTTGGGTCCCGTCTGTCCATGTGGGAGATCCAAATGAGGTCCCTGGCTCCTTGCTTCAGCCTGGCCCAGCCCTGGCTGTTGCAGCCATCTGAGTAGTAAATCAGTAATGGAAGATCTCTCTGTCTCTCCATCACTCTGCCTTTTGAGTTAGTAGATAAATAAATCTTAAAAATAGATATATCTTCTTCCTATAATGAAAAAGGTAATTCTTAGTTACTGACAGTTTATTCTAAGATTATACTAAGTGTTCGCCACTAGCCGTCCAAGGATCATTCCAGTTTGAATTTGAAGAACCTGAGGCTCAAAGGAAGGAAATGTGACCTTATTCAGTTGTGCGGTGTGTAATAGACAAAGCTAGAGTTTACACAGGTTTGCTTGACTCCAAATCTTGTGCTTTCTCTGCAATACCAAACTCTTTCTACCTCTAAAGAGAAGATGGCCTGTTGGACCCAGAGAATCAGTAGCCATCATGGGCTTTATCAAGATGTCAACCTTGGGTCCGATGCAGTGGTGTAGCAGGTAAAAGCTACTGCTTGCAGCACCAGCATCCCATTTGAGCACCAATTCTAGTCCCGGCTGCTCCACTTCTGATGCAGCTCTCTGCTATGGCCTGGGAAAGCAGTAGAAGATGGCCCAAGTCCTGGGCCCCTGTATCCACATGGGAGACTTGGAAGAAATGCCAGGCTCCTGGCTTCAGATCGGCCCAGCTCCAGCCGTGCAGCCTTTTGGGGAGTGAACCAGCAGACCGAAAACCTTTTGCTCTCTCTCTGCCTCTGCCTCTCTGTAACTCTGCCTTTCAAATAAATAAATAAATCTTGGAAGGGGGGAGATGCAATCTGATGGAGGTCTGAGGCCCAGCAAGTACTGCTGGGAAAAGTCACTGAAAAGTTAAAAGAGTACAGAAAGGCTCAGGGGGAAATTGTACATGAAATGTATGTCCATTTGAAAGAGTAGGAGGAGAGGCTGATAGTAAAAATTTGGGAAGCTTGTGGGTTTATCATCAACTTCACATGCCTTATGAGTATGCCAGTGTTCCTCACTTATTTCCACCCTTGCTGGTGTGATGATTCCAAACTCCTTAGGAAAATATTGTACTGCCAGCTCTCACTGCCACTCTAGGGCTTATTACATATATGTCTTTTTTTAAGCAAGACTTATTTATTTATTTATTGAAAAGGCAGAATTTCAGAGAGAGGGAGAGACACAGAGAGAGATCTTCTGTCCACTAGGGTTCACTTCACAAATGGCCAAAGCCAGAGTGATTGATCACCACCCCCAGCACTGTAAAAACTGGACATTTCCTGTTCTTAAACAGTCAAAACAGGCTGTTGTGAAGAACATCTGATGGGACATTTTAACATCTGATGGAAATGATACAGAAGGTAAAAAAGTCCCAATTGTTCGTTTTCATAAGCTGAAGGTATTGCAGCTCCAGTTGATTGGAGCAAGATGTGAATACTACATGTCTGTTATTAAGAAAGGTAAAAATGCTGGAGGTGGAAACTTACCTAACTCTCTTGCACTACTGTCCTGGTCATACACAGAAGCCCTCAACTTCCCATTTCCCTGGTTGGTTTTTTCCTCCATTTTTCCAAAGGCCTACACTCCCACCAGCTGTGTGCCTGGCTTGCTCCATTCCTCAGGAGGTTAAAGTCGGTGGTCCCTTGGCTGGTGCCTCCCAGCACACCTGAAAGGAACCACAGTTCCCAGCAAGGCACTGCCTGCTGTGTCTTATTGCTTAATTATTATACCTATTTAATGCTACTTAGAACATTGTCAGCTGTTGAGAAAAGGTAATTATCACTAGTCAAATGAAAAACACTTTTTTGGCTGCCTTACGGATACACATTTTACTGGTACCTTGATACATAATGAAGCCTGATAGCAAAACTTTTGCTTGTCTCTTCTTCAAGCCACAGCTGTTTCCCTGCTAAATTCATCCCATCTGTCTTCCCTTCCGTAAAGCTGTAGGCAGTATAGCATAAGTACAGAAGCAGTTCAGTGCTATTTTGGATAAACATAGCTGAAATTTGAATCTTTGCCATTTGCGATGCACACATTTTGTTTTACTGCTGTAAAGAGAGCTGTCAAAATACAACTACATGGATAATTTACTAAAATACAGTCAAATATAAGGTTGATCAAGGGAAAGTACATTGGGTCAGTCATCCCAGTATGTGCTCTGAAGGGTGGCCCTGACCTCATGGTCCCCATGAAATTTGGTTGGGGAGAGCACCATATGAAGTCTTTGTTTTAATCTTATATCACCATTTTTAGGAGTCACCAGTTCCTTGCAACTGTCTGTGGTGTGGCTTGAGATTTCCTCTTAGTCTCCACAAAAATGTGAATTAATGGGAACTGTTTGTCTTTGTTGGAACAGTCCATCATAATCGAGCTACTTTACCACACTGCTATTGTGCTTTGAAATTTATTAAAGTCTTTGTTACCAATAATTTAGTCTATTTCATTTCCGTCTCCTTTCTTATTTCTGAGTTATTGATGCACCTCAATGTACCATTGTGCATTTTTAAGTCAATAACACACAATGCTTTAGCATCCTTAGAGATATTTTCTTGAATGATTTCCTCTTCTCAATTCTAAGATCTCTTACTTGCACCTGGACCACTCCCCTCACACCCTTATTACTGCTTTCTGTTTCTCATGTGCAAAGATCTTTTCTTGGCCCAAATGGGAGGTCAACTTTTTGATGGGAGGGGCCAATAACTATTATATGTTGGTAGCCACTGTATCTAGAGCTCATAAAAGCATGTGGGCTTCTGTTTAAACAAAGGTAACTGAAGCATGGTATCTTTAGGGGTGTGGTCTCATCACATTAAATGATTCCTTATTCTGAGGTTTAGATTTGCCTTGCCTCCTCTCTATCACTTTTCACTATCAGTTTATCAGTGTAGCTAAGATGGACTGAAAAGGCTCATAGGAGGGGGCCAAGCTGAGCAGTGGGGCCCACCACTTTCTGCCCTTACTCTACTTGCCAGAACTCTGTCACATGGCTCCCCTCAACTACAAGGAGCACAGACACATGATGACAGAGAGGAGAAACCTGCATCATGATGAGCTCTAGCATTTTCTGCCCCATCACTCCTGTCTCTGAAAGTAACCCTCACCTAAATATACAAATGATAGCGAAAGGCAACTGAAGCATATAGAGATGTGAAAGAAAGCAGTATCCTTTTAAGTAAAAGTCAATGTGGTTATGGAGGTAAGAAAATCAACATGTGAAGTGCTCATAATTTATTTGTTGAACAAATGAATAACATTAGTGCACACTTGGGGCTGGCGCCGTGGTTCACTTGGTTAATCCTCTACCTGCAGGGCCGGCATCCCATATGGGCACCAGGTTCTAGTCCCAGTTGCTCCTCTTCCAGTCCAGCTCTCTGCTGTGGCCCGAGAGGGCAGTGGAGGATGGCCCAAGTGCTTGGGTCCCTGTACTCACATGGGAGACCAGGAGAAGCACCTGGCTCCTGGCTTCGGATCAATGCAGCACCAGCCATAGCGGCCATTTGGGGAGTGAACCAATGGAAGGAAGACCTTTCTCTCTGTCTCTCTATCTCACTGTCCACAACTCTACCTGTCAAATAAATAAAAAATAAAATAAATAAAATAATAGTGCACACTAACAGAATACTTTTTTCACATTGCCTTTAAGTCCCTACCTTTTGGTCACACCAGCATCTGTGGTCTGTATTGTGTTTAATGTGCTTTAGCAAAAATCATAGTGCTCCTGGATCCCCAACTGCTGCTGATGAATTTAGTTTCTTAGAAAGTCCCTGTGGCCTTTTCTACACCAAGACATTACCTTCTTTTATTTAGTTTTCTTTTAGCAAAAATAACAGTACAGGCTTTTTGAAGGCAAAAGTAACACAACTGCCACAAACGCAATCACCTGTGTACTTCAACTAAAGTTGGAAATGGTTACTTTGCCAGTGATTCTTTAAAGGCCATATACACAAAGAAGATGAAGAAATCTGTACATAAACCCTGTGATGCCATCTGATCCAGTGCTAGTGGATTCTTTAGAACCACAGTCAAGTCCATGATAGTGCTATCATTCAAATTCTTTGTCTTATTCAACACCTATATGTGTCAGCAGGCATTGGAGTGGACACTGTATCAGTATGATTCAGCCTGGGCTCTCAAAAAGCTAACATTTTAATGCTGGAGATAGGCAGTCATAATGCATTGTGATAAGATCTATAATATAATGCAAAGAAGCAGGAACAAGTAGGAAGAGACCAGAAAAGTACCATAGAGTAGTGACATTTGGCTCCTACAGACATGAAGCATATATATATGCAGAGTAAGATAATATAATTTCTGTTATAATATTCTTTGGATGTCATATTTTAGTCTTAAGACCCAAGATGAGAAACAGACATGACTTCTGGTTGACCACCATTATATCCTCAGTAGCATGACAGAGTTCTGTGCTTTGCTGGACCTCCTGACTGCCCAGCCACCATGGAATGCTCCTATGACTGTGCAGCCCCTCGACCATCCTCACTCAATTCATGTCTTGTAGTGCCTATAAGGCACAATCCATCAAGCATGAGTAAATAGGCCTATATTTATCATAGGAGGGGAGGAAGTAATTTGCATGACAAAAAATGTCATCTGTGGTAACAATACTTACTAAACTCACATTTGATGAGTGTTCTTTTTCCAATAATCTATTGATGTCTTCTCACCATCTTTATGGAAGTCTTGTAGGAGTCCATGCCCTCGATTCCACTTACGTGGGAGACACTTACTGCTGTCTCTGATGGGAAGGATAATGAAGCCATTCTACCAAATGGGCACATGCCCACATAGGCTATTCACATAGTGATACCTCCTGGAAACACCTAGCCAAGTAGTTGATGTAAACTCTTAGTGCTCTTGTGAGAGTCAGCAGTTGTAGGAGGCTGTTGGCTATAGAGAAGGCTGGAAATGACCCCTCAGTCAGAGCCTTGTGTGGAAAGTTGCATTACCATGGTCAGATCCTCATGGCCTGAAATTATTAACATGCTTGTATGGAGGGTGGATGTTCCTAGAGGAGAGCAGAAGTGACTATCAGGAGCTAAGGTAGCTCTCACTGAGCCTTGATCCATGGAGTGTTATTTATTTTTATAAATTCCACTTTAAAGCATATGGTGGTATTGGTGGTGCTTTCTTGTTGTGCACTTGGGCTTTTCTGTTATGCCAGTTGTTTGCAGGGAGCTTACACAGTCATTCTCATCCTTTGGGATGAGCTTATTGGTGTGTTGTGAACTTTGCATTTGCCTCTGTTTATATTCATAGGAGGTCTCAGTGAGCCCACCTAACATTCAAGTAAATGATTACGGGTGATTAGTGCATTCATCCAGCTAAAACTTGATTTGAAAGGGATAAGATCAATTAATGATTGTCTTGAAACTGTACTTGATATTTCCTTGTACAAGAAACACTTCTGGGGCCATCACCATGGCATAGTGGGTAAAGCCGCCACCTGCAGCATTGGCATCCCATATGAGTGCTGGTTTGAGTCCTGGCTGCTCCACTTCCAATCCAGCTCCCTGCTAATGACCTGATAAGGAAGCAAAGGATGGCCCGAGTGCTTGGGGCCCCTGTACCCACGTGGGAGACCTGGAAGAGGCTCCTGGCTTCAGATTGGCCCAGCTCCAGCCGTTGAGGCCAATTGGGAAGTAACCAGTGGGTGGACGACCTCATGCTCTTTGTAACTCTGCCTTTCAAATAAATAAATCAATCTTAAAAAAAAAAAAAAAAGAAACACTGTTACCACTTAAGTTTGCTAGGATGCCAAGGAATTTCTAAAAACATCAAATTAATACACATTATTAAACATATTTACACACACTGAACTATTTCAAAGCAGTAATCCTGGAATAAAGACAAAATAATACTGTGTATTTACATAACACCATAACACCTTTCATTAGAAAAATCTCAAGCCTTCACTAACTGACTAAGCTGCACAACACCCTGTGAGGTGTGTAGGAAGGAAGGTAGAACAATAAACAAGAAGTTGTTGAAGGGAGAAAGGCAAGCATTCCTGCTGGATAGCCCCTTGGCATTCAAGTTCAGGTCTCCCCATAATAAGGAAACACAGACTGTACCTGTAAATATTACAGATGATTCTTGACTTTAGTATGCTTTTATGTGTTGTTTTCTAGTCTAAAGTCTGGATTTTACTTTGAATTGGGCTGACAGGACAAAGATACAGGTTAAATCCAAACTGGACTACGACAGTGACTCCTAATCTGGTCATTTGATCCATTGCTTAAATTTCCATAAGCCAAATAAATGCAGTTTCCTTTGTTCTCACTTGGCCAGAATTTTTCTTAACAAAGTGTGAGCATCCATGCTCTGGAAGTGCCTAGAGATGGCCAATCATGTGCTAGGCAGTGGGAAAAGTGTGGGTGAGCCCTGGCCACCTCTGAGAAAGTCAGGACTGGTGGGAACAAACACAAGCCCAGGCCTGCCTCAGTGGCTGCCATGCCTTACACTGTCCATGATAGGCCTCGCCTACCACAGTGAGCACAGAGCTTACCAGAACTCCTGTGGAGTGTCTGGGGCAGGCCTGAAGCTTGATGCAGTATACTGCCAAGAGCACCAGCATGAACACAAGGATATTGGTACACCAACGAGAGTAGTGAATTTATATTTAGGGATATTAAAATGGCATATATTAAATTAAATTTTGAATTTACAATTTTATTGAGTTTCTAAAAAATTTAGTCCTGTAACATAGTATCCATTTGTTATTCCACACATCATGTTTATTCACCTGATCAGTTGAGGAAAAAGAACTTTCTCTATATATGTCTTTCCCAGAGTAAAGCCTTTATTTTGGCCTAACCTTTCAGATTTTCAGATAATTTAAGTGTCACTGATATCCATGATAGGATAGTTTTCAGACACTGTAATTTAAATGTCTCTGAAATGTAATAAATAGAGCTTTGTCTGGGTTTTGGAAATAATGTTTTCTTCCTAAACAGCTGTTCATTTGTATTAACAATTTTCTCAGTCTCTAGAAGAAAGGCAACATTTCTTTTTTTATATATAATCTTATCACCCTTTCATCCTGTTAACATCCTGTGTTCAGTGTATTGTTGTGTTAGTATTGCTGATATCCCTGTGCACCATGGGCATGTGACTGGCGGGGACCTCTGGGACTTCCAGACCAGAAGATACCACTCATTTTGCCTAAGTCTGTTCTAGGTCAAACCATCTCTTCCTGTCCTAGTATGGCTGGCTAATTTCACCCCCTTATGATTTCATTGGAGAATATTTTGATAAAGGCATTGAAGTATCCAATATTGCAAATATGAACAAGTCTGTGCCCCATCTTTAAATGGCAAAGGAAAATATCCTTGAGTTTTCATTTTGGAGACTCTAGTTAACACTCAAAGGATGGCAGTGTATGTGACCATAATGAAGATGGTGATAACTAACGCTTGATATAATATATGACATATGATTTCCTAACTATCTTATATTATAGGTAGAAAAGTTAGTAATAAAATTTCTTTTTACTTTGAAGAAATTCAAGCTTCGAGAGGCTAAATGTCACAAATTCCCATGGCTTATAGACTGGGCCTCCTATCTTTCTTTAACTCTGAGATTCATCTTAGGGAAGTATGGTTAAGATTGTAGGTTCTGGGACTGGCACTGTGGTGTAGTGGGTAAAGCTGCTGCCTGCAGTGCCAGCATCCCATATGGGCGCTGGTTCAAGTCCCGGCTGTTCCACTTCCAATCCAGCTCTCTGCTCTGGCCAGGGAAAGCACTGGAAGATGGCCCAAGTCCTTGGGCCCTTGCACCCATGTGGGAGACCCGGAGGAAGCTCCTGGCTCCTGGCGTCAGATCAGCACAGCTCTGGCCATCGCAGCCAACTGGGTAGTGAACCATCAGATGGAAGCCCTCTCTCTCTCTCTCTCTTTCTCTCTCTGTCTCTCTCTCTGCCTCTCCTTCTCTCCCTGTGTAACTCTGACTTTCCAGTAAATAAATCTTAAAAAAAAAAAAAAAAAAAAAAAAGAGTGTAGGTTCTGTTCTGTACCAAGGCAGTTTGGGTACAGATCCCAACTAACACTTCTATTCTGTCACTTCTGTTCTGTGCAGTTTGTAACAAGCTACTTTGCTTGGGCCTATCCTTCTTCATCTGTAAAAGTCTAACAATGATATCATCTGCCTTATAGGGTCCTTAAAAGGACTCAATGAGCTGTTTCACAGACGTGGTGAGAACAGGGCCTGACATAGAAATTACTCAACAAATATTAGTTACATGAGTTGCTAAAGTGCTCAACACTGGCAACAACGTGCAAGAGGAAGTCAGAGTGTGTATTTTTATTTATTTATTTTTTTGACAGGCAGAGTGGACAGTGAGAGAGAGAGACAGAGAGAAAGGTCTTCCTTTGCCGTTGGTTCACCCTCCAATGGCCACTGCAGCCGGTGCACTGCGCTGATCCGATGGCAGGAGCCAGGTACTTCTCCTGGTCTCCCATGGGGTACAGGGCCCAAGCACACTTGGGCCATCCTCCACTGCACTCCCTGGCCACAGCAGAGAGCTGGCCTGGAAGAGGGGCAACCAGGACAGAATCCGGCGCCCCGACCAGGACTAGAACCCTGTGTGCCAGCGCTGCAAGGCAGAGGATTAGCCTAGTGAGCCGCGGCGCCGGCTGTCAGAGTGTGTATTGTTTAACAGGTCCTATTCAGAGTAGACAAGCTCGGCTAAGAATGGCTAAGTCCATCTGACTCACACCATTGGAAAAGTTAAAATCAAACAGAATTCTAGCTCCCAGGGGACCACTGCAAGCCATGAAATTAATGAAAGACAAATAATCTAAATGCCCGCCTCTGGAAAACCAAGTCTTCTCAGCAGGACAGTGCTCATCTTCACTTCTTCACTCTTTTTTTTTTATAAAATTTATTTATTCATTTTGAAAGTCAGACGGACACACATGCACACACACACACACAGAGAGAGAGAGAGAGAGAGAGAGAGAATCTTCCATCTGTTGGTTGACTCTCCAGATAGCCAGAACAGCCCACAATGGGCCAGGCCAAAGTCAGGAACCAGGAACTTCATTCAGGTCTCCCACGTGGGCGGCAGGAACCCAGACACTTGGGTCATCTTCCACTGCTTCTTTCCCAAGCCATTAGCAGGGAGCTGGATTGGAAGTGGGGCAGCTGGGACACGAACTGCACCCATATGGGATGTGGGTGTCACAGGTGGCAGCTCTGCCCACCACGCCTCAACAGCAGCCCTTGGCCTTCACTCTTGGTAAGATAGGAGTGCTGCCATTTGACACAGCAGTGAAGTGGCCACTTGGGATGCCTGTATCCCATATTGGACTGCCTAGTTTGAGTCCCAGCTCCTCTGCTGCTGATCCAGCTTCCTGATAATATGCACCCTAGGAGGCAGCAGGTCATGGCTCAAGTACTTGGATCCCTACTACACACCTAGGATACCTGGATGGAGTTCTGGGCTTCTGGTCAACTATTATAGGCATTTGAGGAGTGAACCAGTAGAAGGAATATCTCTCTTCGTCTGTCCCTTTGCCTTTCCAATAAAAATGAAAATTAATAAATAAAAACTTTAAGAAGATAGGTGGGCTGTTTCATGATGATGCATTCTAGAATACTCCTGTGAAGCCTTCAAGTTTCATACCCTTAAAGTTTGAAACCCATGGGGCACCTGGTGCTTAAACACCATTGAATTCCAAGTAAAGCATCTCCATTCACAATTTATTGTGCTAAGACGCTCCTGGAAGCTGTTATTACCTGTTGACTGACAAAGTGATCAAAGGTTTACGAACTTGGAAACACTGGAACAGTAACAAATGCTTTTATTTTAAGTCCTATTCCACTCTGATGTGAAATTAACAATGAAATCAGGAGCATGGAAACGAGGGTACTAGAGGAGGGAACAAGTGACAGAGTCTTGGCTTATGGAAATCTATCCGGTTCCAATCAGGTAAAGGAGAGATGTGGGGGGTGGGGGGTCTCGGGCACAAACAGAGTGATAGAGTGACAGAGAAAAACCCACTTGAGATTACATCATCCTTGCCTCCTTACATCAGAAATAAGAGGAGAGTCCACCAGAGAAGCTCGGTGGCTTTGTTTGGAGAGACCATAAATCCAGACTTCAGTTGCACCCACTCACATTTCTTCATGTCAGTGTCTGATCAGCAATCTCCAAATGTTCTAGCATCCGTCCTTTGCAAATGATTTTGATTCGGAAGCCTTCTACTGATAGTTAATTCTTACTGAAAGACTATTCTTTTGATAAGAAACTTCTGGTAATTTTAGCAAAGTTCAACCATATTCTAAATATATGGTGACAGCTTTGTTGGTGTCTGTTTGTGTGGATGCAGTCAAATGCATATGTCAAGTCCTGCCATCTTATAAAGAATGCTATCTTAACTTTTAACTGTGTCGTCAGGAGCACCTCATTCATAGAACATTCAGGCTATGTATGCGTGTGCATACACATACATATGATGCTTGAACCATGTATTCTGTAGAAATTGGTGGCATACACAGAGATTTGGTTCAAGACGAGGAAATCAAATACACAGTAGCTTTAGGTAAGTTCCACCCAGTGACAATGTGGCATGGACAGGAGGACACTGAATTTTAAATAGAGCAGTCTGGCTTTGCTTCATCTCCACTGTTTTACAGCTATCATTGTGATCACGGGTTTCTGAGACAGACCTGGAATTGTGTTCCAGCTTTGCTGCCTACTATCTATATGAACTTAGGCAAGATGTAGCCTCCCTTAGCTTTGGTTTCCTTGTCCATACAATGAGGATCATAATAATATCAATAATTACTTTTCCAAAAAGTTTGTTTGTGTTGAGATTTTTAAATGGCTGGGAAACTGCTTAGCTCATTGATGGTGCATAGAAAGGGCTCAATAGTACTGTTTATTGAATTAGTTATTCGTGTTGTTGAATCTCGGTTACTCGTTCATTAGATAGAAGAAATACTTTCTACACAACTGAGCTTTTTCAGAGTTGAATGGGCTAATGAAAAAGCACTTTATATATGCTCAAACGTACTCAAGTAAAATAATAGCAATTATGATGTATTTTCACTTATTCAGACTCTAAGTGACAGTCACCTTACATACTGTGTCTAACTCTTGACAGTCCTGTGATATAAGTAGCATTCTTCTGTGTTGCAAATGAAGATAAAAATTTAAAAGAATTTGCTTAGGATCATGCTTAGATCTCAAACTAGATCTGTTTTATTTTAAATCCCACTTGGCATTCTGCATAGCCACATCTCAATGATAATAGCCCTGCGAATTGTTATCATAGCTTATTTTTCTTATGGATGATAGAATTTGGATTCTGGTATCTAGTTTGGCCTGATATCTCACCTTGGAATAGTATAGCATCCACTGCATGTATTTTATAATAAAATATATGATGTTAATGAAATGCACTTAGCATATCCTCATTCACAAACTTGCATATATATCCATCCACAAAAGATAGATCTTTGTACTGCTAAGCCCAAAGCAATGAAGACAGTTCCAAAAAGAAAAAAGAAGAAAAAGATATGGCAGCAGTGTTCTAGACAATGACAACATCAAAATATGTATGCAGGTTTCAAGGTAAATCAAGGGAAGGGCATACACTTTTTTGAGTGGCCACATTCTGATCTTTTAATTGCAATTTTCAATGCTTTTTAAGTCACTCCTCATGTTTTTACATGTCAGTTACATGAATTTTCATTCATGTTGTAGATTACAAAAGAAACTGAATTTACAATGTGATGCCCCTGTCTGCATACTAATGATAAATAGCTTATTGCTCACCAGCGCACAGTGATCTGCTCAGATTGGCATACTGCGGCCTGGGCGTATCCTTGAGGTAATATCTCTCATACACATGTACCTGCGTGCCTGGTGTACTGTAGTGAGATAGATGTGGGCTTCTGAGTTTGGCCCCTTCCTAAACGCCTTGCTTTGCTGAATGGTGTGTGTGTGTGTGTGTGTGTGTGTGTGTGTGTGTGTTTAACTTTTAAATCTCATTCTCCTTATCTATTACATTGAAATAATACCTGTCGCTTAGAGCTTCTGGGCAAATAAAGGGACATTACAGATAATTGCACAGCATTTAAAACATGCACTTCCAGGGGCCTAGGGATGTGGCATAGTGGGTTAAGTCACTTCTGTGATGCTGGCATCCCATATGAGCACTAGTTCAAGTCCCTGATGCCCATTCCTGATTCAGCTCACTGCTAATGCACCTAGGAAAGCAGAAGATGGCCCAAATACTTAGGACTCTGTCACTGATGTGGGAGACTTGGATAACATTTCTGGCTCCTGGCTTCCACCTGCCCCTGCCCTGGCTGTTGGAGCCATTTGGGAAGTGAACCAATGGATGGAATATCTGTTATCTGTTTCTCTCTCTGTCATTCTGCCTTTCAAGTAAATAAAATGTATAAAAACGAACATGTAACTTCTCTTCCCACCCCTTTGTCTTTTTTTTAAGCAACCAGAAACTTTTTTTATTTGAAAGTCATAGTTACACAGAAGGAGAAGGGGAGGTGGAGAGAAAGAGAAAGAGAGAGAGAGAGAGAGAGAGTGAGAGAGTGAGTCTTCCATCTGCTGGTTCACTCCCCAGTTGGCTGCAATGGCCAGAACTGCACCAATCGAAAGCCAGGAGCCAGGAGATTTTCCCAGGTCTCCCACATAGGTGCCAGGGCCCAAGGACTTAGGCCATCTTCCACTGCTTTCCCAGGCCATAGCAGAGAGCTGAATCTGAAGTGGAGCAGCCAGGACTCGAACCGGCACTCATGGGATGCCGGCACTGCAGGCAGCAGCTTTACCCACTATGCCACAGCACCGGCCCCTCCCTCTTTGTCTTAAAAAAAAAATCCCGACCACTTTTGCAACAAAGGAATATTTGCTTTCTGGCTACATTATGTTTCCACGGACATGAAAAACTATTTCCGGTTAACCAATACAAAGTCCAGGAAAATTTACAAGATCAGACACTTGGCTTTTTACCTGTGACCGAAATTACCACCAGTGGAGCTGTCACAAATGCAGAGTGCCGTCTGCCCCGATGTGGAGCAAATGTCCCCGCTGGCCCTGATGTGGCTGAGGTTGTACTAATTTCCTCTACCCGCCCCCCTTCACAGTTTTGCTCCTGAAGCCAGCACCTTGGCCTTCATCACTCACATGTGTCTCCCAGGTTTTGCTTTTAGTTCGGAAGAAAGTCCCGATTTTCACCTGTGTCTTTGATCCCTGGCCTTACAGAGTTTGGGTTGCTTTTTTTTTTTTTTTTTGGTCTTTTAATAATCCCCCACCCCAACTGCTCTAAGTTACAAATGGCCAGATTTCAGTCATCAGGAGAGTAGAATGTATTATTTTTTTGCAGCCTGTCTCACTGGGGGCCGGATTCCAAGGAGGCAGCCCGTGTGCTCACAGGCCAGGAGAGCCAGGATTTCAACAGTGTCAACAATCTTTGCTCATCATACCAAAAAAGCCCTGTGTCGGTGCCGACTCATTAGCATACAGCCGTGCGGTGCTTGCTAACAAAGCAGGCTCTGGGTATCTGCTAGTTTCTCAGCCTGTCGGGCTTCCTTGACCGAAAAGAAGAAATCGCCTCAGGCAAGGATGCTGTCCGAGGATTCTCAAAGAGAGTGAGAAAGAGAGTTTTGAACTGGTTTTAAAGTAATCATCCCTTGGAGAAAGGAGACCGTCCATTCTTTGTTTTTTGTTTTTTAATTTTGTTTTAAATCGCTAAAGAGAAAAAAAAAAAAACAAACCCTGGCTATCTAGTTAAAAATGATTGAACCTTGAATAATTCCTGGCCATCCCTTTAATGGTTTTATTTTGTTAAAACACCTAAAAAAATTATCTGTCTGGGCAGAGGTATACAGCGTGCCCTTCTCTCGGTCTGTCTCTATCCCTCTTTTGTTGGGGGGATGGAGGGAAGAAGAAACGTACAAGCAGATGTGCTGCTAGATCTACAGGCTTCTGCCAACCATATGGCATCTTAAAGAAAGATGGTTGGAGCGTCTGGATTAGCAAAGAGTCGGGATGGGAAGCCATGTGTCGTGTTGGTACAGGCAGTTGTTTGAGCTCTCTCTAAATGGCTTCAGGAGATTGTGTAATGGAACAAATGGTCCTGCGAGCCCAGGAACAGCCTTGCCGCTGCTGGAGAGGCAATTGGCCCTCGGGCGGGTGCTGCTCCCCTTGCTCCCCCAGTGTTATGTTTTCTTCTTCAGTGTTCTTCCGACTCGCAGGATTGACTCAGAACTTGTCCATTTAGAATTATGCTCTGGGTTCTCCCGCCTCTATGTCCGGGTGAATGCTCTCTCCCTAATTTGGTAATTAATAATGTCTTCCTCAGTATCTGCTCCCTCAGCCCTCGGCAGGGGGTCCAAGCTCAGCCTCTGACAAAGGAGGTTATCCAGCTATTTGGGGGGGATGTGTCCCTCCCACCAGAGTTTCCAGAAACCCTAGGAGATGGAAAACCTTTCATTTCTTAGTGAGCTGAGTTTTATGAGATCCTTGGTGTTGAACACATAAGAGGTATGTCTCCTCACTGTTTGGGGGCCTTGTGTGTATCATTTACACACACACACACACACACACATACAGTAACTCCATTACAGTGAACTCATTGGACTGCCATTTACTAAGCAATTTGAGACCTCAGGACTGTCCTCCCTAATACAAAATGTAGACACAAGTTTGAGAATTGAGACACTGTGATGCTGGCAGCACGTTGGCAGTATTTCAGCTATGGTCAAGTCCTCAGACCATTCTTGTTTTGAGAGGCCAGAAGCAGAAGATGCCCTGAGACCTTGCAGGCAGTGCAGATCTGCTGAGCTTGCTGTCTTAGCCTAGCTGCGTGGACAGTCCACCTACATTCTAAGTCAGACGGATCTTATCTTCTGGTAGTTTCATTGTGCATGCAGTGCAACGTCTTTAGCTGCTAGAAAAGTTAGCGGTTAAAACTTACCTCCACCTTCCTGGAGTAAGATAGCAAGTGTATCACAAATTGTGCTTATGGAAGACGAAGTGGCTCCGCTCATGGATTTGTTCAGAGAACCTGACATCAAATAAGTTTGAATTAGGTGGTCAGTGCGGGTCAGTGAGGGCTGGCTGCTTAGTGCCTGGTTTAGGCTGCACATTATGCGAGCAGAGTGCACTGAATACCAACACCTTCTTTCTCATAGGCAATGACTCTAACTACACAGGTCACCATAATGGGAGCAACTAGGAAATGCAGCATTTGGGATGAATATGAGTTACCTGTGCTCAACTCTAGGAAATAGGAGGCTAGCCATGTCTGTTATGGCTTCCCTCAAAGCGACTTGGAGCAATGAAAATACATTCTAATTTATTTACTGCATAATGATGCAAAGCCTTCTCAAAAAGAGAAATGAAAGCTACAGAATGGCTGACTGGGCTCCAGTAGGAGAAAAGGGCACAGAACCTAGAAATGGGAATGTGTCTTCAGACTGTCATCATTTGGATGCACTTGCAGCTCAGGCAAGCAAGTTTTACTATCTTAAAGTCATCTGAAAAAAAAAGCATCCAAAGACTGTTAGTCTTCATTGATAACTGTTTTCTGCAAGGATAAGATGTCACTCAGAAATTTCAAATAAAGCACTGTTTCCTTTTTGTGCATTCTTTGTATTTAAAATTTTATTCTTCTAGATTTGAAACACTGCTTTTCTAAAGAGCTCATTTCTTACTGCACATGTGAAGTGTTAGAGTATTCCTACTTTGTCCTCTGAGTCTGAGATCTGTGTGGGGGTGGAGTGTCTATGGAAAGCATAATTTTGATTGTTATCTACCACATGGAAGAAATTACCACTTTACTCTCTTTTACCTTCCAAGTGTACAGGGTCCCAAATTTGTCAGCCTTAGAATCTCTTGAAACAATGCAATTAAACTGCAACATATTTCCTAACATTCTTAATTAAGACAGTGACTGAAAAATGTAGATTAACAGAAGTTACTGTTTTTATCAACATATTTTCTCTCTTTCCCGCCACCATCACATCCTCCTTCCCCCACCCCTTTTTGCTTTAAATGTCTGATGTCAGTTTCGTCCACATGTACATTATGCACATGGCACTGAAGAAACAAAGTAAAAAATTCTCTTTTAATTCTGAGCTGCATGCCCAGCGCCACATGCACTGTCTGTTACATGTCGCTTCTTATGAGGTTCATGCTGGGAGTTTCTTTTTAAAGGCAAAGTGTTTCTGAAGGAAAGAGTTCAGGTTGGGCAGATTGTGTTAGAAAAATCGCACTGCCTCCGAGTGGAATTAATACACTGATTCTTCTGTGCAGGCTCAAACTGGCAGCGTGTGCAAAAGTTCAAGAGTGTCTGGGAATTGAAATATGGAGGAGAAATCGGGAGAGGGAGCAGAGACAAAGAATTGGAAGTAGGGCTCAGAAGTGAAACTCATGGTAACTTTGTAAAGAAAGGGAGAGAATTCAAGTATGAACTGGGTCATAAAGCAGTTCTGGCTGACAGTATTGTCATCACGAAGTCCTGTTTTCCCTAGCACATTTTAGGACTGATCTTAAAATTCAGTGTAGCTATTGGGATGGAGGTGGGGGCAATGCCATACCCAGCACCTTTTCACCCACCTTGTTTGAGTCCTTGCTAGTTTCAACTAAGTCCCATGAGAAGCATAACCTCTAATGTAGAAATCAAAACAGGCTGTAATACTCCCTTGGCCTATAGGCCAAGATTTTTCCCTCTTTAATTAAAATTTGAGTCCTTCCTGATCATCAACAAACAGCGTTTCATTTATTTGTTTACAAATAAGGAATTAAAAAGTAAGATGAGCAAATACAACCACGCAGCACCTTTCTCATCACGAGGAAATCAACCTTTCTCCTGATTTCTTCTCAGGGGAAAGAAATTGGGACGTGAGCGTGGAGTTAATGAAGCTTTCACCCATCTCCCTCCCTCAACTGCCATCTCTCTTTAATCCTCTCCTGCTGCCAAAGTCCAGAGGCCCGTTGAGCCCCCGCGGAGTCTCCCGAGCCAGATGCTCCGCACCCAGCCTCCCGCCCCCCACCGTCTGAGCTCGCCGCCCTCCAGGTGCGGGGCGCCTGCCCCGAGGAGGTTCGGGGCCCTCCCGGGGGACGGCAGGACGCCGGGCAAGCCCGGGCCGCCGAGTGTCCAGAGGCGGAGCCGGCGGGAGGTCGGCACGGGCGGGGAGACCCGGCGCGCGGCGGCGCTCAGAGCTGGAGCGCGGAGCTGCCGCGGAGTGGGGCGCCTCCGGCCCAGAACGCGCTCCGAGGTGGCCCGAGAGCAGGTGCTGGCGTGCCGGAGGCACTCGCGGAGCCCTGTTGTCTGCTCAGCCTGCAGAAGCAGTTGCCCAGCCTGGGGTAGCATACCGGCTGGGAGTTCCCGGGACGCGGCGTGGCACTGCAGGGCTGTGCTCCGTGCGCTCGCGGAAAAGCTGAATACGGGAAGGGCTCGTCCGGAGCGCGCACAGCCGCTCCCTAACTCCGTCAAACTTAAGACTTAAGCATTCTACTGGCAAGCAGCGGGAGGGGGGGAAATATTCTACCTTCTGTTTGGCAGTTGCTCTTTTTCTGAAGCAGGAAATTCTCTGTGTGGATGACTCAGTACACGGGTACTCCCACTGCCACATGGGTCAGGGGCTGGGGAGACGGTCGGAATCCTGCCCGTGCATCTTTTAAAATGGGAGTCTGCAGCCGGTGGGCATGGAGCTGCCCCCCCAGCCCACCAGGCCCTGTGGCCCCTCTCCTCCTACTGTGCTTTCCGTCAGGACGGCTGCTTGTACTGCCCTGGAACCTAATTTCTCCCAAAACAACCACCAAGGAACCGGCACCTAGGAATTAAACCCTACGTGATTTAACATGAAAGGTGGAGCAGGGGTTCTTTGTGAAATCTGGGAGCTGGGGCCTGTGCAGGGAGGGACTGCCTACTGTCCCCTGGAGCAGACCCAGATGAAAGTCTCGCCTTCCCTTTCCCTTCTGTCCCTCTTATTCAGGAAATCTTAATTTAGGAGAAAATGAGGATTCTGTTCCACAAGGAACACTGTGTCTTGTCGCTGGAGCACGCTGCTGCTCCTCTAAGGCTCCCTTGCTATCCATCTCAAGGACTGCACGTCTTGTGCACATAGATACTTTCTGGTTGGAACACCTAAAAGCTGATTGATGACAGGGAGGTGGTACTGAACTGGCATATCCCAGAGGAGTCTTCCTATGTGTTCTCTTTGCCATCTTCCTCAGTGCCACAGTGATTCCCTGGGCTACCCGAGCACTGTGTTAGCTTGAGATGATAAAACAAAACAAAACAAAAGGAGAAAGGACTGCTGGAAGCCTTCACTGATTCTTTTGCCACTCGTTAAAATTCAAAAATTTGCAGCCCAAATATTAAAAAATTGACTTAGTTCATTTCTTCTCCCCCACAGTGGCATGTAACTGGGCAGAATCGGGCTCTTCTGCTGGAGCCCGCTGGAAACCAAAATGAGCCCTCCAGCAGGCCTAATCACTCTGATCTGTCATGGACCTTCTAGCTGGAAGAGTTATGCCATCATATAATCCCAACACTCAGCACCGTGTGGAGGACCCCCTTTTACTAAATGATTTATTACTCTTAGCAGAATTCCTTTGGCGGCAGATTTTATTTCTGAGTCACTCTGTTCAGCTCAATTGGTCGCCTTCAGTTACCGTGGCAACCAGCAGATGGGGTTCTTTGACAAGGGTCAGCAGGGAGGCTGTGTCGGTATAGAGGGAAGAGAAGCTAAATAAAAAAGCTTTCGGCATTGACAGTTCTGTAGTAGATGTCCAGGAGTTGTTATCAAATTACTTGCATTAAAACCTAATTAAGATGTGTGCCAGTAAGTGCACTGTAGTGACTGAATCTGGTTATTACTTAGCTGCCATGGGCTCACTCCTATTCCATCGTACCTCTGTGACCAATTTGGCTATCCCAGGGATGGTCAGCAATGAAGGAAACCGAGGAGGAGCTCACAACAGTGGGGGGCTCCAAACGCTCCAGAACCCCTCTCAGAGGGCTTTGGTCTTGGGAGCACCACGAGGACCTCACTAGAACAGAGTCTTTCTGAAAACACAGCCCTGTCCATGAACACCTGTTAGAGGGTATCTGAGCAGGACTGCCCTGCATCTTATAGCTTTGTATCTTTAAGACGGTTGTTGCTTTAATTGCAAATAGCACTCATCCCAATGAAACGGGTCTTTGGCTCTTCCCAGTTGCAGAATCCATAAATCCACAGAGGTGGGACAACTAAGTGCAAAGGATATTTTCTGTAGAAGAGGAAAGGGATATTATTAGGTCACTTGGCAAAACCAGAATTCAGTAGGTTAACTAAAAGCATTATATTGATATTAAATTCACTGTAGTAGATAGTATGCCATAAGAGAAGATTTTGTAAGAGGAGATCTTTATACACAGGAGGTACACTGCTGCATCTAGGAGAAAAAGGGCAATGGTATATGCAACTTGTTCTCAAAGGTTCAGAAAAAAGTACTATATACTTGTATACACACGAAAAAGTATAATAAATAAAATGGGGCAAAATTAACACAACAGCTGAATTCAGTTCAGCGATATGTGGGTATTCTTGGAAATTTTTGTCAGTTTAGCATTATTTCCAAATAAACCAAAAGGATTCATACCTTTGGGATGAGGGAAGGATATGATACATAAAGCAATGTGGGCTTTTCTGCTAGTGCTTCTGTATGGCCTTAAGCCCAGTGCAGCCTGGATCCTACTCTGTGATGATTCTGATTTTCAGCAATTTCCATTCCTCTGCCCCATTTTCTTTGAACAATGGGCCGCAGTTGCCATGACTCTGCTTTTTTTTTTTTTTTTTCAAAAGAGCTGGTTGAGGTAACTCAAGCTTGAGACAGATGGTCTTCTAGGTTCTTTAAGATCCAAGATTCTTAGGGCAGGCATTTGACATAGGGGTTAAAATGCTGCTTAAGATGCCTGCATCCCATATCCTTGTGCCAGGGTTCAAGTCCTGCCTCAGCTTCTGATTCCAGCTCCCCAGTAATGTGTACCTTGGGAGGCAGCTGATGATGGCTCAGGGTGGAGTTCTTTTAAAGTGGCTTGGATCCTGAGGCTGGCACTGCGGCTCACTAGGCTAATCCTCCACCTGCAGCACCGGCACCCCGGGTTCTAGTCACGGTTGGGGCGCAAGATTCTGTCCCGGTTGCTCCTCTTCCCGTCCAGCTCTCTGCTGTGGCCCGGGAAGGCAGTGGAGGATGGCCCAAGTCCTTGGGCCCCTGCACCCGCATGGGAAGACCAAGAAGAAGCACCTGGCTCCTGGCTTCAGGCAGCCATTTCGGGGGGTGAACCAATGGAAGGAAGACCGTTCTCTCTGTCTCTCTCTCTCTCTCACTGTCTAACTCTGCCTATCAAAAAAAGTGTCTTGGATCCTCAGCAATTTTTTAAAATGTTTATTTATTTTCATCTACTTGAAAGGCAGAATGAGAGTGGGGAGGGTGGAGAGAGCAATCTTGCATCTGCTGGTTCACATCCCAAATACTTGCAGCAGTCTGGTCTGGGCCAGGCTGAAGTCAAGAACTCCATCCTCGTCTCCCACGTGGGTGGTAGGGACACAAGAACCTGGGCCATGCTCCACTGTCCTCCCAGATGCATGAGCAGGAAGCTGGATCAGAAGTGGAGTGGCCAGGTCTCAAACTGACACTCCGATATGGGATGCCAGCATCACAAGCAGCGGCCTAATCCCCAGCACCACAATGATACCCCTTAAAATAAGTTAAATGAAAAAAGAATGTTGAAGTCTTCTTGCCAGATCCATTCACATCCCTGTTTCACATTGTGAGGATCCCTTATTCCCTGTATTACAAGCCCCGCCTCTATCAGATGGCTTCAGGTTACAAGGTAGGGATGCAACAGATGTTCCTCATCGACTTAACGTGAAACTGTGCCACCTTTCTGTTAGAAGCGCAGTTTTAAGCAGTCAGTCTGTGAAAAAGCCTCAGTGACGTTGTCAGAGGCTTCAGGGTCCTGCTAAAGGCAGTGGCTCTGCTACCTAAAACACTAAATCTGTTGCCTTGGCCATTCATCCAAGCACTGAGCGGTCACTGAGGGCCACTGTGGCACTGTGGGAGCCACCAGTAAGAAGCTTTCCAAGGTGGTACCGGGAGCTTCAGGCCCCCTGTTTTTGCATCATTTGTGCTGTACCAGGCTGTGGACTGGGTCATTGTTGCCCAAAGTGTGGCTTCCAGCCCAAAGCTGGTCCTCAAACTGTTTGTAGCTGGTCTGTGACACAATGAGAAATGAAATCAAGACTGTTCAGAGACTTTGAGAGTAGTTGGACAGTGCGATCTCATTTCCATTGCACATCACAAAACCATCAGTCTGTAATAGATTGGAAATTTGAAAGGAATAAAAAACAAAACCAAATCTGGTTCTTTCCATCGAGCTAGTGGGAGAATCCTAGGCTAGGGATGTCCTCTTCCTCACACCTTAGCAGCTTCCCAGAACGTTGCCTGGGACATTATCTTTCTTAAGATCCTTCTTGAAATCTGTATATTTTAGTAAGGAATTAAAGATTTGGCCAACCCTTTTAAAAACATTTTGAAATGCTGCCATCACTGGAATTGAAGAGTTACACTTCCAGTGTAAGATTTGCTAGACAGACTGGGTAACCGTGGGCAAGTCACTTGTCCTCTCTGGGCCTCGGTGTGACCATGGTGGGCTGAAATGAAAGGTCTGAAAAGCTCCCAGCTCAAACATGACCTGATGGTTTGGGGGAGAAGAGTGGGGTGGGGGTGGTCTTTCCTCTATGTCTGTTCCCAAGCAGCCCACTATTTTACCTCTGTAGACAGCCAAAGCTAACTGGAAATTTGAAAGAATGAAAAATTTAAAGGGCATTACAGGAAAATAAATTCTCTTTATTAACAGTGTAAACTCTTCCCAGGACTGCATGAGCCTCAGGATGAATTAACTCTATTGAAATCATTATTGACTAGGGTGGATTTAGGCAAAGGAAATTTAAAAAGCAAAGCAGCCATTGAAAGTACCTTAACTTTGTGAGTGAGGATGAGGTGCTGGAATTGTGTTCTAGACTCCTAAGAAAACTGCTGATTCTGGCTAATTCTGTATGACTGCATTAATAAGATGGAAATATATAAAATACAGTAACAATTTCTAAGTATTGGATCAAAGCATACAACTTTGAGGTATCTATAAAAATTAATTACCTAGACCACTAATTAGAGTAACAGGATTTTTAAAACTTCAATTTGGGTCACCTAGATACTTGAAGGTGATACTTGAAGATAGAAACCTAGTAAAATTTTATGAAGTCATAAAGTAGAAATGTGGAACTGGAAGAGATATTAGATATTTTCTAGCCTCAGTGTTTTCTCTAGAAGGTCAGGTAAGAAATATTTTAGGCTCCGTGGCCATGTGGTTCCCATTGCAACCGCTTAGCCTCGTGGTATGAAAGCAGCCACAGACAATCCGTGGATGAATGAGCATGGCCACATTGCCCTGAAAGCTGACTTAGAGGCACTGAAAGTTGAATTTCATACAACACTCACTCATTATTCTCTCCCCTTTTGATTTTTATTTCAATCATTTAAAAAATGAAAAAAGCATTCTCAACTAGCAGATCGTACACAAATGGGCAGCGGGCCAGCGTGGATTTGGCCTGTGGTCTGAAGTTTGCTGACCCAGTTCTAGCTTATCCTCTCATTTCACATGTGAAGAAACTGAAATTCAAAGTGATCACAGGATTTGCTTAAGTTCTCATGACTGATGCCAAAACATTTTAGGAGCAGACTAGGAAAGTTTTCATTTAGACAGTTGGTTGTTTTGATGATCAAAATTGAAGCCACATAAAAATTATTCTCCAGAAGAACTCATTTTGTATGTGTGATTAATACTGTGAATTATAATGTACCAGTGGTGCTTACACTTGAGAATTCATCAGAATCACCAAGAGGGAGGGCTTATAAAAATGCAGACTGCTGGGCCCACCCCCGGCCTTTCCAGTCAGGAGCTGTGGAGGCAGGATTTTCTGTCTAACAAATGCAGAACCTGTGCTTGGGAGAGATCAAACCTCTGGCCCGATGTGTTCATGATGGGATTTTGAACTCCTGCCTCCCACTTCCAAGTCCCGTCCTTGTTGACCTATTCCAGGATTCTTCCAAGTAAATGGCTGACTCCAATAGCATACTTTATTTAATTTAAATGTTACACTTTTTTCAGGAACAAAGTTATTGCATATAAAAGTAACCTGTACCATAAATGGCATCACAGGCCTTACACTTACCATAAATATTGTGCTCAGATAAGTCATTTGCTCATTCCAGTCACCTCAATGTCGGGCACCTTGCTGCGTGCTAGAGGAGCGGAGCCCAACAAGATGGCGTTCCTGCCCCGGGGAAAGCTGTAGTTCAATGGGAGTGGTAGACAGGGGAAGTGGAGAGGAGAGGCCTGGGGGAACTTTGCAAGGTTGGAACAGTCACACTGAGTCTTAAAGGGCCAGGAAGGGGAGGAGTTGGCCACAGGAGGGAAGGGATTCCAAGCAGAGAGCACAGCATGAGCGCAGTGGCAGGGAGTGTGGGGCCTTTGTGCAGAGCAGTTTGGAAAGGATAGGATGTGGGTGTGTAGGCTGGGGAGAATTACACCAGAAGCCAAATAGTGGAAGTTTTGATCACGCTTGCAAAGGAGTTTGGCCTTATGCTTAGATATACAGGTAGCCATCACCTGAATGGAATTGTGTTCAGAAGGATCCTTCTACTCTAGCTGTTGTGGGGAGTATGGATTCCAAGGGCCAGGGGGAAGCCAACAGCGACAGACCCATGGGAAGGCTTTGCAGGAATGTGGATGAGGAATGCTGACAGAGGGAAGGGGAGTGGGTTGGACAGGACAGGCTGGGGAGAGGTTTAGAGGGCTCATCCATAGAAGCTACGTGGATGGTAAGGGACAGGGAGGAGGCAAGGAGGAGTTGGGGGGATGCGAGATTGGGAGTGATCTCACCATGTGAGAGGGACACAGGGAGGAGCATTGGGAGATGTGTCCAGCGTGTCACGTGGTGAGAGCCAAGGGGACTGAAATGCTGAGGGGCGGCGGGAGGCAGGGATTGAGTGTTGAGGCTCCTCAGTGTCTCCGCTGGAGCCCTGGGTGTGAGAAGGAAACCTGGCAGGTGGAATGCTTCCAGGGAGTAGCTTGCTGAGCCCGGCTCAGGGTCACACCAGCATGTGAGGGTCTGATGGAGGAGGAAGAGAGTCTGGATAGTAGAGGTCTCCTGTAACCAGGGGAGTTGAAGGAGAGTGATAAGTAGCACACAGGGCAGCTGGGTGTCTGTGCCTTGCTTTTTGCATTCACAAAATACAGATAATAATAATACCTGCAGTGTGGTATTGTTATGGGGATTACATTAGTGAATGAATGTAAAATGCTCACAATAAATTAGTTAATGACTATAAACAGCTTACAATCTTGGGCATTTAGTAGATGCAGCAGCAAATATTTATGGGCACTACTGGGAATAGTAGAGAAGGAAGTGCATATTTTACAGTTACAACATTTGCACCTTTTAAATCCATAAGATGCTTGAAAAAACATTCTTCATGTCCACAGGGAGGCCCCTCTCCCAAGGAAACCGTGTATCTGTGCATTTTGAGAACATTAGAAGAGGAAGGAAAATCTTTGCCTTAGAGTGACCACAGGGAAGAGGGTGTGGTCTGAAAACATTTCAGAACCAAAGACATTTTACCACCACCACCACCACTACCACCAAAACCAAAAAGGAAACCAAAGCAAACAAACCCTGCACCCCACAGCAGGCTGTGGCAAGTTCCCGGGTGAAACTAAAACCTCCTCATTGAAAAATCTGCGGGCACTGGGGAAGAGGAGGGCTGGCCTGGAGGAGAAACTCTCCCATAGTGGCCCTGGGGTGCCGCAGTGGGCTCACAAGTGTTCATTTGGTTATTATACCTCCAAACTCTATTTATACACTGCATATATTTTGTATGTATCACATACAACATAAAAATTTAAATATATGTATTCACTTGCTTTCACAGTATTCATAGCAAATGAGTGTCTGAAGCATAGGACCAGAGCTGGCAGCTTGCACCGCTTCTGTTTTGCATAAGATATTTTCCCCAGCCCACTCAGCTCCATAAAGTTGTTTTGTATTTCGCCATTTGCTCCATCTTATCTTGAAGTCTTGCATATTTTGTTAAAAATGGTGGTTCTGACAATGCTGACGGGGTGTGGCTCAGAGGATTGCTGTTGGCCCAATAGAGATGTGCCCAGGGCCCAGCACCCACATGAGTTAGTTTTTTGTGATTTTATCTATGTTGATGCCTTTATAAACCTGGGCCTGTTTGTTCCCATGGTGACTGCTACCCCTTCCACACCAAGAATACCTGCTGAGGCCTTGGCACAGAAGGGGGCGGGATGGGGCCCTGTGCTGATTGCTCCACACCAGCGTGGGGCAGCAGCCCTTCCTCATGGACCAGCTGACCGCTGTGAGGGCAGGGAAGCCCAGCTGCTTCATGGGAAAGGGATGAGGCCTGGGACAGGGGCAGGAGGCATAGCCACAATGACAACACATTGCAAATACCAAGCTGGTCCTGAAGGTCTCCCTGGGATAGGACAACTCTCTGTTTCCAAGATAAATGCATGTCTGGGGACAAAAAGTTCTAAATTAGAGTGAAGTCCTGAAGTCTGGTGATTCAGTCTTTCTCCTGCTGTGGGGAGCCTCCTGGGGTCTGCAGGATGCTGGGGCTCCTTGCAGAAGGGGCTGCTGCCTAAGCAGACCCAGGATGGCAACCCTGCTTGCTCTTTTGATGTTTAAGGCCTTGCAGAGGACATAGCTAAAAACAAGAAATTATAGTCTCTCAAAATAGTAATGACACAGCCCTAAGCCCTGCAAAGAAGTTCCCAGCCCTGTGAGGACCAAGAGGAGTGACCTCCCAGGCAGAGCTGTGGCAGGTGTGGAGGTCACAGGCTACGGGAGAAGGACAGGGGTGCTGGGTGTGCAGGAGCCCTGGCCAGAGGGAAGAGCAGGAGAGGGACCGAGGTCATGTGGAGTTGTGTCTTCCTAAGAGGGTGCCCTCCGCTTGGCACATGTCTGTGCCCCAGGCCGGCACTCTTGTCCTAAGAGGGCCCCTGATGCCACCTGCTGCCTTGCTCCGTTTCTCAGCAACAGCAGAGCCTTCCGCCTTGGTGGGGCTAGGGAGGCTGCCGAGCTCCGAGCTCCGTGCTACATGCCTTCTCCTGCCTCAGGGTGGACGGGGCTGCCCAGGGCCCCTTCTTCCCTTGGGAAGCTCACCAGGCCTGCCCCGAGGGTTTCCCTCTCTCTGCCAGTGCCTGCTCCCCAGTGGCTCACGACACTCCCATCCTCTGCACCCCTCTCGCTGCCTCTCCCAGCCCAGCCCCTCACCCTAAGGAGTGGTCTCCTCTTCCAGCCCCTGAAACAAGGCTCCTGCCCCGCCAGCTCCCAGAGGCTGGCCACACCTCCTTCCAGCCTCTCCTCCCTGCACCTCTGGGGTGGGCTTCTCCTCCCGGGTTCCCTCTGCCTCCTGGGTCTCCTCCCTTCCCAGGGTCTTGTTGGCTTCCAGTCCTCCGCCAGCTGTTGAAAGAGCTTGTTCCTCAAGGCCCTGCCCTGGGCGTCTTCCTGTCACTGCAGCTGAGATTCTCACCCAGTAGGTGGTGGGGGCTCAGATGTCTGCATTTTTAAAAACTGCCCTGTTTGAAAATCCCTGGCAGCCTCTTCCTGACAAATCTTGCCTCACCTCCCAGCAGATCTGGCCTGCACAGCTGGAGCTGTGCCCTGTCCCTCCTAGGCCTTGAGCCTCAGAACTGTGCCCACCTGTCCCCAGAGCTTCTCTTCTACCCCAGACCTGTCGCTCCTCCCGTCCTCTCAGTAAATCACAACACCTCTGCCTGCTGAGCAGCCACAGCCTCTGTTTGCAGACACACTATAGCCTTTGCAGTGCTTCCCCCATGGGAGACCCCGCCCTGCCCCTGCCAGACCAGCACCCACTCATTTTCCCACTTCCCACTTGCGGGCTGAGTGGCTTTGGACTGACTGTTCATTTCTCCTGTTGGTGCCTCAGTTTCCTCACCTTTTTTTAAAAGATGTTTTTAAAAAGATTTATTTATTTGAAAGGCAGAGTTACAGAAAGAGAGTTACATTGAGGGTGGGTGGGAGACAGAGAGATCTTCTACCTGCTGGTTCATTCCGCAAATGGCCACAATGGTCAGGACAGGGCCAGGTGGAAGCCAGGGGCTTCCTCCAGTCTTCCCACATGGGTGCAGGGGCCCATGCACTTGGGGCATCCTCTGCTGCTTTGCAGGCACATTAGCAGGGAGCTGGACTGGAAGTTGGACTCAAATTGATGCCCATATGGGATGCTGGTGCTGCAGGCAGAGGCTTAACCCACTGAAGTGGGCATCATAGTTAGTTCCTGCCTCACTGAATCGTGAACACTAAGTACTAAGCACTTAGCACAGTGTCTGGTGCAGAACAAATGCTCAGCTGTGATGATGATGAGCCACGCCTTCAGCTTCCCAGGCTGCCTGCCATCCTGGCCGCTTGTATTCATGCCTTAACCTCGCCCTATCTGAACTCTGCAACTGTTTGTTTCCAGGTCAGTCTCCCCTCAATTGGGAAACTCCCTGAGAACAAGAGCTATGTGTAGTTCCCAGTATCCACTTTAGTACTTGACCTTTAAGAAGTATTTATCAAGGGTTGGGCTCATTTTTTTTTTTTTAAATTACAGGCAGAGTGGACAGTGAGAGAGAGACAGAGAGAAAGGTCTTCCTTTGCCGTTGGTTCACCCTCCAATAGCCGCCGCGGCCGGTGCACTGCGGCCGGCACGCTGCGGCCGGCACACCGCGCTGATCCGAAGGCAGGAGCCAGGAGCCAGGTGCTTTTCCTGGTCTCCCATGGCATGCAGGGCCCAAGCACCTGGGCCATCCTCCACTGCACTCCCTGGCCACAGCAGAGAGCTGGCCTGGAAGAGGGGCAACCGGGACAGAATCTGGCACCCCGACCGGGACTAGAACCTGGTGTGCCAGCGCCGCTAGGTGGAGGATTAGCCTATTGAACCACGGCGCCGCCCGTTTTTTGTTTTTTGGTTTTTTTAGATTTATTTATTTACTTGAAAGTCAGAATTGCAGAGAAAGAGGGAGAGACAGACTTTCCACCCGCTGGTTCACTCCCCAGATGGCGGCAATGGCTGAGACTGGGCTAGGCCGAAGCCAGGAGCCAGGAGCTTCCTCAGGACCTCCCACATGGGTGCAAGGGCCCAGTCACTTCTGCTGCTTTCCCAGGTGTATTAGCAGGGAGCTGGATTGGAAGTGAAGCAGCCAGGACTTGAACCAGTGCCCATATGGGATGGCAGCACTGTAGATGACAATTTAACCCACTGTGCCACAGCATCGGCCCCAAAGGCGTGGTTTTTTTGATGAAGTAACTCCATGAGTTAACCAGCCATGAACAATGCTTAAGAATACCTGGGCACTGCATGGATTTGGCTGTAACCAAGTTAATTAACCACTTTGCTACAGTTTTCTCATCTGTAAAATGGGAATGTTAGCCCATACCTCATAGGACGGTTATGAACTTTTACTTAAATAATCGGTGTGGAACAGTTAGCTCCGGGCTCCGTAAGTGTTAGCTGAGGTACTTGGTGGTAGTGGCAGCTGTGGTTGGTTGAAGACATGCACTTAGGAAAGCAAAAATGAGACTAATAGCCACCATGGGAAATAAAAACACAACTTGAGTGTTTATAGGACACCCCGAGAGATCTAGCTGATGGTAATGAAATGTCCATTAATAGAGTGCAGGAAGGGTTGTGCAAGGTTTGAGGCCTTTCCAAAAATAACTACATAATGAAAAAAATCTGTTTGCCCAATTTTCATAATAGGCCGTGAAAGAGCTGAGACAAAAATGTGTTTCCTCAACATCATAGTCCCTTTTATCTGAAGTTGGGCTTTTAAAAAACAAACAAACGTGGTTTGGGTTTGTTGTTGTTTTTCCTTTCCAAGCTGGTGACTGCTTCGCTGTATGTGGAGTGACAGAAGAGGCTAACCCCCACACCCAGGGGTGTCTTTTTTAAAGGGAGAGAAGCACTCCTGAAAGCAACTCCTTGGAGTGAAGTTGGTTTAAAAAATGAGCCAACTAGACTCCATCCTTAGCTCTGCAGAGGAGTGAGGGTCTGTGTCCTGGGGGGAGGACTGACTTCTCAGGCATCCTACTCCTGCAGCAAGGGGGCGTCTGTCCTGAGCTCACACCCAGGCTCTTGATTCAGCCCATCTGGGTGGCGCGTGCCCCCCAACCCCAGAACCGCTGCAGCGTCCGAGGCCTACGGTTTGCAACACCCCCCGATTGAGTCTTGTCAGGGGCGGCCACTGGCCCCACCTCTGGCAGCTGAGCAAGCGTGGCCTGGCCGTGGCTGGCCTTTCTTCCTGCCAGAGCAGCCTTGGAGTCTGCTCGTTGATCTGGATGGGGCAGCCATGCTTTTTGAGGAGCCCCAAAACACGTACTGAACCCATCAGTCCTTGGGATTGTAACCCATTTGAGCCAAGTACGTGGAGAATGGCCGCTCAGAGCACCCTCTTGCCACTGAGCCTCAGTGGTGTCGTTTATCGCATGTCCCTGCTCCACTAAGCGGAGCTTGTGGTTGTCTCAACTTAATGGGAAGGGAACCTTAGGGTCGCGGAGCTCAGCTGCTAATGATAATCCTGCTCGCCTGAGTTAAACGCGGAAGCAAGCAGGGGCCAGCGTTGTGGCGCTGCAGGTTAACGCCCTGGACTGAAGCGCCAGGATCCCATATGGTGGCCGGTTCAAGACCCGGCTGCTTCACTTACGATCCAACTCTCTGCAGTAGCCTGGGAAAGCAGAAGATGGCCCAAGTCTAGGCCCCTGCACCCGTGTGGGAGACCCAGAAGAAGCTCCTGGCTCCTGGCTCTCAAATAAATAAATAAATAAATCTTAAAAAACAAAAAACAAAACAAAACAAAAAAAAAACGCGGAAGCAGCAGGTTGTTAGCTTGTTACGGGGAAAAGGCAGCCATCATCTCTGTGTCTGCGATGCCAAGTCTGCAGTTTCCGCGGCCTTCTCGCCCCGGGCAACCGCTCGGTTGCAGGGTGACTTGGACACCTGCGCGCGGACACACGTGGCCTCACGGTGAATACGGCCAGCTGGGGTGGGGCAGATTGGGCTGCCCACGCGGGGCTTCACCCAAAGTCAACGGACTTTGCCTCCTCTCAGATCAGAGGAAAGATGGAGCGGGGACTTTGGAACCTTTTACGCAAAGCAGAGGCAGGGAGCCGCTCAGTGTCTGGAAAGGGGCTCTGTGGCTCACGGGAGTCCACTCCACAAAGGGCCGGCGCGTGTGAGCATGCGCAGTGCAGGGTCTCGCTCTGCAGGTGTAGGGCGCCCTCTATTAAAAGCGGCGCAGTGCTGTTGTGGTTGAAAGTCAGGAGGTCGTCTTCTGCGGCCGACAAGGGTGATTGCAGGTGGTCGGGAGAGCAGGCTGGGGGGCGAAGAAAAGTGAACTTCCCAGAGGAGTCTGCGGAGAGTGTTAGAAAGGTAGTAGAGTGCAGCCGAGTTTCCCACGAGGCAGCGTCGCCTGCACTGGGATGCCGCGTGGCTTTTGGTTAAGCCAACCTACCCCAACCCTATAAGCCCAAATTGTACAGCTGTGCTCTGCGCCCACCGGAAGCGCCTGCCCTGGCCAGCGTCTGCAGAACTGGTGGCTGCAGAGTCTGATGCTGTAGTCTGCAGTTTGAAATACACTTTGAGCTTTGGCAATCCTTGTGAAAATACAAGTAAACTTCTCGTGCTTATGAGCGAGGATGGGGACGGGGGGGGGGGGGGGGAAGGGAGGAGCAGGGGGCAGGGCACACATCGGACCACTTTCCAGAACAGTTCTGAGTGGTTCGACTTTGAACTTAACCCAAAGCCTGCGTTTCCACGGCGAGTGTGCTGCTGGCTGTAGGGAGCCGTCTGTGGACACATGAGGCTAATAGGCTGAATTAGCAAGTCTGGAGGGGAGAGCCCATCAGCAGAATGACAAATTTAGGGTCTTTAAAGACATCTGGTCAGCGATGCCGGCGCTCGTGATGGAGTGATTAATAATGGAAAACCCTTAATTCAGTGTTTCTGCGTCCCTCGCCCACTCCCCAGCCAGGGCCGGCCGTCTGCCTAGCCTGCCAGAGATGTTTCCAGCTAAACAATGGAGCCATTTAGGCCTCTCGCCTTTGACCTCTGCTTGTGAGTTTAGGGTTTCAGTTTTTCTTCTACTTCCCCGAGTTATCTCTGTGTTTTTCTAATTGGCGGTATCTTCAGAAAGCTCCAGTTCCCTTGCACATCTGATAACAGTGCCATTCAGCTAAGCAGATGCTCACCAAGGGCCACCGCTAGCCAGCGCCTGGCACCTCAGGGTCACCTTGGACTTCAGGTCATGGTTCAGTATCGGGACCTTCCCTCGCATACACTGAACGGTGGAGCCTGCTGAAAGGGCTGCCATCTGCCAGTTCCCCCTCTGTCCGCTGAAGCCCCCACCTCTCAGGCCCGTCTCTAATTCTGGATTTTTCTGCAGGCTCAGGCAGCTGGACAGGCACGGCCAGGCCACAGCCCAGCTAGTGCAGCTGCTCAAGAAGCAGAACCAGCTTCTCCTGGAGAGACAGAGCCTGTCAGAAGTGGAGCGGCTGCGAACCCAGGTACCTTGCGCTTCCCAGCGTGGGGGTGGGAGTCCTGCGGCTGGCCAGCAGAGAACACACGGGGGCTTGTAGATCGGTCTTTGTCACTGTCTTTTTTTTTAATTTATTTTAGATCTGCATCTTGAGCAGGCTAAAATTCCAACTGACCACGCTGGGCAGCTCATAAGCTAGGAGGGCAATCCCAGATTGTGTGCGGCCTGGTGGGGGACGTAGATATGTGCGCCGTAGCCCGCCCTCATAAAGGAGCTAAACTCTGTGCAGGTGGCCTGAACCCGCACCAGGTGCTGAGCGCATCCTACAGAGAACACGGCGGAGGGTGTGAGAAGAGGGGGAGCAGGACTGAAGTGGTCAGGATGGACTTCTTGCAGGACGATGGCCTAGAGCTACCCCTGAAGCATGCGTGTGGTTTGAACTGGTTGAGGAAGGAGGTGTTCCCGATTAGGAAAGTCACCTTGTCTTGAATCAGCTGGTGGTGATGGGGCTGGTGCTCTGAACGCATGCAGAGGACCTGGCAGTGTTACCCACGGGCCATGCATTCTCTCTACCCTTGAACAAGTCACCACAACTAACATTATCCTCTCCACTTTACAGATAGGAAAGGCGAGGCTCACACAAGGGCAAGTAGGGACATGGCGGGTGGAACCTAAGTCAGATTCCGTGAGCCAGGACTTGACCCGTCCAGGTTAAATATGGGGCCAGCAGCAGGGATAGTAAGAGAGGGCAAGTGTCCAGGTGAGTTTGGAGAATGAACTGGAATCTCTTTCTAAATGGCTTCTCCCTGTCAGAGAAGTTGTGCGTTTTGCCCCATCAAGCAATTTGTTAGGATAATGAGGTGGTCCGTAGGCTGGCTGTGGGCTTGCCTTTAATTAGGATTGCACCCAGGTGCTCCGTGAGTGCCCTGGGGATTTCACTCAGTAAGAGCCTGGAGTGATTAACGGGGAAAATGCATCTGGAAATAAAAATGGGGAGGGATCTTCTTGTCCTGTCAAAATGCCCGTGTGCTGAAGCGCTAGGAGGAGTTTGTCAGTGCTGACTGCCCCCCCCCCCACCAGCTCGGCCCACCACTCAGCCCTCTTGCCTCCGCACAGCACTTGTTCAGCCACAGATCGTGAGCACAACTGGATGCCCATCACTGAGCTAGGGCTGCAGAGGCAAACACGCCTCTGCTGTTGTCGGCAGGTGCAGGCAGCTGCCCCGAGTCTGGGCCCATGCTGCACTACGCACACACCAAGGCAGGAACCTGCATTTTTTAACAAGATACTACAGGTTCTGGAGGACAGTATATTTTGAGAGCCTCTGAAGTGTTTGGAGCCAGAATGGAGAGAATGATCCCGGACGGGCACTGTCACTTAAGCCTCTTGTGAGCTTCAGTCTTCCTATCTACATGGTGGGCGTTGTGCCTGCCTAACTCGGGGAGATTGGAGGTGTTAAGTGGGTGCAGCTGTGAGGTGCTCATCAGGTTTTCATGGTAGGCTAAAGCAGCATCTGGGCCTCCGCCCGCCTTCCCTATTCTTGAGAGGACTTGGGAAGTGATCTTTCAGGGAGAAACCCGGGGAAGGCAGAGGCCCTGCGGAGCCAGCCAGCAGTGACGGGACCAGCGAGCTTCAGCCCTCTGTCTCCTGCTTCCTGGATATGCGCAGTGCCTAATCTCAGCCTCCCCCTAAGCTGCCCGCTCAGGCCAGAATCCAGCTCTCTGGATGGGGTTTTGGATCACCCAGACTGTGCCAGCTTTGGGCCTGGCCAGCCAAAGGTCCAGGTCACAGAGCCCACAGGTTCCCTAGGGAGGTGATGAGGCTCCTGTCCTCTCTGACAAAGGAGCATGACCCATGACATGAGTGGATCTTTGGTTTCTAAGAGCCAAGAGCCACGGATTTCAGAGCCGGGTGGAGGGAAGCTTTAGGAGGTCAGAGCACATAACCATTTTCTCTGGATTCTGGACCACATCCTTGCAACGCAGGCCTTGCCTCCTAACTCCCCATCTGCGTAGTCTACAGCACACTCAGAGCTTAACACAGAGCACTGATGCTTAGAAGTCTCTTCCAGGACTTTAAAAATCTGGTAATTGCCAACTCAATTGCAAAATCTTCACAAGATGCATTTTTTAAAAACCCCTCAAACCAAAAACCAAAAGTGTTGCAGGTCTGTTCCCTTGCCTGAAGCAACAAGTGGTTTGCCCATCCTCCTGTGCTATCTGATACTGGCCCATCTGGCCCCACTGGAAAGAGACCTTTTAGATTGAGATGCTACCCTTGAAGTTATTTTAGTGTAAATGGGACAAAAGAAACTTGGTAGTGGGAAATGTTGGCTTTCAGTAGCAAATGCTAGTGGTCAAAGAGGAGGAGGGGCCCAGTGTTGTGAAGTCTCTGCTGAAGGCCCAAACCTAGAGCCTGTTTTTGCCCACGCATCGCTTTAGCCTCCCCACAGGGCACAGGGGTTGTCTGTGGACTAGGGATGCTTTTTTTTTTTTGCCATGGAATAAACTTGAATTCTAAGTTGGGGTTAACATTGTCACTGGCAGTGGCTGGCTTGCCTCGATGCCTTTTCACCAACAGAGTAATGAATTATAGATGAGATACAGGGAAGTAGGGGTAGTAGAGCAAGAGTTTATTGAAGTAATCCCAAGTAGAGAGCACGAGGCACTCTTTCTTCCTGGTCTGGAGCTTTTATCCCTAAAATATGAGGCACATTGACTGGTGATGTGGCTATGACGCTCATGGTTGGCATTTGTGATCGACATTTGGGAGTTGCATACCTTTGTACTCGGCACATGTGGCTGCAGCTGGACTTTGCTGGGTTGACTGTGCTCCCATTGTACCGGGATATCCCTAGGGGTCGGGAACCTTTTATCTGCCAAGGGACATCTGGATGTTTATAACAATCATCAGCTTAAACAGTAGCCTGCTCTATATTTGCTGAATTTTGATTCCCACCTCTGGTCCTTTGGCAGGGCCAGGCCAAATGATCTCGAGGGCTTTAGATGACCTTGATGGTCCCCACCCCTCCAACCACAAGTTAAATTGCAAAATGAGTGATCTGTGGTGGGCTCTGGTGGAGAGCAGAGGCCTTGGTTTCCCTGTAGAGGAGGGTCTTGCGGCCCCTCCCCTGTCACCCATGTGTAATTCTCTCTCTGACTAAGTGAGCCTGGAGGTGAGTCGGCGGCTGTTTGCCCCCTAAACGAGTATCTGGGAGGATGCAGCCCTCTCGTCCCCCAGCCACTCTCTGGCCTCCTGGGGGTTTTGTGGCCCCAGTGCCTAGGCAGCCGACTGTTAGAGCAGCTTCCATCTCTGCTTTAGCCAAAGGCATCTGCTTTCTTAGCCTGGACAGATTCCGCATAATAATTTTACAAGTCAAACTCTAAAAATCTACCCATGCAGAACCCAAAAGAGTGGCTATTTTCTGGCACGGGCAGCTGTTCTGAAGCTGAGTCACATCCCCCTGACTCACTCACGCCTGTGTCCCGAGCCCACTGCCCTGTAGCAGATGGGGGGGAGGGGGCTGGGGCTGGGGCTGGGGCTGGGGCTTGGCCTGTGGCCCCTGACAGGAAACATCTAGCTTGTTCAGAGGCCTGATTACTTTCAATTGTTTCTGCTTAAATTCTGAAACAGATGCACACGTGTCTAGCAGAGGGAGCCAGCCATGGCTACAGCCATACCCTGGTGACTCCTGGGCCATAACTCCCATGTGGCCCCGGCCCACTGAGCTGTGGTGTAGTGAGCCAGACTGCGTGGGGCAGGGCTCCGGGCACTGACCTCTCGGCTCGAGGCTGGTTTTCTTGGCTTGTTCTTAGTTTAGGAGTGGAAACTGGCTTTTATTAATATTATGCCATTTCTAGGGGGAAAAAACTTGGCGGAAATGTCTTTTAAAATGTTATAAAATGATGAACCTGTTCCTATGGAGATAGAGAGATGCGGAGGCCCCGATCCAGCCTTACCCCTAACACAGCTCCTGCTCTTCTGCGCAGGTACACTGAGGCTTGCCAGCCAGCCAGCCCTGCACGCTCGTCTCTTCTGAGGCAGACCCTGGCTGGGGGAGGCTAAAGCCTTGGTACAGGGGTGACATCTGGGCTGAAAGACACTGGTCTTAGGGTGGGCAAGGCCTGACAGCTTGAGCAGGGTCAGGGTCAGGGGGACTGCAGCCCAGAGCCTGGGGGTTGAACATCTGGCCAGGAAGGCTGGAGCCAGCTGGTAAGGAAATAGACTGGTCTGTGGGGGAGAGTGGCATCTGGGAGAGAGACAAACTGTGGGTGCACGTGGAGGTCCACGTGGACATCAGGAAGTGGGATGTGTTTATATGTGGACTCGATAGTGATGATGGCTTCAGCTGGCTTGCGTTTGTGGAGAGCTGTCACCCTCAATAGGCTGAGTGGTTCAACCGTCCTCAGGGTTCAGTCTGGGGAGTGACTTCTTTTAGTCCCTTCCTATGAGTCATTTACAGTTTAGAAAACAGAGTCTGAAACTGACTTGTCGGTGGTGAATCAGCTGGCCCTGTGACTTTTACGCATTCTTGGCAGCAGATTCACTTTCTAATTTGATTTGTACTTGTGCACGGATCCAGCAGCATATGTGATTATATCAGGATCATCGAGATTATCTCATTACACCAGGGGACTCGTAGACTAGAGCCGCGAACGCGCACGGGAAGCAGAGGTGCAGGTGCTGCTCAAGGCAGGAAGGGATGGACCAGGAACAAGGCGGGAGGAGGCGGGCCCAGGACGGGCAGCTCTGGTTGCAGCGGCTTGGCTTAGGGGTGCCTGCAGCAATAAGTCTGTGCGGGTGGCCCACGTAGAGACTCAGAAGTGGTCACCTTGTTTGCCATGATCCTTCCGGACCCCTGGGGGCTTCACCCCGCTGACTTAAGAGCTCCCACCAAGTTAGCTACCTGCAAGACAGATGGTGCTTGAATAGAACAGCAAATACACTGAATAAAATACATTAGAAGGCCTCCTCCTGAACCAAGATTTTTTTGGAAAGAATTCTAAATAGATGAAAACAAACAATTTGATTTCAACCAAATTGTTGTTTTTTTGTTTTTATCCTGATTTTCACCCGAATTGTCAGTCTCAAAAATAAACACTGATACATTCCCAGAAAATATTTTTCAAATAAAAACTGACTCTGTTAAAGTTTGCCCTGATTCTTTCAAAACTGTGTACAAGACACTGTCAACCAAAGTGACTTGCATATTTTTTTAAACAAACTTGAACATATGCAGCTAAAATGTCATTAACTCCCTGCTGCCTGGGTGTTTTTCGGGCCTGACATAAGACCCCGGGTGTTGCGCTTCTACCAGAAGGCTCCTGTGACCCTCAGAGAAACTTGCTTGCATCACTCCGCAGCATAGGTTAACTTCCTGTTTTGTTTTTTGTTTTAACTGAGTGCCCTGCGTTGTGATTAATATTGAAAAGCACACAGGACTTCATTTAAGCCAGACTTGCTGTTCTGCTAACAGTTCACTTTGTCCAAGACTGAATACTTTCTGAATAAGAATCATGGAAGAAAACTAAGTTGAATTTTATATTGCTTCAGATAGACGCGCTCCACTTAGTGCTTCCTGAGTCAGACAGTACATTTTGCAATATAAATTCACAATCGAGATTTTAAAGGGAGCTAAATATTTTAATCCAATTAGACAAGTGAACAAAACACTGAATATTACATGTAGTGTAGATAAGTGGTTCTTGCCTTTAAAAGACTGTAATTCCGTCACATTACAACCCCAAATGTCAATGTTGTCTTTATTTTTAACGCTTTCAAACACGAGGCAGCCAGAGGCTCTACTCTCTGCTGTTGGTGACACTGTCTGTCCTTTGGGAATTCTCAAAATCTATTTACCATGGAGACATGGTTCATATAAAACAGACACCTGCCCACGGGCAGAGGACCTTCTCTTGACTCGTGGGACTCGGCTAAGATTCCAGGCTCGGGTCCCTTGGTTACAGAAGGAACGCTCCTGTCTGAGTGAGCTCCGAGGTGGCGCCACACACGCCGGACCCCCTGTCCCTGGCCTGCCAGGGGGATGCCTCCTGGTCACATGGCAGATGCCAAGCCCGGCTTGGAGACGCTGCTTCCCGTGTAGCCCTTTCTCACCTACGGGGCAGCCTCGCCCTGTGTCTGCCTTTTCATTTCTCTAGCTTCTATGGCTCTGTTCCCTTCTGGGAGCTGAGGGGTAGCAAGGCCAGGCCCAGGGTCCGGGGACCAGGCTTTGAGCTCTGGCTGCTGCAGGGCTTGTTGTCCTGATGGGCGGAGCCGGGCAGCTAGGAGGGAAGAATGAATCGCTGGCCCGCGGTGACCTCGCCATGAACTCCTGCCCCACTTAGCAGCTGGCAACGGCCAGATTCCCACAGCAGCTCTGCCAGAGGAGGAGCCGGGGACAGGGACGATGCCCCGGGGCGAGAGCGTCCTCTGGAGCTGGGGAGAGGCGGGGCAGAGCGCTGCTGTGTCTCGGTGGAGCGCCACTGCCCCCGCCAGGGGAGCATCCTAGCTCTGGGGCCACAGTTCTTCCGAGCCCCGTGAGGGCACCCTCTCTGGGCACCTGTGACCACTGGGGGTTCCTGGGGCTGTTTTCTCCAGGTTGCCTTCCAAATTTGACTTCTTAGTGTCACGAATCTCAAACCTGGCTGCTCCGGCGTGCGCTCACAGCCTGGCGCACAACCGCCAGGGTTGCCTAGAGGCTGGCAGGGTGACGATGGCAAACCTCAGCTCCGGGCCACTCCAGACCGACTTGTTCGCTTCCTCTGCACTTGGCTTCTGGCAAAACGAACAAAAGCCAGTTTCTCTTTAACAGGGAGTTCCTCACGTTCCCCGGAGCCCAGCACAAACGGTTCTGAATCTAGCAGGGTTCCCGGCTCTCGGAAGGCTTGGAGGGGCACTGGAGACAAGAAGTGCTCATGCTGTACACACAGGAAGGCCTGGTGAAGTGACACGGAGGGCTGGGCAAGGAACTTGATCTTGAGAGACCTGGGCTCTGCGCTGTATGGAAGGGGCTGGGTAGCCTGGTGGGTAGGGGGAGAAGGCCCTTGCTGAGAAAGTTGCTGGGCAGCAGGCTCGCTCCCAGGATGCGAGGAGGAGTTGCAGGGGGGGTTCCCGGAGCTCTGGCCTCGGGCCAGGCAAGGAGAGGCATGTGCCTGGGAACCACCGAGGGCCGGAGGGCCGTGAGGGCGAGAGGGAGGAGGCTGCCTCTGCAGGGGCTGCCAGGGGCTGGGTGCAGATACCGAGAAGAGAAACAAATGGAAGCAGCACGGGCCTGAGGCTATGGGCAGGGAGCTCAGAGCAGGACAAGGTGCAACCTTGGTCTCCCCGGCCCTGCCTGCCTGGGAACAAAGGCGCTGAGGCGGACCCCCCACCGCGTGGTTGCCTGGGGAACAATTCAGGTCACCCGAGCAACTCATTTGTTCAACTGGAACTTAAAGTCAAACTTGAGAAATAAATTAGGCACAAAAGTCAGGGGTTTGTGGAGAGCAGGCTGTGAGGAGTGAAAATGAGAGCAGACAATGGGTGAGCGGCGGCGTGCTCGCGGAGGGGGTGTTTGAGAACAGCAGCTGCCGGGGCGCCGGTCAGCTGCCCCTCCCTGAGCTGCCCCTCCCTGCGACGCAGAACCAGCCCCCTGAGCGGGGGCGGGGGGGGGGCGGTGGCTGAGGGCACAGCGGCAGGTGGGGCACACCAGGCCCACGAGCGCTGATGCCTCAGAGCAGGTGAGCCATGCTCTATCTCTGGGCACACCTAGGGGAGCAGAGTGGGGAAGCCCTGAGAAATGTGCCTTACTACAGACTGGGCCCAAGGGGGCGCTGGCTGTCACGGCACGAGCCGATCTGAGGGGAGAGGGTGGGTTGCCCTCCATTTGTTGCTGTTCCTCAAATAGGTACAGCTCAGGGCCCCACAGAAGTGGGGGGTCACTGGTTTCAGCAGAGTGGTCTGAGTCTGAAGATAAATTACAGGCACGATGCGGCTCAAAGCCAGTTGCTTGGTGCTTGATTAAAAACAAAACAAAAAAACTGCAGCACCTCTTAGTTCCAGTTCAGGTCTGTATTCTGAATCATGGGTGTACAGGTCGGGTATCTTTTCTACCAAGGTTCAGCCTGAGACTTCGTTTCATGTCTGCCTGTTGTGCTCTATGCTTGTCTTGTACTCGAGGTCACAGGAGAATGGGAGACCCCATCTCGGGAGCATTCAGGCTGCCAGCACTCGGCAGGCAAGGGGAGCCATTTGGTGGCTCGGCCCTGGGCCAGCCCAGGTGGGAGTAAGAGGCAAGCAGGTGAGTTCTACATGGAGCTCATGTGTTTGATGGTCACATCAAGTGGGCAGCAGCCTGAGGACCCAAGGGGTCCCATTTGCCATGGGCAGGTTCTAGCACAGTGGACTGGTGCATGTCCGGCATGGGGCTGAGAAACCTGGGCATGGGGCACTGAGTGAGTACTAGGATGTCAAACAAAGGTTGAACTTGGGGCTTTTCATCAAAAACTGCCAAGGATGGCAAGAGCCGATCTGCTGTGGGGAGACAGTGGGTTGCCTTCCATTTGTTCTCTTCGCTCGGGAAGGGCCCAGAGAGCAGGTGCACCTGTGTGCTCTAAGGCAGGCCTCCATCTCCGCCCAGCCCTGACGGCTGTACTGATCATGCCACAAGTTGACTTGGTGCCAAGGGCGCCTCCCGCAGTAGCCCCCACGTGTACAGTGTGGGGTTGGGCCGTGCCCACAGTATTCCAATTACCCTGTGCTGAAACCATTTCAACACGGACTTCCCCATTCAAGCTTCCTCAGCAGTCTCACACTGTGGGATCTAGTTGAAATGGAACTGAAACCTTGTTTTTTAAAATGAAAAAGGCAACAGGCCTTGGAACTTAGCAGCTAAATCCCCACATTGCCTATCAGAGTACCTGGGGCCCCCGGCTCCTCAACTGCAGCTTCCTGCTAATGCAGACCCTGGGAGGCAGTAGGTGATGAGTCAAGTAACTGGGTTCTGTGCAGGTCATGGGAGACCTGGGCTGAGTTCCGGGTTCCTGACTGCGGCCCCAACCAGACCACTGAGAGCATTTGGGGGAGTGAGCCAACAGATGGCAGCTTTCTCTCTCAGATAAGGGTTTTAGGTGTTTTGGTTTTTTTGTTTGTTTTAAAGGCAACACACTTATCTTCATGCTTTCTTTTGTGTGAATTTTGACTTCAACTTCAGTTTCACTCATGGTCCTGGCATGGAAATCCCCAGCTAGCCATGGCGTAAGCGGTGTTGACAAGAGCCCCTTGTTCTTCTAGTGCAGGGAACCATGCTGGGCTGTGTCAACGCCCATGTTTTTCTTGAAAGTGGTTCCCAGCGAGGGAACCACTGCATTGTGTTCCTCATCTGTTTTTGTGAAAACTGGGATTTGGAAAATACCACCTTGGCGCTCTCCTGCACTGGAGGCTTGTGTTGTCCAAGAGGGACTGGAACGCCTTGTGGAACGTCACTTCCTCCTGGTGTTTAAACTCATCAGAACAGCCACAGCAGCAGAGGCTGACTTCTGGTTCTGCCCCCAGCCCAATCTGCATGAAATAGTTTTGCAACCTTTTTAAATAAGAGACCACAGCACACCAAATTCCCTCTCCTGGCATGGCCCAGGTTTCCATGTGAAAATGTCATTTCCTAATGGCACGCTATGATGAACCGTGCACAGCGGAGAGTCTGGGTTTCAGTTCAGTTGACACTCTGTCTAGAAATCTCTTACCCCTTGTTTTCCTTCTTTTATGTACCATAATGTCAGCTGACTTTTCAGTAAACCGATTCTAGCACAAGTTAGTGTCTCCTTTCCTGGACAGGGGAAGAGAGAAACGGCTCTTTGGCCACGTTCCCACATCAGATTGCCCGGATTTCAGAGGCACATGGATGTGTGAGGACAGGTGGTTTTCAGATTCTAAGCCCTGACACAAAATCATTAACCTCATATTCGTCCTAGATGAGAGCTTTGATCTAGGGTTAAAAACGAGATACAATGTTCAGTTCCATGTTAGTTATGTATCATTTCCCCATTTAAAGCAAAAGAAATGTTTTTCTCCAAAAATTTTTAAAGTCATAAAAGGTGACTAAACCAGCAAATGAGATCAAGACAAATCACATTGAAGAACATGATCTATTTAAACTTACTTTTTATTATTTTTTCCAGTTACCCAGCATGCCACAATCTGATTGCTGACCTGGATGAAACAGAGTGAAATAAATGATTTACAAAGAGGTATTTACAGTCATCCGATTGGTTCTTAGTATGCCACAACGCACCACGACCTTCCCGGGGTGACGCCGCCTCGGACTCGAGCGGGCTGGTCCTCACTGCCAGGTTTGTTGGCCCTGTCCTAAGAGAGGGAGAGAGCTGAAGTGACACTAGCGGAGGAGAGCGCCTGGTGTGTTTCCAGAAAAGGCTTGACGTGATGCGTCCTGAACCTGCACATGTGTATGAAATGTGATACACATGGATTTCAGTAAATGAACTTTTTAAAGACTTGAATCATGATGTTTCCTTTTTGCCTTGTAGTGATGAACAAAACGCACCCCAAAGGCACATTTTCCCGAGGCCAGAGTGTATAGGACCAAACTTTTTCCTTGCCATTCACTTTTCTTCCTTTTTTGTGATCTGTGTATCATTCTTCACCTTTATTTGCCTTTAATTAGCATCCTGCCAGACTCCATTATTATTCCTCATCCTCGTCTGTGCGCAATCAGGAGACACCAGGAAGCACTATGTACTATTCTTTCCATTCTGTTCACACAGACTGACAGTAAAGCATCTTTGGCTTGATGGCGTCAGGTTTTTTTTTCCTTGATAATGCAGTATTTGAGAGAAGCCTAAAAACATACTTAGTGAAATTAGAAAATTTACGTAGAGTTTATCAAATATCTGTACACAGATCATTATTTTAATCTAAAATAGTATTTCTACTATACACAGTTAAGCCCTCACATGCTTAAAGTAATAAACATGATGGATGCTGAAATTTTTGCATTGTGTTTGAGGATGACAATGAAACCCTAAAGGCAAGGCTGTGGTTGGAACAAGTCCCCGACCTCAGGCGGTTCTCCCTAGCCAGCAAGCCGCCGCCACCACCAGTCATCATCATCATCTCAACACAGATCCGATGTGACCATATGTTCAGCCTTGCCTCTCGGAATCGATGAGGATCAGTGGCATGAGACACACACAGAGAACACTTGAGTCTCTCGAGTATGTAAAAGGTTCAAGCCTGAAATAGTAGAACTTCTATTCCGATTCAGAAGTTTCTCATTTCATCCAATGTGCTAGACATGAAGGCTGTCACAGAAGATATTTTAATTGTCCTTGGTTCTCTTTTAGGTATACTGTGAATACATTATACAATATTCTAAAAATAGCACCTTTAAGGAATTATAGAGGTTACTTTATTTTAGCCTCCTGGATCTGTCACCCCCAGTGGTTCTGAGAGAAGAACACAAGTAAGAATGCCCTCAAATTTGGCTGTGTGACAGAGACAGGCGTGCCTGACTGACTCTGGTCCCCAAAGCCATTCCTCACACTGATTTAGCCACAGGGGCAAAGGAAGGCAAGTTTCTATGATAGCTTTTCTGAGGTAAAATCCAAGACAAGCCCCATCCAAAAGGAGTCAACAGAAATCACACTGTAGGCCAGCCATCCTACCCCTCCGTAACCCATGTCTGAGTTTGTGAATGGGCTATGAAGTGTTAGAAATACACTTGTAGAGAGGAAGTGTGCAGAGCAGTACATTCTCAGGAAGACATTAATGATGAGCTACATTCCTTAAGAAGCCTGGGTTCAAACCATTTGTTATGAAGATTAAGGTCTGGAGTGAGCCCTACTGCATCCCTTGCTCACAGAGCTGTCTCATACCCAGTGTTAAGGGGGCTGGTAGCCCCCCCTCTGGAAGCAGCCCTTCCTCAAAGTTTATACAGTTGCACTACTGCCATTTTACTGAAGTAAAATAGTCTCGTGTGTTTTGAGCTACAAGGAATTCACGTGTTTTCCTGTCACATCGTATACGGGGTACATTATTACCAGGTGGGAGCTATTAAAAATTTCTTTTCCAGAAAGGAAGATTCAGTTTTCTGTGATTACAGAACCACATCCAACAACAATAAACAGAGAAGTAGCAGATTGACATAGTGCTTTATTTAAGCTGTCTGTACGAAGGAAAATAATGTGCATCCCTATCATATACGTGTAAAAATACTAAGGATGTACAGTGTACAAAAACAGTTTCTTGTAGTTATTTCACATCCTTGTGGGTCATATACTTAAGGAAATAAACAGTTTTAGTATGACCAACAGTAATAGTAATACAGTTTCTTGGGTTCATAGTTGCTTCTGCTTAAAATCCTTAACCAGATAACTAGATCTTGCGCGGATCTAAGGAAAGAACTAGCAAGGTCAAGAAATGTCACAAACTATAAAGCTACAGGGAGGTAATTCAATTACCAATTTAGAAGTTTTCTTTTTTATTTAAATAAATACTTTACATTTCATGCTTGCCTGTAATGCACTACCAGGAGCAAGATAAGGAAATTCTACTGTAGACAGTACAAACAGTAGCAGCAAAGTGTGTACATTGAGGTGTAATATATAGACCCTGCAGTTAGTAAGGAAGGCCCTTACTATTGTACTCTAGGAGAAGCAAGTGGCCCCTGCATGAACAGTCAGCTTTAAGAAGCCGGAAATCAGTATGGGAAATGGAAAACAATACTGGAATAATGCTATGTAATTAGTGTATAGAAAGCAAAGCCATTAGCAACTCTGCCAACAATCCCAGCAGAAATGGCCAATTTCCTCCAAGATGGCTATGTATCTGACAAGAGGTTCAAACTGCATGATGGTTAGTGCGAGCCGGAGCCTGCACAGTCTGAACTCTGTTCTGACAGGATGATTTCAGGTTTCAGATCTTCTACCTGCCAGGATCCCAAACTACAGCTACGGGCAACACAAGGGAAGTTTTAGTAATCTCCCTCTACATACATTTCTGTTCCTCTGTTATTCCTCCATGCCAGCTGAGATCTGGAGTGAAAATCGGGGAGTCCCAAGAAGAAAGACACTAACAGAATCTGAGGGTTGAGTAAGTGAACCCCAGGTGTGACTGAAAGCCAGCTGTGGGTAGCAGCCAGCCTGGAGCACTGTCATTCATCTTCAGGAAGTATCCTTGGCCAAGGTCATGGAAATCAACTTGAGATTTAGGGGGAAAAAAACAAAACCACAGGAAGCTATGAGCTTTAGTGTCGCGGTTTCCCTCTGAAGGAATAAATGCTCCGAACATCAGCCAGTCTCACTTTCCTTCTCTTCTTCTCACCTGTTTCCTTCTTATATGATGGGTGCAAGACAACTTAAAGGACAAACCTTCAAGCCTACTTTCTTGTCAATGTGAAACATTCAACATAATTCCATACTGGGGGGAAAAAAGGTCAAGCTAAATGTGTAAGAGTGAACTACCATTTACTGTAGCTTCCTACTCAATACCAAGGATGAACTCTACTTAGGTAGAAATATGAAAAATTATAAAACCTATGTCTGAATATGTCTTAGCTGCCTTAGTAAAATGCCCTTTAATCCCCCATCAGTGCCAGAGGCCCACCCACCGCCAGCAGTGGTTTCAGAGCTGTAAAGCCACACTTCTAGCGTCAAGAGGCTAAGACATCTGCATTGTGAATCTGATTCATCCTACTGAGAGAGTCACTTGCTCTTGCATGCAACGCAATCATAACACTGTGTCACGCTGTAGTCTTCCGTTTGGGAGCTGTCAGATTAACTGAAGTACATCTCCATGATCACTCCATGGAGTGGGGTGGCCTCCTGCTTGCCACAGGAATGCCCCCAGCCCCTTGGACTTCACAGGCTGCTTTGGAAAATGTCAGCTCCTAGCACCAAAGGGTTGAATCTGAAGATCATCATTAATGAAGGAGAAAGATGAGGTTTGCATACATGTCCCCTTTCAGTGAGAAATGTTGGAATCTGGGGACATGAATATATACAGAAAAAGAAAAGCTGGAGGTGTTGTTTTGTTTTGTTTTCCCTGATGGCTTAATTGAGTGATAAATGTACCATGATCAGAATAAACACAACAGGTTCTAATCCTTTACTGCCTACTTAGTGAATATTCAAGATGTGTTCATTTTGCCAAGGAAAGTTCATTTCTTATCATTCAGGTCTTAATTTTCTCCATTGCATTATGTTGCCAGGCCATCATAACACTTCAGTTCTTCAGTGAGTAATCATCAAGATCTACTTGTTTCATTAACCCCTTGGCATGGATTTTCTAATTTTCAGCACCCAGGGGTCAAATGATAGCATCTCTTCTCCCAAAGACCAATTCTAACCAATATGTAACTTCAGAGCCATATCATTTTCTTTAAACACTGGAGAAAAAGTGCATTTGATTCTCATTGGCATGTACATTCCTTGCACATGGGTCAAAAGAAACTGCAGTAAGTCTATTTTATATAAGTTGGAGCTGCATTTGCTAACATGACATACAATTCTCATCACTAAAAAATAAATACTACTGCAATATAAACAAAATCATAAAAGGACATTCAAAGTTTTAACGTTTGAGAAAAGACTAATTCACGTAGAACTGAAAGTAAAAAATGAAAACTAGTAAGGCAAACACTGTTTACCTTGGTGAACAAATTTTGGTGAGAAGCAGGATCACTGTATCTGTCTACATTCTTCAGCCATCAGAGGTGATAATTATCAAGAAGGGAAAAAGGTTTCCAAGCACAGGGGAAAAAATGCTCTCTGGCGCAAACTGTATCCTAAGACCCTTTACATGACTCTGCGTAAATACCTTCATCTCTCGGTGCAGCAATGTTCATCTGCCCATGATTGCCCGTGAAGTCTGGATGTCCACGTGTGATACTGGGCTTCCTCTGCAGTGTCCGACAAGAATTAAAAAAAAAAAAATAGCATCTGTGTCTCAGCAGTTGTTCATCCTTCCCTCAGTGCTTCCTGCGAGTCCCAGCCCGGTCTCAGTGATGCAGCACCTACGGTGTGCATTCATCTGATGTGCGCTCCACAAGCTCTCCACCTGCACATCACCACCCTTCCACAGGTGCTTGCTCGGAATTACAAACTAATTCTTCTTAGTCTAATTAGTTTTTGATTTATCTTCTAGAAAGTTAAAAAAATGTACCTAAATCAGCGTATCTCATTTAGCCTTCACTGTTAGGGGAAAAACAAAAACTAAAAGATAAAAGATGACGACTGGTGCACAAATGAACATGGTGGGCTCATGACTTCCAAAGATTGTAAAATTACTTCTTAAAGTTGCTATAATATTAAGACAATAGCAGCAACAGCATGAGACCTTAGACTGAGATACAATTTCATGCAAAAACAAAAACTGGAGTGTGTTTGCGTCTATGTGTTCTCTGTGGGTGAAAGGTGGCGAGGGGTGAAGACCCTTGACCAGTCTGGGATGTCGGAAGGTGCCCCCTGCTGTCTTTAAGAGCTAGGACTGGTGGTGATGTCCGAGAATCATTTTCGGTAATAAATCTAAGATGACAGTGAAGTAGCGGAATGAAAGGAACTTATTCCCGTCCACTTGCAGAGTAGGAAAACTGAGGGAAATGCGGCCGCCTCTCATTGTCCATGCAGTCCATACCATCCTCATCATCTGTGGGCAGGAAACAGCTATTTTAATATTACATTTATGGTGCTGCAACATCATCTCTGGTCTTTCTTACCTCTAACATAAGGAAATTAAAAGAGGTGATAGCTCCCATAAACATGTTTAAAAGTTATTTTCATAAACACACATGCTATCAAGAATACTACCATAAAATCCTTTCTAAGATATCAAAATGTCAAGACTCAATCTAACTATGAAAAAAGGAATAATTTTCAATAACTTGATTTTATAAAGTCATACGTGTCAAAATTATCAAATTCAATGAATTCCACAGCATCCAAAGTATCCACTATCAAATATCTTCAAGTGCTCACATTTCTCCTTCACAGGGCACTCTGGGCGTGGCTGCAGTCACGCTTCCTGTGAAGTTTTAGTCAACATCTACCATCTGCCTTAACTCACCATTCCCCATTTTCCTATGATAGGACTTCAAACTAGAATAAACAAAGATAATGAGGAAAAGGTCTCAATATCTAAGTCCTAGTCCATCAGGAAACCAACACGGAGAAGAGACCTGAAAGGCACTGAAGAGCCTACATACAATCGGGCTGCTCCTCCTTGCAAGAATCTTTCCTGTTTTTCTGTATTTAAAAGGTCACAGATGATGACGCGTTCTCCCCCTGACTGTCCTGTGATGACAACCCTGCACTGTCAGGATGCTGTTCTGCTACGGGGCAACCATGCAGTCACTCTGTCAACACATGCCCCGTGTGTACCGGCACTGGGCTGACGTTCTGAACAACGTTCCCATAGCCCCCTAGACTCCGTCCAGTGCGGGACATACTCCACGTGCAATCTCTTCTGCTCTTCACATACTCTCATATTCTCCTGCAGTGGACTTAAGTCCTTTAAATGTACAACTTTTTCTTCAAGCCCAAGAATTCTATTTCCCCAGATTTCCGTGGGCAGTACATTACCAATCCTCTCCAGGGAGCATGGATTTCATGTCCTGGGAGAAAGACCAGAGGCCAGACCCCGCTGTGCTGTGCACCTTAACAAATGAGGGTGCTTTGCCTTCAGCTGAAGAACAAGCATTTCTCTTCTGCTCTTTTCAGGATTCTATTCTCCAGGCAGAAGTTTCTAAGAAGTGGGGCCCACTGGCATTACCCCACATCTGCGACCTCTGACGTGCGGGGTACCACCTTGTTAGGTGGGACTCACTTCATGAGGCAGCATTTCTGGCTCCCCACACCCCGCACACTGAGCTCTGAGGGCCTCTGTTGTGCAGAGCCCACCGTAACCGAAGGCAGCGTTTGTTTCCACACGGGAGCCCCCACCCCCTTACAGAATGCTGCTTCCCAACCAAGCAACCACTCCCTTTCCCATCACACGCCTTCAGCAGTGCTTCCAGCTACACTTCAGACAGCAGGAGCTGGGGGCGGCGGCGTGTCTGTTGTGGAGTCAGAGTCTAAAACTCTCTAGAGAAAAGGCAGCTGCAATCTTAATGTTCACATACTGACAGGTGCCAATCACATTTCAAAGAAACAGTTTTCCCCCACTACCAGCTTTGTTTTGCCAAGTGTTTCTGTGGAGCAAACGTGTGGCGGGCCCAGACGGCGTCGGGGAAGCCTGGTGCCTGTCCTGCCTCAGCCCGCCTCTCCACATGGCCAGCGCTCGACTCCTTTCTGCAGGAAGAGCAGTTATGGCTGGGTGTCGGCTGACAATGAAAAGACACGCTTCACTCTGTCACTTCAGGAACAAATTCATTCCATTTCTGAATACAAAGAGATCTAAATTTCACAAATAGCCCCAGTTAGGGCCCGTGCCTTGGTTTTCTGTTAAACCCATGAAATGACTCAATCACTCCAGCTCCCCTTTGCTGCCTCAGGCTTGGTGGCAGAGTCAGGGAAATATCTAACGAACAGAGTCCCAGAAGGAGCTGAGAGGCGGGGCGGGGGCATGGGCTGTGGTGAGGGGAGCTACAGGAAGTGGCAGGTAGCACTGCAGCTGTCTCCAGACACAGTCTGATGCACCCAGGCAATGTATATAAATAAGTTCCAAGGCCACCTACGACACCAGCATCCCACAGGGGCACTGGTTCGAGTCCTGGCTGCTGTGCCTCCGATCCAGCTCCCCGCTAATGGCCTGGGAAGACAGAGGAAGATGACCCAAGTGCTTAGGCCCCTGCCACCCATGTAGGAGATGCAGATGTTGCTGGCTTTAGCTTGGTCCGGCCTCGTCATGGCGGCCATCTGGGTAGTGAACCAGTGGATGGAAGATTTCTGTCTCTCTCTCTCTCTCTACCTTCTCTTCCAAATAAATAAATAAATCTTTAAAAATAAATAATTCTAAATTTCTGCTATAAAAGGACTCTCATAGGATACAATGATGACAAAGAACATGAACTATGTTTTTAAAAACATTTTCTGGAGGAAAAAAACCCAATATCCAACGCCACATGCTGCACACAATCGCTGGATCCAAGGAGCATCAGTTGCCTCATTTTCTTACAGCACCTACTTAACAGATGTAATAACATGCAACAAAAGCCACCAGATCTCAAGAAATAGACTGGGAAGGCAGAGGACCATTAATGGATGTAACGAAAGACGACACATTCTAAAATCTGTTCTAATTAATTAACACCAGCGAGGACAATCTGGCCTGTTACTGCAGCTGTTTGTAGAAAAGGGAACATTCTGCCTAACTGCTGATTTGTTCTAAAAAATAACTCCATTCTGTTTTATAAAAGCAAGGTGGCAAGTGGAAAGACAACTGCTCACAAATGGTACTACTGTGGGCTCTGATGAGCAAACCTTTGTGTGTTAGCAGTGACGGAGCTGCAACGGCTTCTCACCACCCCACTCCTCAAAGCGGCACGAAGAGCAGATCATGTTCAATGTCATCACAGTTCAAGGTTTTACGGATTCTCCTTTTATCTGCCCCATGAGGCAATCTACCATATAGCCAGAGACTGTCAAACTAAAACTACTTCCTGTGCCCTGGGTGCCTTGGCAGAATCAGGAGCTGCTGTTAAGAGCCACGGGCCCAAAGCACGTCCCGGCTGGGGCGCGCTGAGCCGCAGAGGCAGCAGCAGAGGCTGCACCCCAGAGAAGCGGCTGCACACACCGCCGCCTGCTGCCGCCGCGGTGCTCCAGGAGGCTCTCGTCCGCCTTTCCTCTCTGGGGAGCCTGAACAGGGAAACGAGGGCGAGTCGACAGTGCCCTGCCTGCCCCTGGACGGTGCTCTGTAGGGGCAGGCGCGGGCGACACTGTGGGGCTCTCCTTTTTGCACTGGCCAGGGCCCAGACGGCTTTTACGTTGTTGAAAACCAGCTGAGAAACCAGGTTCAAGTTATGTTCTAGAAACTGTGCTGGGGACTTAAAGCACCTTCTAACACCCAAATCTCATTTTAGAAGTTCTAAAAAGTGGCCCGTAAATGACGAGTCCTCATCAGGACAAGTGCCACACGGGCCTGGAGCTAAGGCTAAAGCGGGTAAAGCGGATTCTGCAGAGAGTGGGTCCTTGGCAGGGCTTTGGAATTCCAATCAATCACGTGCAGGAACCGCCCAGCTAAGGAGGTTCATGTGATGCCTTATTGGTAGCCCACGTTAAAGGGCGCTCCTCTGGCTTTTCCAGTCCTACCCTGCTGGCAGGGTACTTTAGTCCCCACAGCCTCTACTCACACTGCCCCTGTCAGCAGGTTGTGTGTTCCACTGGGCCTACTGTCACCATCCATGTGGCAGATCTCAGAACAAAGCACTGCTGAAGGCCGGTTAACCCAACTTAGGCAAAACTGCAAACAGAGCTGTTCCCGCTCTCGCCGGGCCCTAGTGCCTTCCCCAGAGCGCCGCCTTCTCACGTGCACGGCTGCACAAAGACTGGGCGCTGTGAGACGACCTGGCCTCGCACCACAACGCCTTTGCTCAGAGGACAACATGTCCACCACATCCTAGATCCAGTCAGCGGCAGACGTGGCACAAGGCAGGTTTCCCAGGGCTGAGTCCAGGGCTTTTTCAACCTTACTCTATCTCCCAAGCTGGGATTTCAATGGTTTTGCTGAAGTAAAACATCCACTCGGCTTTTGCATGCACACCGTCTACCTCTCTATGCGAATGGAGCTCTGTCTGTCTGAGCTGCCCCAGTCAGAGTCCACAAATGCCAGAAGCTCTAGGTACTAGGAAAGGAAGTGGTCAGGGAGCACCAAGGCTGCGGACAGGTTCACATCAGGACCTTCGTATCCCAAGGCCCACTGCGGCTCTCGAGAGGAGGCAAACAAAGCTCACCCAGGCACCGCTGGGGACAGTGCCACCTGCACGGGCTGGGCCTCCCCTCACCCTGAGCTCCCGGCAGCTCGCCACCAGCTTCTTCACGCGCTCCTGGAGTGTGTACCGGACTCCTGCCCTGGGGCAGGCGTCTGGCTGGAAGCTGGGCCAGAGATGAGACAGACTAGCTCAGCCTTTGCACTGCTGTCAGGTTCTAGTGGCAGAAACAGCAAAGCAACAAAGAACCAGAGAAAACGCAGCCGGCAAAGGTGCTAACGTGAACTCAGAGTTGGGGGGGGGGGGTGTCGGCAGACCCCGCTCTTCAGACCGGGAGGTCAGAGAAGGGTCTCCAATAAGCGAGCCCTTGAACTAGGAGCTGAAGAGGAAGAAGGAGCTCCTCCTGCAGACACCCAGGACAGAGGGCATCCTAGGCGGCGGGAGCAGCAAATCCCAGAGTTGGAAAGGACCGCGCAGTGGGGCACGTTCAAGGTGTGGTCAGAACACGCGGGCAGCAGCGAAGATGCAACAGAGAGAGGGGAGAGCAGCGGACGAGGCCCAGATCAGACAGCACAGTGCAAGCCGGTGTGAGTAATCTGGATGGGCAGCCACTGGAAGCTTTTTTTAAATTTATTTATTTATTTATTTATTTATTTTTGACAGGCAGAGTGGACAGTGAGAGAGAGAGACAGAGAGAAAGGTCTTCCTTTGCCGTTGGTTCACCCTCCAATGGCCGCCGCGGCCAGCACACCACGCTGATCCGATGGCAGGAGCCAGGAGCCAGGTGCTTTTCCTGGTCTCCCATGGGGTGCAGGGCCCAAGCACCTGGGCCATCCTCCACTGCACTCCCTGGCCACAGCAGAGGGCTGGCCTGGAAGAGGGGCAACTGGGACAGAATCCGGCGCCCCAACCGGGACTAGAACCCGGTGTGCCGGCGCTGGTAGGCAGAGGATTAGCCTAGTGAGCCGCGGCGCCGGCTCACTGGAAGCTTTTAAGCAGAGAAATGATGTGGTCTGATTAGGGTTAGGGGCAGACCCAAATGACAGGGCCTACCAAATGCTCTACGGTGGAAACTGCCCAGGGGCTGATCCGAGCACTCACTGGGGTGGCCCAGCATTCTGGACCATTACACTGCCACAGTCCATGGGGGCACCTGAGGCCAAGGCCTGTGCTCATTATTTCTGTTCAAGTGGTCCTTAGCTGCTCGCCCGTGACTTCACAGGCTTTTCTGGGGGTGTTTCTGACTCTCAGTGATTCTGAAATCTCCGCAGTAGCACACCAGACAGAGTGGAAGCCAACCGCTCCACCACCACAGCCCACTGCACAAGCTGTTTCCCCTGCTCGGCCTGGGCATCAGCCAACTTGGGAAGCCCTGCTCATGGACTTCTCGTTGGGTTTCACTTTCTTTCACTTATCAAATGAACAGTTCTTGCCTTTTTGCAAATCTAAAGAAACAAAAGTACACATGTGCACACAGTTGCGTCTACATTTTCAGGGTGGTTAGAGTTCCCTTGATGGAAGCTCATGGTCCCAGATTAAGAACTCTTGGCCCCAGGGACTCCTCGTTTGCCATTTGCCATTAAAATTTACTGACTACAATCTTAACTGCAACAGTATTTCATGTCAACCTTCCCTCTGATGGATACTCAAAATGTAGTAGCACCATCAACTAAACTGTGTATTAAAAACAATGAGAATGGATGCTTAGTCTAGCAGTTAAAATGCCCACATGGCACACTGGAGTTCCTGGGTTCAGTTCTCAGCTCAGGCTCCAGACTCCAGCTTCTTGCTAATAAAGCAGACCCGGGAGGCAGCACTGATAATTCAAGTGACTGGGTTCCTGCCACCCATATAGGAGACCTGGATGGAGCTCCTGGCTTCTAAATTTAGCCCCAGACCAGTGTGCTTTCTCTTTCTCTCTCTCTCTCTCCTGCTCCCCCTCTTTCCCTCTGCCTCTCAAAAAGTTTTTAAAAGGCAAGAGAGTGGGGGGAAGAAAAGGGACATAAAGGAAAAAAAAGAGAAAAATATGATGTTATTGTGTGAACCAAAAGTGTGACATTAAAATTCCTGCAGTGATTCAAATATTACCCCAGCTCAATCCTATCTACACTCGTAAGTCAATGACAGACACAGACCTTTGTCAGCATGAGAATGTTTAAAAATTACGGATGATAACCTTTCCTTCTTGAAAATCCACTTACTTATGGTAGTTCTCATACTGCGAGGCACATACTACTACATATGGAACAATCTGAAGTGGTGCATTAACAATTTTAATAAATCAGAGTCTGCACGTATCAAAAATTACTAGCAAATTGTGTCTTTACAGGTATTACTGCTTAAGAGAAAGCTCAGTAAAAAGGAGTGACTCAATTTAATGCGAATCTTAAAACTATTCAGGACAGGAAGGTGGCGTGGGGAACAGCAAGACTGGGCCAGAGGAGGTCTCCAGCGCAGACCCCACCCGCTGACGTCAGATTCCTGCTAGAGAGCAGTGCGCAAGACAAATCAGCCTGCGATTCTGTTACAAGTTTTCTCTATAATTTTTTCTACCCAGATGAGCTTTCCCCACAGCTACCTTGTGTTATTTCCGCCCTGGGAACTCCACATTCTTAAATGGAAAGAAGTCAGTCATTGTGGAATTTGACCTAGAAAGTATCAAATGCTTTTTTTTCCAGGAAAAATTTTTTCCAGTTACATTAGAATGTTATCAAGTGCCTTCCAGATCTACTTACATTTCTCAGGTGGCGTTATTGTAATAGTCTGAGCTGTAAATTCTTCATCAAAGTATCTGGTATCTGTCTCAGATGTTACTTGAGGCTTAAAAGGAGGTACAAGCTGTAAGAATAAAGAAGAATACTATTAACCAATTTCAACCCAGAAAAACTCATTTCCAGGCTAAAATTAGAGAGCAAATAATGAAATGAATAGTACAAAAGACTGAAGGCTGAGCCTCTGTGTGAGGCAGACGCGACAACAGCCTAAACACACGGTGGTGGGGACTTGGTTCCACATAAAGTTTGAGGGACCATGTCAAACAGAACAACGGTGAACCACGGAATAGAGCGGAAGGAAGGTACTGAAAATCCATCCTAACTTCTCTTCTGGTGACATACAGGCCAAACCGCACGGTGACCAACCACCGTGACAAGACACAGGCTCGTCCTGCAGCAAAATCACAACCCTGCCGGCTTTCCTGTGTTTCTCTTCTTGGTACTTGGCTGAAGAGGCTGTTAAAAAAGTACAAGTTAGTAAGCTCGTCCCTACCTCACAGACGGGAATGCTGCCTTTGTGCTGGGGTTTCTCTGGGGCAGGTGTAATGACGACGAGGGTGTGTATGTTGTTTGCGTGTCTCTGACTCAGAAGGTGAACAGAAAAATGAAGCAGGATGAGGACAGACAATGCTACAGAGGGCAGCCTGTGATCCGCACGGCCAGGAACATCCTGGGCAGCAACGTGGCATTTGGAGAGGCTTTAAGCTCTCCTGTAATCTGTTGAAAAGTGTCTTAAGATGTATTTCAGTTTTTTAAAGTTACAGGTAGCGTTCTCTCAACTGTCGCAGCTTTTCCTTAACTGGAAGGCACATTTAGATTTTTGGCCTCAAAAGGAAGCACACGGTAAGAGCAGGGCAGGGGTAAGCAAAACCCACTCCCACTGCCCCAGAGAAGTCCATTTAGGTTAAAAGAATTTCTCGGGGTGAACTTTTGGCCAGAAGGATGAGGATTTATTTTGTGAACATCTGTACAGTGGGGAGTCAGAAGGAAATCACAACCAGAATTCCAGTCTCCCAGTTCCCTCCCAGGTATGGGCAATTACCACCTCAGTTTTCTAAAAAGAAAACCATAAATTCTCCAGTGTTCACTGCCCCGGTGTCCTTGTGTGTACATGTGTGACGCTGGCAAAGAGCCTCTACTCATGACTGCGTGGACGAGTGACGGCTTCCGTCTAGCAGGGGAGTGGCCTGCGTGCCTGAGCCAGTCATCCTAACAGAGCAGCAGGTTTCTGCTCCCCGGCAGAGGAACCTGTTCCTGGTAGATTCCCGGCTACAGAGAAAGACGTCACACTGTTCTTTAGTAGCCATTACCAGCTGGTAACTGGAACCTGCATTTGCTTCCATCCCGAAAGAGACCCTGCGGTCACTGTGGACGTGGCGAACAAAAAGAATGACAAAAAAGCAGAGACTTAAAATACTCTGTAACATGTGCCATAAGCTAAAATGTGGCCCTTTGTTTTGAAAACATGCATTTTTAACTGTGCTTGACCTGATTTGTTAAAATGTACTCTTTCTAGACAGTAACTTAAAGATTTCTGCCTCATTATTTAACGTAAATTGGTGACAGTAAGAGTGGGAAAATGCATTGATCTAAGGCCAATTGTGTGTGTCTGCTTCTGCAAAACTGTTCCACAACATACCAGTTTCTGTGACTCTGTGAGACTTGCATTCTAACGCGGCAGGCATGTCCAGTGCTGAATGGCACCGAGCAGAGCTTGTGCTCTGACTGCAGGTCAGCACTGGGCGCTTATGTTAAAAAGAAACCTGTAGACCTCACCTGTTCCTCAGGGCCAGGGCCCTTAGAAGCAGGAGCTCCTTTTGGCTCCTGCTCCCACCCAGCCATCCGAGGTGCGTGTGGGTCAGACATCTGTGACCCTGGGCAAGCCAAACTTCCCTGCCCCACCCCACCCCCATGCCTGCTGCAGGACCAGCACAGCTGAGTCCAGCACTGTCAGTCCCCGGGGCAGTTACTCGAATCCCTTTTGGATCACGGTCACCTCCAAAGAGCCCTTTAAAGCCAAGGACAAAATTTTGTGTGTAACACTAGGGGATGCCAAGAATCCCCATTCGAGTACATCAAGTACTGTCTCAAGAAAGCAGAGTTGTTTGTGAGTATAAGACAGTAAGGATTTAAAATACAGTTTAACTGGGGTCCAGTGCTGTGGCTTATTAGTAGGTTAAGCCTCTGCCTGCAATGTCGGCATCCCAAATGAGCGATTGTGGAGTTCCGGCCGCTCCACTTTTGGTTCAGCTCCTTGCTAATAGCCTGGGAAAGCAGTGCTTGGGCCAAGTGCTTGGGCCCCTGTACCCCCATGGGAGACCTGGAAGAAGCTCCTGGTCCTGGACAAAGCCTGAAACTCTGAACTCCACCCGGATCTCCCACATGGGTAGCAGAGGTGTGTTAACAGGGAGCTGGATCAGAAGCAGAGCAGCCAGGACTTGACCAGTGCTCTGATATGGGATGCCAGCGTCAAAAGCAATGGCCGAAGGTGCAGCGCCATGACACTGGCCCCCTGCTTTTGGTATCAAGTAAGTACCAGCTTCACAGAATGAGCTGAGATATCTTCCCTCATGTTCAGCTTCCTGGAAGAATCTGTACACAACTGATACTGTTCCTTAGATGTCTGGCAGAAATGGCAGTGAAGTCATACTAGTCTCAAGTCTTTCTGAGGGAGTTGAACCACAAACATAATTTCTTCAACAAATACATGTTATTTGTAATCTCTATTTCTTCTTGGTAATTTGTATTTTTAAACAATTTTGTCTACTTCAGTTAATTTCTTAAATTTATTGGCATGAAGTTATACATAATAATTCGACATTATTTACTTAATACCTATGGGGGGAGCAAAAGAAAAAGAAAAAAAAATACCCATCAAATCCTTAATAGTATCACCTCTCTATTTCATGGTATTAATATCTCTCTTGTCACTCTTCTATACAGTCAGGTCAGAAATATGTCAGTTTTTTTTTTTTTGTTTGTTTGTTTTTTTGTTTTTTGGTTTTTGTTGTTTTTTTTTTTTTTTTTTTTGACAGGCAGAGTGGACAGTGAGAGAGAGAGAGAGACAGAGAGAAAGGTCTTCCTTTGCCGTTGGTTCACCCTCCAATGGCCGCCGCTGCAGCCGGCGCACCGCGCTGATCCGATGGCAGGAGCCAGGAGCCAGGTGCTTTTCCTGGTCTCCCATGGGGTGCAGGGCCCAAGCACCTGGGCCATCCTCCACTGCACTCCCTGGCCACAGCAGAGAGCTGGCCTGGAAGAGGGGCAACCGGGACAGAATCCGGAGCCCCGACCGGGACTAGAACCCGGTGTGCCGGCGCCGCTAGGCGGAGGATTAGCCTAGAGAGCCACGGCGCCGGCCGAAATATGTCAGTTTTAAAGATCTTATCAAAGAGGCTGGTGCCACGGCTCAATAGGCTAATCTTCTGCCTGTGGTGTCCGCACACCGGGTTCTAGTCCCGGTCGGGGCGCTGGATTCTGTCCCGGTTGCCCCTCTTCCAGTCCAGCTCTCTGCTGTGACCCAGGAGTGCAGTGGAGGATGGCCCAAGTGCTTGGGCCCTGTACCCGCATGGGAGACCAGGAAAAGCACCTGGCTCCTGGCTTCGGATCAGCGCGGTGCGCCGGCCGCAGCAGCCATTGTGGGATGACCCAACGGCAAAGGAAGACCTTTCTCTCTGTCTCTCTCTCACTGTCCACTCTGCCTGTCCAAAAAAAAAAAAAAAAAAAAAAAGATCTTATCAAAGAACCAGTTTTTCCTTGCATCGATCTCTATTATCCTGCTTGCTCTTCATTGATTGATGTCCCAATCTTTGTTTTCTTTTTTCTACTTACAGTACACTTAGTCTTAGATATTTTTCTAGTTTCTTAAGATAGAAACTAAAGTCTCTGACATTAGGTAGGCCTGTCTTTTTCTAACACAGTCATCTGGTACCATAAAATTCCCTATTTAAGCTATATTTTACAGTTCGGTTTGTTTTCATTTCTAGCTAGTTTAAACTATTTTCTGATTTCTCTCTTGATTTCTTCTTTGACCCATAGATTGTTTATAATCTCTATAGTCTTATACTCTCTACTAAGTTTTGCATCATACATTTTGTAGTATGCATAACTCATTGTTAGATTCTTTATGAAATGACGTCCTCTATTATTATTAAATGATTCTCCTTATTTCAAGTAATATAACTTGCTTTGAAATCATATATTAATGCAGCCACTCTATTTTCTTTTGTTTAGAGTGAGCATGGCATATAATTTTCTATTCTTTTGCTTTTAATCTACTTTTATCTCATATTTAAAGTTGATTCCATGCAAGCAGCAAATAGTTGGTTCTTCCTTTTTACTCAGCATGGTAATCTCTGTCTTTCAATTGTGCTATATAGATCATTTACATCTACTGTCATTAGTGATATGGTTGGTATTAAATTTACCATATTGCCATTTGTTTTCCATTTTCCCCATATGGGACTTTGTCTTGAACTAATGCTATATCCCCAATTCCTAAAACAGTTTGCCACATAGTAGCAGTTGACAATATTGGCTGAATAAATGAATAAATCACTCAATATTGAAGCTGAGTGGGATGTCAGAGAGCATGTTGTCTACCTTTTTAGAGATGAGGAAATTAAAGCTGACATTGGTGAAAAGGCTTGCCAAAGATCATACATATATAGCAACTGAAGTAGTAACAACCTAGGCCTCCTGATTTCATGGTCTTTCTGACTACAGCACTTTGGATGAGAACTGCTTTTGCTTCTGATTGCTTCTGCAGACATACATAAAGTCAAGATATTCATGTTGGAAGATCCCCCCCCCCCCCCAACAAACACACGCACACACAGAAAGGAAGACAATCTCATAAGATTTAAACATTTATAGAGGGACGTAAAGGCCCTACATTGTATTTATGGGGAAAGTTAATGGGTAAGGCTTGAAAGAATTCATCCAGCATTCGAATAGAGGCATTCCCACAGAAATGATTAGGGATGCCCAGATGTTGAACTTTATTATAGATTCCCAGCATATAGTTCATCTTTACAACAATTGAGCAAATTTCAAACACTGTATTATTAGGGGCTAAATTGTGCCCCCTCTTCCATTCATATATTGAAGTCCTAACCCCAGTATTTCACAACAGATTACATTAGGAAATTGAGTGTTTAAAGAAGTGATTATTAAAATGAGATCTCAGGGTGAGCCAACTTGACAAGTGTTCTTAATAGGGAATCTGGGCACACAAGCACTGAAGAAAGAAGATGAAGGCAGGGAGGAGACAGACATTTTCAAGCCAAGGACAGAGACTTTAGTAGAAACCAAGTTTGCACACTTTGTGATCTTGGGCCTCAAGCCTCCAGAACTGTGAGAAAACAAATTTCTATTGTTCAAAGCATCTGTCTGTGGTATTTTGTTATTGCAGCCTAGCATACCACTACATTAGTTTCCTGTTCTGGTTTTAAACCAGTATCTTTCCTTTCTTCTTTCTTTCGTCTGGCACTTCTCTCAAAACACTCCTGCATCACCCAACACAAGGTAAAATCCCATTTAGAAATGATAAAGCATGTATCAAGTCAGAAGCATTTAACTGTAAATCTCAGCTTTTGTGTACTAAATTAATGAATAGCATCATTAACTGTAAACATTTTCTTGACAAATTAAATGGAAACATATTAAACTGAATAGTTCTCAATAATTCAAACAGGAAAATCAAAGTTCTGCACTCAAGCCATCATTTTATTTTACTGAAAAGACATGTTTAGAGCTGGGTTGACTTGTGTAGCCTCAGGTGCATATAATGGCAGCAAACTGGCAGCTCCTTTAATTCTTCCCACACTGATCCTCTACCAAACTTTCGATGTTACCAAATCACTATCATTCACTATATTTCTAAAAGTAAATATTGTGTGCTTTTTTACAGTATAAATAAAAGAACAAAGAGAAAAGGAATTCTCTTCAATTTGTTAGAATTTTGAGAGGCAGGCGTTTAACTTAGCAGTTAAGACTCCTACATGCCACATCTGAGCACCTGGACCAATATCCAGCTCTGGCTCCTGGCTCCTGGTTCCTGTGCCTGTAGATCCTGAGAAGGGCCATGGTAGCACAAGAAACCGGGATCTGGACGCCCGCTCCAGAGACCTGCACTGAGTGCCTAGCCCTGGGCTTCAGATCATCAGAACAGAGAATCAGCAGATGGGAGCTCTCTCAACCTGTCTCTGTCCATCAAATATATTTAAACATTTAATTTATTTGAAGGGAGCATAGAGAGAAAGAAATGAACAAGTCATTTGATATTTCTCATATGACTGTAATGGCAACATAAGAGTATGAACAACAGTCTTTGAAGGTCAGTCTCCCCAGATCTTCAGCAACAAATCATATGCTGCTACCAGGTATTTATAGTCTTTCCTGTATTTCCAATTCCAGGTGCTTACGCAGTAGAAAGCAGGACTTAAAATTTTCCAGGAAAGCTGACAGAGAAAGTGAGTACAGTACCTTAACTGACTTAGAAACCGTGCTATCACCATCACTCTGTGTTGGCATACATGAACCAAAAAACTGGCAACACAGATATCTGCATGCTTAGATTTGCCACAGACAGTAATCTGGTACTATGATTTTCACCTCTTTGAAACAACATGAGAGAGCAGCCAAACTTAGATGGGGATTCTGGCTTATTTAATCTCTTTCTCCTGAAAAACTGACTTCATCATGTGGGTCTGGAAAAGCATGGATATAAAGCACATTTATTTCTAACATCTCTGAGGCCAGACGAATTATGTTATTTGAAGACCTCAGTTATACTTGAAGAGGATCCACTCACAAAGATCAAGGAGTTTTCATTAGTGAAGCATAGGGAACTTTTTTGAAAGGCAAGGCAGTAAAAAGACATTGTTCCTGCCGGCGCCGCGGCTCACTAGGTTAATCCTCCGCCTTGCGGCGCCGGCACACAGGGTTCTAGTCCCGGTGGGGCGCGGGATTCTACCCCAGTTGCCCCTCTTCCAGGCCAGCTCTATGCTGTGGCCAGGGAGTGCAGTGGAGGATGGCCCAAGTGCTTGGGCCCTGCACCCCATGGGAGACCAGGAGAAGCACCTGGCTCCTGGCTTCGGATCAGCGCGGTGCGTCATTGGAGGGTGAACCAACAGCAAAGGAAGACCTTTCTCTCTGTCTCTCTCTCTCACTGTCCACTCTTCCTGTCAAAAATTTAAAAAAAAAAAAAAAAAGACATTGTTCCTATGGAAGTGTATCTAAAAAACTTATTTACTCATTTTCACTTTAAGTCAGATCAGAAGCGAGGAGCCACAACTCAAACCAGGCACTCCAATATGAGATGCAGGCAACCCAATCACTGCACCAGTTGCCCAATCCTCTAGGGTGGTGTTTATGGAGAAGCTGCACGCATTCTAACTCTTAGGACCTCACTTAAGAACCTAGTGAGACAATCAAAATCTTTCTCCTCCAGCTGATTTCATAAGCATTATGTAGCATGGGCAGTGTGGCAGCCATTAATCACTATTTCTGCTTAGAAATGTTCAAGAGCATGAACAAAAGTTGAATGAGTATATAAACTGGGGAGAAATAACATACAGACAATTCCCAACATATTAACTGGTTTTGCTACAAGCCTGCAGGTAAGCTGGACAGAATTTAGGCCTTATTTCTAGAGACCTCCACTCTGCAGAAACAGTTATATAATATGGGTAAGATTCAGGCAATAAAACTAAGGCTTATTAAACCTAAAATACTGGGCCAAAATATATTAACTATATTAAATCTTCCAAATATTTATAATTTAATAAGGAAATTCATATTGTATTTCTGAGAAGATTACCAAGAACATTTTGTTCTAGTCACTGCCTTAATATGACACCCAATCAACCTGCATAGAAGACCAGTGACAGGGAACATCTGGGCTGGGGGATAAGATTTTGGTGAGAAGGAAAAATTAAAGGTTTTGAAAGCTTAGGAATAAGAGGTAACAGTTCGATTTGGGGCAGAAACACAGGGAGTCATTTCTAAGATACACAAGGAAGCCACTGGTGAAGAGACCCATATTTACTGGGAGCTACTGTGCCCAGCCGTGGACTAATTAATGGAGTGATGAAAACCAACTGGAATCTTACGAAGGATCTGAAAGACATAAACTAAGTTTTCAAGGCTCTGGCTCCACAAAAGGACAAAAAGATGGAGAGAACACTGCAGAAATTCTCTCTCTCTCTCTCTCACACACACACACCCTCACACCCTCCCTTCTGTAAGTCAACTGGATTGGACACTAGCAGCTCTCCTTGTAGGTGGGTACTGGATAGTTAATCAGAATGGTAAAAGGCAAAGAAATGACAAATGGTATTATCTGTTATCCTGGTAAATTCTCAGTTAAGTGTAATTTTAAATGATCTGAAATACTCTATTCTCTAAGAAGTACAATAGAAATAGGGTTTTTTTGATATCTCTTCTTTTCAATGTTTTTCAGTTGAATTACAAAATATATGCATTGAAAAAGCCTTACAGATCCAGTCTGTTTCTTGTTTTAAAATGAAGAAAAAAAAACCCTGAAGTTCTCAAATCTCGTACTAAAATTATCCTAAAGCATAATAATATGACTCAAATTCCAGTGAGTTTCAATTCACTGCTAAGTGTAGGCTCCATGGCAGGTCCTTTTGTCTGAGTGCCTGGGTAAGCAGTCTACTTGGAGAATCCCCCGCCACTTCTGAAACGGCACTCATCAAACAGAAATGTGAATATCCTGCTTGTTTGTGGGTTCCTCCACTAAACTGTGAGCAACTTGAGGACAAGGACCTGATCTTAGTAATATTTGCATGCCCAGGATTTAGCATCATATTTGATAAAGATGGGTAAGCACTAAAAGTTTGCTGAATAAACACTAGAAAAAAAAAAAAAGAAAACATCACTATGCCATAGGAAGAGAAAGGTCCTGTTTGGCATGCAACAACATGTAAGTAGCAAACACTAAGTTTTTTTTTTTGACAGAGTTAGACAGTGAGAGAGTGAGAGTGAGAGAGAGAGAGAGAGAGAGAGAGAGAGAAGCCATCTTCCACAGGCTTCCCGGGCCACAGCAGAGAGCTGGACTGGAAGAGGAGCAACCGGGACAGAACCCGGTGCCCCAACCGGGACTAGAACTCAGGGTGCCAGTGCCGCAGGCAGAGGATTAGCCAAGTGAGCCGCGGCACCGGCAGAACACTAAGTTTTACTTCTGGTGATGGCCAAGCAGCTCTGATGGCATCAACCCTCCAACAGACAGTTATAAACTCTGGAAAAAATAAGAAAAACTACCTGAAGCTCCTGGGAAGCAACTAAAAAGATGTAGGTATTGAAGGAGGATTGGACACTAGGCAGAAGAATATGGCACTGAATTAATTTCCCATTTCTGTGGCTTTTTTTTTTTTTTTTTAAACCCTTGCTATCTCTCTTCTGCTAGCGTTCCTGGTATATTCCTCCAACCTGGCTTCACTTATGAAGACAATGAACAGTCACTGTAACATCCGCATAGCTTCCACCAGTCACCAAACTCTCTGACTAGAATTTTCAACCACAAAGTAGAATGTCAAGAACCAGAGGAGCTCCACCGCGACATCTGTATGATACTGCACCAAGCATTCTGGTCTATGTTGCACAGCCAACTTCCATTCCTGACCATGGATATTTTCCAACACTCAGTCACAGCCCTTCCTGTTCTCCCTTCCCTGCCACACAAACTTCCTCTTCCCCCTCTCTCAACCATTCTCTCATTCCTAATCCACTTCCACAACTCTAAGTCACCTCAGAATTTACAGGCAGCCACATTCATTCTTGCTCTCACTCCCAAGGTACTGTCTATTTCTAGCACTGAGACAATTCCAACTGAAACATTAACTCAGTAGTACCCAAACCAGCTATAATCCTCCTCCTTTTTTCTATCTCCAAGTATTTTCTCTAGTATTGTCAGATTAAAATACCAGTTCCTGTTTACAACATCCATGGAATTCAAACGCCTCTGTCATGTAACACTTGGATATCATTGCAGTAGTCTCTAAATGAGATTCTCTTTTCTAGACTCTTTTCCCGTAAATCCATACCCAAAAGAACTAAGTGGTCTAATCAGTTCATGCCATTTCCTTAGCGGATCAAGCCAACATAAGCACTGAACTTTCCAGAAAACTACACTATATGTACAGGCAACTCTTCATTTTTTACACCTAGGTTCTATCCACCATGGATTTCTGGTTCCTGAAGTCAGAAGACCTTCATGCATTTTATTCATCATTACTTTTTTCTTGCATTTCTCCTTTTCTGAAATGTCACATGTGTCCCATTTCTAATTCTATATTTCCTTCAAATGCACCACCATTTCCAAACCCAGAGAGATCATGCCTTTGAGGAATAGCTAAATTAGCCTTAGAAAAATAACATGGGATGGGCATTTGGTGCTGAGGTTAGGATGGCACTCGAGGTACTGGCATCCTATACTGCAGTCCCTCAGTTTAAGTCCTGACTCTGCTGCTGATCCAGATTTCCACTATGGCAGATTCTGGAAGGCAGTACGTGATGGCTCAAGTAGTTAGGTTCCTATGACCCAACATGGGAAACCCAGAAACTATCTTTTTTCTTTCTATTTCTGCCAAATAAAAAAAATCAGAAACATGTTTTAAAAAATAATAATATAGAAAAAAAATGATGCAAGTATGGGTCTATATAAAGGAAGGGAGAATGCTAACAGTAAGCATGTAGCATTTTTAGTCATTTCAAAATAAAATGATCTAAAACAAGACCTAATTACCTTGCAATGTGATATTTATTAATATGCTAAAGTAAAATGTTAGGAAATGAGAGCATAAAGAAAGGAAAAGAAAAGCACGTGCCACTGCATACGGTGTGGTGGTAATCACTCCAGGCTGACTGTAGGAAGCTCAATGTGTTTATTGTAAACTCTAGAAATAACACAAGGCTCATTGCTTAGATGTCAAGTCTCCCTGAATTTACCATTAGAGTCAACACAATCTCACATAAAACCCCAGATTGACAAATTGAACAGAAAACGTATAATGAGATCTATAAAGAAATCTATGTATGTAGATAAATCCATACTATAAAATATCCTGCCAGATAAACTTAAACCTGAAGGTACTGAAAGGATCCTAATCTTGTACATGACTCAAACAACTGTCCATTTCCACAAAGGAAGCAAGAAGCAAACTCAGTACCAGAGCCCAGCTCCACCACATCTGGATCACAGGCCTCCTGTGACTGAGGTCAGCCCACCTTCCACTCTGCCTATGGAATAACTTAGATCTCTTCTAAAGATACCAGTATCTCCTGATGGGCCTTCATTTCCACATTTGCTGCAATGCATAGAATGTAATAAATCCAGCAAAATAATAAGTTTCCCAATACTTATTGATAAAAATACCTGATCTCAGAAATGAGTTGACCTCATCAATGTCACATATAATTAAAGATACAGGGCTCTATAAAATATTTGATTTTATAAATTATTTCATAACTTACACTGTCAAAAAGCACTCGAGAATTTTTACTGAATTCATTAAAATAGCTACCGGAATCAGGCTAGTTCCCATCATTAATTTCTTATTTGTCGTATGATACAAAGCCAAATGGGGCCAGCGCTGCAGCTCACTAGGCTAATCCTCCGCCTGCGGCGCCGGCACACCGGGTTCCAGTCCTGGTCAGGGCGCCGGATTCCGTCCTGGTTGCCCCTCTTCCAGTCCAGCTCTCTGCTGTGGCCCAGGAGGGCAGTGAGGATGGCCCAGGTCCTTGGGCCCTGCACCTGCATGGGAGACCAGGAGGAAGCACCTGGCTCCTGGCTTCGGATCGGCACAGTGTGCCGGCTGTAGCGGCCATTTGTGGGGGTGAACCAATGGAAGGAAGATCTTTCTCTCTGTGTCTCTCTCTCTAACTCTGCCTGTCCAAAAAAAAAAAAAAAAAAAAAAAAAAAAAAGCCAAATGACCCAATCACTTTTTAGAAAGATAGAAAGAGACTCAAAATTTGAGGATGCTGCTACCATGCTGTTGTTCCTGCAAGTAGGTAAGGATGGCAGAAACACCAGCGCACAAGTGACATCCAGGACACCATGAGTAAGCCTGTATAGCTACTGGTCCATGATGAACACACTGTTCAAGGAAACATGGCTGTTTCCCAGTCGTGCTTCATTATAAAAAATACCACCTTAATATCTTTGCTCAAATGAAGTGGCACCTAACTTTATCAACTGTAACAACTTCAACTAGCTTCTCTGATCTATAGGTCTCTTGTGGCAACTGGTTTTTCCCTGCCCAACTTGCAGGCTCCTCTCATTCAGGTGCTGCCACGAGGCCAAGCACATGAAACACCCTTCCTCTGGGCATGTGAAGCCAGGTGGGGCAGAGAGGGGACGGCCTTGCTTCTCTCCCGAGACGCTGGCTGGGTTTTCAGCGATTTTCCTGAATGCTGCCAAACAGCATCACGAGTAGTTGAATGTTAACAAGGAAACCTTTGGAGCTAACTTACTCTCCTCATACACTGAACGTCTACCTTCTCTGCCCCTTCTTTAAATGATGTTCCAACCACTATCTCTTAAAGAAATGTGGTTCCCCACCCCTCCAGCCTATGCAAAAGGAAGGACCCGTGCATTGAGGGGATGATACTCAATTGCAGATTACAGTTCTGTGTACCAAAGAAAACCTCAATCTTTCTTTGCAGGTATGATCAAAGTGTACTGACCTGATGAAAACAGTAAACAGCTTGAGGCTTTCCACATACCCGTGCATCATTTAGAGTACATCACGGATGACAGAGAACATAAAATTGCCCACATGAAGTTAAGAAACACTTAGAACATGAGAAAAAGGGTTACCTGCTTCTCAAACACATTGTGAAGGATCCAACCCCCACCACATGGTAGAAACACAAGATATGTCAGGTGCTAATGTGATAGAATCATTTTAAACTCCTAGTTACAAAGAATAGAAAGAAAAAATACCATATTCCTAGGGCCAGCACTATGGCACAGTGGGTTAACCCATAGCTTGTGATGATAGCATCACATACCAGAGTGCCAGTTTGAGTCCTAGCCACTCCACTTCTGATCCAGCTCCCTACTAACATACCTGGGTAGGCAACAGATGATGGCCCACATACATGGGGCTCCTGTCACCCTCATGGGAGGCTGGGATGGAGTTCAGGTTCCTGGCTTTGGCCTGTCCAGCCCTGGCCATGCAGCCATTTTGGGGAGGTGAACCAGCAGATGAAAGATACCATCCCACCCCTGGAACTCTACCTTTCAAATGAAATAAATCAATAATAAACAAAATCAATTCTTAAAAAAAAAGCCAACTTTGCAGAATATGTAATTAAAGATAAATTTTAAAAAGACAAAAATAAGGGGCATGTGTTGTGGTATATAGCAGGTAAATCCACTGCCTGTGACACCAGCTTCCCACATGCACTCCAGCTCCAACTGTTCCACTTCTGATCAGCTGCCTGCTAATGCACCTGGGAAAGCAGCAGCAGATGACTCCAGCGCTTGGGCCCCTGCACCCACATGGGCGACCTAGAAGAAGCTCCTGGCTTTCACCTAGCCCAGCCCTGGCCCTCATGGCCACCTGGGAAGTGAACCAGTGGATGGAAGCTCTAACTCGGCCTTTCATATAAATAAATAAATAAACCTGAAAAAGAAAGATGAAAAATGAAAAATACCATACTCCCTGTTACCAATAATATGACAGAGAAATGAGGTTATGTGTGTTACTTCCTCACAGCTCACATGATTATTATTCTACCTTTGGGAGTTAATACAGACAAAAATACTTGGCACAAAACACACCCTACATAAATGTGTTTACTGATAAATATTTAAAAGAAAAATATGGAAAACGGAATAAGCTGAAAACTAAAAATAATAAATAAAAATCTTATAGTAATAACTTTATACAAACACTTGAAGATCAACATCAACAGATATTAACAATATCTGAAGGAACTAAAAAAGATGTAATGAACACAATTTCCTGTTCCTGAAATTAAGCAAAAATTGTAGCCCAAAAACAAATAAGCAGATTATAATAAAAATAAAGCTATATGCACTTAGCAGCATCCATTTTGCAAGCAATAAGATTACTAAAAATAACAAGTCACAAATAAAACAATAAATTTACAATTTTGTTAAAATATTAAACTAAATGTCTTTAAATTCTTTTTAAAATATACTTGTACATATGAATCTGAAGAATTCAGTTTAAAATTAAAGATAAAAGTAAATTTTAAAATTGTGATTTCTTTGCTATGAAGTTTTTCTACAGAAAAATACAACATTGGATGTTAATTTTTGCTTAATTAAAAAAGGAAAAATAACAAATTATTATAGAGGAAAAAAGAAAAAAATTAATTCTTGACTTCGAATACAATTTCAAGAGTTATTTGAGAAGTCAAAATTATAGATAAAATATTAGGCTACAAATATCAATCACTTAAACATCAGAATTAAAACAGAAAACACTATTATATTATTAGATTTTATTTTATACATTTTTTTCTATACTTTCATTTTAGCACAGTAGCTAAGAGATACATACACCATGCCTTGAAGATATCCTACCTTTTTATCATATACATCTTGCCAGTTTATTCCAGAAAAGAAACTATGTCTCATAATTTCTTTTGCATCGTCTGGTCCTCCACCAAGGCTATGAGGACAAAAATAAAATCAAATGAGTACAAAACATTTCCATAAGCCCAATATAGAATAAAGTTTTATGAAAGTGCAATATTCTTGGGATAAATAACAATAAAATGTAAAGCTCTTACTGTAGGATCTAATTTCCTTAATGTGCTGTTATTAAAAACTAACTTCACCACAATTTAGTGTTTGGAAAAGAGCAGAGGTTTGGAGACAGACCTGAAAGAGGAAACCACTTTGAAACTGACAATGAAAAGGTGGTTTAACCTCAGTCTTCTCATCTGTAGAGTGGAGATCACAGTACCTGCCTCGTGCAATATCAAAGAGTTAGAAGTAACATAGGTAAGCACCTACCACAACAAATGGCATTATCACTGTCAATTCTATAAACCAAATTCCTTTTTAAACAACTCAAGTCAAACTGTATCCTTGTGAATATAAATCTGAAATAATTAAATGACTGGTCATAAACATAATCTGTGGAACAATGCTACAGATAGAAACTCACAGACTACTTATCATACCACAAATGAGTTCCTCTGAAACACTATTATTAATCTATGAAATATCATTACAATGTAATTTGTAATGTAACCTGTAATATAAATTAAAAAACTTAAAAAGACCCCATACTCCTATTTTAAATAAGTATTCTTATTAACCAGTATCTGACACAGTAAGAAATTCAAGTGTTTTCTGGCTCCTCAGTTTATCATAGTACATATTAGTTGCTAAAAATGAAAGAAAGAAACCAAGAGGGAGGGAAGGAGGAAAAAAGACAACATGGGAAGAAAGAAGAAAAGAAAGTACAGAAACTTAATCAAATCTTTTACTGATATAAAGGACATGAAGCACATTTACAAAGACAGTAAAATACACAGCACTCTCTACTGTAAATTGGCCAACTGACTCGCACAGAGAACTTGTAAGTTTTGGCTGAATTCCAAAGCCACTTATGTTCTGATGTGAACACTGGTTGATTTTTTTTTTAATGTTAAGGCTACATCAGAGACATATATCAGAGTCTCACTTATTTGCTAGTTGCAAGAGTCACTTTTTTTGCTGAATGGTTAATAATTTTGGAACAGCAGGAGGAGAACATTGCAGCCAGCTGAGATGCCCACAACCCGAATCAGAGCACCATTTCAAGTACTGTCTACTGTGCCTCTGATCCAGCTCCCTGCTAATGTGCCAAGGGAGGCAGCAGGGAAGGCCCCCTGCTACCCACATCAAAGACCTGGATGGAGTTCCAAGCTCCTGGCCTTAGGCTGGCCTACCTCTGGCTATTCTGGGCATTTGGGGAGTGAACAAGCAAAAGGAATATATCGCTTGCCCCTCTGTGTCACTCTGCCTTTCAAATAAATAAATAAATAATGCTTTTGGAACCGTGTAAAATATTTACTCAATTTTTTGGTAATTTACAATGTAACAGATGTAAATTCAACATACTTTAAAATTTAATTTGCAATATTAACACTTCTTCATCACTTTCTTAAGTCTAAACAACCAACAAAACAACAAATCAAACCCCAACTTACTGGGGCTGGCATTGTGGTAAAGTGGGTTAAGCCGCTACCTGCAATGCCAGCTTCCCATATGGGTGATTGTTTGAGCCCTGGTTGCCCCACTTCTGATCCAGCTCCCTGCTGGTGCACCGGAAAAACATCAGAAGATGGCCCCAGTGCTTAGGCCCCTGTACCCATGAGGGAAACCTGGAAGAAGCTCCTGGCTTCTGGCTCTGGTCTGGCCCAGCCCTGGCCATGCAGGGAATGAACAAGTGAATGTAAGATCTCTCTGTATTTCCCTTTCTCCCTCTGTAACTCTACTGTTCAAATACACAAAATAAACCTTAAAAAAAACAAAACAACAAAAAAAAAACCTTAGCTTATAGCACTGGCCAATTCTGGTGTTATAAATACCCCCATCCTGGCTAATTTTAAGCTACCAATGTAACATCACTCAACACAGAGGTGGGAAGAGATGCACAATAATAAACCATTATATATTATTTCCATACAGATACAGTAGACACAACTTCACAAACTTAGATTTTAGTAAAATGTAACAAAACAAATTAAGGAAGGGCTGATAAATTTTGAGTATTTATTAACCTATACGTCTATTATTCTTGACTTATTTTACATGTTTACATAACTTAATTCTTTTTTTTTTTTTTTTTTTTTTTGACAGGCAGAGTGGACAGTGAGAGAGAGAGACAGAGAGAAAGGTCTTCCTTTGCCGTTGGTTCACCCTCCAATGGCCGCCGCGGTCGGCGCACCGCACTGATCCGATGGCAGGAGCCAGGAGCCAGGTGCTTCTCCTGGTCTCCCATGGGGTGCAGGGCCCAAGCACTTGGACCATCCTCCACTGCACTCCTTGGCCACAGCAGAGGGCTGGCCTGGAAGAGGGGCAACCGGGACAGAATCCGGAGCCCCGACTGGGACTAGAACCCGGTGTGCCGGCGCCGCTAGGCGGAGGATTAGCCTAGTGAGCCGCGGCGCCGGCCTTACATAACTTAATTCTTAATAATGAATATATTAAACATCCAGCTCACAAAGTTCCTGAAAATTTAACAACTGTTTCTCATAGGCCAGTATATACCAACTCCAACCCCACTATTTAGGAAGAAAAACTTTTAGATAGGTCACAGAAAACAAATAATTCTATAACTGGAATGAATTCTGGTTGTCAAGTATAAGACACCCACAAGCGGGAAGGACCCTGGATCCTCTGAAGCACTGTCAGAATAGGAAATGAAACAATCAGCTGCCTGAGTGTCTTCAGTGGCTCCCACAAGCTGGATGAAGTCTCTAAATGAACCACATCCCAGACATGGGACTTTGGGATGGGATCAGGTCCCAACAATTCTGTATTTAGTTCATGGTCAGCACACTAGTCCCTATCCTCACTCTTTTTCATTATACTTTAATTTGCACACATCTCTACCCGAGCAGAAGGCAAACTCCTGGGAAGGTAGAAATCAGTATAGGATTAGCCAAAGGCATCCAGAAAAGCACAAGCACCGGAACACATTTCTGAGTAGAATTTAGTATTTGACAGTATGCATCAAAGTAGCCTGCTTGAGAAAGATCAGAATTCCATCATATTTCATGCCACAGTTTATTTCAATACTGTGTTCAGCTGACGTGTACTTCAGATGGTACATTTGGGAGGAGCTGGAGGCAGAATCATCATCTTTCTGCACAGGAAAGGTTTTAATCCAGCTTCAGTTATTCCTTTTTGTGTAACACCTCAGTTCTCTAGCAATAGTTTGGCTTTGGACATAGCCAGCGTTTCTTCTATATTTATCAAATACAAATAAAACTAAAACATCGGCCATGAATATTATGCAAAGTCTAAGAATACAATCTTAGACTGCCATTTCAGAAGCTGGGAGAGATTCTTTAACACAAGCTTTCTCAAAGTGTGAAAGTGTCAAAAATTTCAATGTCAATGACTCTCTAATATACAATTTAAGAATTCAAAACAATATCAAAATATGCTTTGAACTGAGACATTTGTGCTTCAGAATATTAAACTCCAATATCAGAATGCCAAGCTAAACCCTCCGCTGCTATGGATTCTTTAGCATTAGAAACATCACAAAATTCACATTTTCCTAGTATATGGAATACAACATGAGATCATGCTTTGAAGTAATCAGGATTAAGAAATAAAAGCAAACTGATCCTTGACACTTTAAGAGAAGTGAGAGTAACCCAGTAAAGAATTCCAGAAAAATTCAGGCAGTATTTAAAATAGCTAAGTAGGAAAAATAAAGGTGCATTGTAATACTAGCCTGGAGTATGTTTCCAAAGACTTTCCAAAGGCCTTTGTTGGCTTTCTCTTCTTTCTCTACCTGTGAGTTGTGATTTTCCCCAGTACTGCACCCTGGGCCATCTTCTCTTCATACCTTACCTTTTCCAATACTTTTCTGGCTCTAGCTACCTCCTGGATGTCTACGGCTTCCACAGCCACGTATTCTACTACTCTGCTTCTTTTAACCACTGCTATTATTATTTCCAGCTGCTTACCTAACTTTTCTATTCTTGGTTTACTGCTGAAACCTCAGACTCAGCAAATCCAAAGTTACTATCAACACCTACTCTATCCAGCCTCCGCCTTTGTGTGCATTCCATCTGTTAATGACACCCCACTCTCCGGTCCACCCTGTTCCTCAACCTCAGTCACTCAACTCCATGCACAGCTCTTTTATCACTGCTTTGGGAAGGACTCCATCTCTTAACTGGACAACTCAGAAGTATTACTAACTACTGGGCCAGCCTACCCCTGAGCCTTCCCTTCCATGGCAAAGTCACCAAAGTCACCTTTTAACACCACAAATCTAACTACACCATCCCTCACTTTAAATACTTGCAGCTTTTTATTCTCTTCTGAATAAAGATTAAATATTTTAGAAGAAACATAAGGTCCTAACAATCCAACATATCAGCTTCCACTTCCAGTGTTACCCAACTCTTATTCTACACTGCGGCACTGAATTTCTCAAATGCCATGTTCATTTGCAATTCTAGCTATACTGTACATGTAAATCTGTCTTCTTGAATACCACTGCAAACTCCAGCTCCTCCATGAACCAGTCTAGTCCTCTAAACCCCTAGAGAGGCTCAATAATTTCACTACAATTTGTACATAATTTGACCTGAGCATCTGTGAACATGTTTTGTGTCCCACTTTCTTCTATGAACATCTAGAGCAGTAACTTTGTCATCCTGTGCATCCTTGCATTCCCAATACTTCAGTGCAAAACTGGAGGAGCACAGTGCATCTATTATCAAAAAAAATCTCAGACAGCAGAAAACACTGCATCTTCTCTTTTGAACAATAATTATTATTATGGAAAAATAATTAAAAATTGTCTGATATATATATATACATATATATATATATCAAGCCACTAACTAGAAATTTACTTCACATCTATTCACAGTTCTTAACCACCTATTATATTCTATCTAGGGGATGGAGGATGGGCTGATAATTAAAAAATGAATGAGGTATAGCCATGAAAAGCAAGTACAAGTCTACTTTACCAGCCATTCACAGAGAAGACCTCAAAGGAAAGGGTGATCAAAGTTACAAGAAAAATTCAGGAAAGAAAAATTCTCTGTCCTTGAATCAAGTAAAACCTTTGATATCAAAGTCAAATAGATAAAATGGAAATCTTTCCTCAATTTAAACTACATATCAACGTGTACTACTCATGACGTAACTGTGAAATAACCATATTAAATAACCACATTTCAAAATCTAAACAGAGAAACTGTAAATAATGTACATAAGAACATCAAACAGGGACTAAGAAATTTAATTTATCTTCTTATGCTACATGAATTTTCTGTGAGACATTGGAAAAATCATTGAACTCTGTTGTAGACCTGTGTTCTCTCCTTAACCAAATGGAACTGAGAATACTATCTAGCCTATAAAGCAACTGAAAAAGCAAGGGCAATAATGGATGTGAAAGTGCCCTAAAAATGAAAGCAATGTGACTTTACAAATACTCATCTAAGATACTATCTCAGTTCCTAGGAATATAAAATACACTTTCCAAAGAAAAAGATGGTGTTATCTCTTTATTTTTTAATTTTTTTATTTTTATTTTTTTGACAGGCAGAGTGGACAGTGAGAGAGAGAGACAGGCACCTGGGCCATCCTCCACTGCACTCCCTGGCCACAGCAGAGAGCTGGCCTGGAAGAGGGGCAACCGGGACAGAATCCGGTGCCCCAACCGGGACTAGAACCCGGTGTGCTGGCGCCGCTAGGCGGAGGATTAGCCTAGTGAGCCGCGGCGCCGGCCAGATGGTGTTATCTCTTATCATGCTTATTTTTGCAGAAGGAAAAATCATGTTCTTTATAAATTTAAAATCTTGAAATATTCAATATAAATCATTTCTAAGCAGCCATAGCTCAAATTTTAGGAGTCACTCATTCTTTCATTCATTAATGCAATCAAATAAAAATGACCGACATCAATCCTAAACAAAACACTATGTGAGATGTGAAGGAGAAGTCAATAATATATGTAATCATCTATCCTCTATGTTTAAAAACTAATAGCCTTTCAGAGAAATACTGGTATGCACTGATACCTAGATTTGGAAGGATGGATCTTACACATACATATAAACACATAGATTAAGGAATACTGAAAAGTTAATAGTCTTTTTTTCTTTTTTTCAAAAAAGACTTATTTGTCTATTTGAAAGGCAGAACTAGAGAGAGAAAGAGAGAGCATGAAAGGTCTTCCAGCTGCTGGTTTACTCCCCAAATGGCTGCAACAGCCGGAACTGGGCTGATCCAAAGCCAGAAGCTTCTTTTGGGTTTCCCACATGGGTAAAGGGGCCCAAGCAATTGGGCCATTTTCTGCTGCTTTCCCAGGTGCACCAGCAAGGAGCAAGATCAGAAGTGGAACAGTCAGGTCTTGAACCAGCACCCATATGGGATGCCAGTGCTGCAGGCAGTGGTTTTACCTGCTACACTACAGCACTGGCCCCAACAGTCTTTTTCATATATCATTTATAGCTTGTGTGTGTGACTGAACATATAAACATGAACCAAGAGTAGTGTGGTTCATTCAGCAAAGCAGCCAGGGCTATAGGATTCCTTGGGTCATAGTTGTAGCTACAAAAACAAAGTGTACAAAGATTGATTGATTTATTTATTTTTTGCCATCAATTCTTTGAGTCATCCATGGAAAAAGAATACTTTCAAAGGGCAATCAAAGTAGTTCAATATGCTCACGTGGATCAGCTGTGTGAAGGACATATAGAAACAGGCCTACTTTTTGTAAACTGTTAATAATCAGAAATACCAAGGCCAGGAGACAAAGAAAGAATCTCCACAGAGCCATGCAATAAGGCAAGGAAGACACTGTTCACCCATGATACGCTTAATGAAGTTTTCAAAAATCCTTATTTGGTAAATCTGCATAAAGCTTCCAAGTTAGGAAAGAGTTGAGGAAAATTTTTAAATGTTCTATATTATGCAGTTAAAAATAAGTATCTCAGTTGGAAGATGTCTACATCAAATACATTGCTTCTTGGAGTTAGTTATATTTGAATTAATTTCCATATCACAATTCCTAACTACTTTCATCAGTAACTCGCTGAGAACTGTTTGAGACTTACCGTTTATTTGGATCCTTTATCAAGAGCCCTGAAAGCAATGATTTTGCATCTGAAGAGAGTGTTCGAGGAAATTTAATGTCTTCCATTAGTATCAGTTCAAAAAGTTTCTCATGGTCCTGGTTGTAGAACGGCAACCTCCCACACATCATTTCATACATGACAACCCCGAGACCCCACCAGTCTACTGCTCGGCCATAGTCATTGTCTTCTAACACCTAAAAATGAAACCAGTAAAAAGATTAATTATTATACATTTGGTTAACTTTTAAAGCATAATTTATAACACACAGGAGTTTTATATAAAAATGAGCTTCAACTTTGAAAGCCTAGAAAGTCTACTCTGAGATTCTGACATTTAACCTATGAAGTATCCTAGAGAAGTTACACCAAATTTGTGGAATATTCAACAAAGATGCCTAAATGATCAGAGCACAGTAATGGGGAAAGGGCATACCAAAAGAAGTGATAAGTCCCAAGAAGTTGAATAAATAAATAAGTGAAAATTTTAGCTTGTATATTTGCATATTTTCTGTTAGGCCTACTTAATGTTTCATTCTGGTTCCATGAATGTGAGCTTTAAACAACAATTTGGAGCTCAGCTGTGTTGATTTCAGAGTAAATAATGTACTGTACATATTTTTGCATTAAGAAGATCAAAAGGGGGGGGGACTCACACACAACAAGAACTAACGAATACAAATTTCATAGTGAAAGACTGGAGTAAAGAAACAAATGTAACAGAGAAGAGATTGAAGAATGATGACATTGCAATACAATGTGGGATCCTATAGGCTTAAATTCTTTCAGAACTCTCTAATCAACAATATGAATATGAAGGTTATTGTTGGGGTTACAATAAATTTCGGTATTCAACGCTTTAGTACCTTACAACAAAAATTTCTGTCAAACACAACAAAAATCATGACTTAATTGAGATCTGTGTGGTATATAGCCTTACATTTCTTCCCAAAAGTACTTTACATGCGAGTAAATTTCATCAGATAGGAAAGCATCAGTTCAGCTATATTAGAGCAACCCATTCAAACTGGAAAGCGGTAATTTACCATTTCTCCCAAGAAAAGTTTGGTTTTATCTTTTTTCATTGGTTCTTTTCCCATGAAATATTCCTCATCTATACAGAGCTTTCAGTATTTCACTTTAAATATCTTAAAGCTTACTTTATTTGATCCTCTCAGCTTGGGTAAAGCCAGATCAAGAAAACTACAGACATGAATTTTATCCATTTAAAAAAAACTGATTACATAAGAGAAATTTTGTAAGAACAAAGTAGAACTGAGTTCATGTTCCAAACTTTTCTCTTTTTAATCAAGTTCTTTGTTGATGATTACTCCTATATGACTTTCATGTAAAATTGGTCAAAAATTCATATAACTACAGATATTTAGAAGAGTTACATTATGATTATCTGTAAGTACTATGAAAGGTGCTGATAGAGTATTTAACGATGAAGAATATAATTTTAAGAAAAATTACATTCTTTAAAATATCAATGTTTGTTGCAAGGCAGAAGAAAACAAGGAATCCCATTGGTAAGAGCTGAGCATCCATTTCCTATATTTTCCCAGAAATTTTCTGTTGAATCACAAACCAAGGAAAATACTCTGAAAGAATAAATTCTGGTGTTCATCATTAGTCAAAAACATATTTCAAATTTCTACTTGGTTGAAATGGTTAATATGAAAATAAAATAGAAAATAAGAAGTAACCTTAGAAAAAGCACAAGAAATTCAACTTGTCCACTTAAGCTAATAGGATTGCTATACACAGACATCATTTTGAAATACCAGTGACTTCATGATTTAAGGAACTGTCTCACAGGCAATTAGTAAAATGTACTGTTTGTGGGCCTTTATTTAATTGATTTGGATTTTACCTAATAACTAAACATTTAAAATCTAAGTAAGCTCTAACTGCATACCAAAAAAAAAAAAAAAAAAAAAAAAAAGGCATACACAAAAAGGAGCCAAATGTGGTTTTTAACCTCTTTTTTCATAAAACCATAAAAAGCATAAAAGCTGGATTAACTGCCTCCCGAACCCACATTTTACCAGCCGGGTTCTCATCCCCAGCTGGCAAAACTGGCAATCCTTTATTTTTGTTTAAATACCTGGTTTGCAGCCAGAAGGGAAAGTGAATACATAAAATGAGGGTTTTTATTTTTGAAGAGAAATAAGCAACCGAAAAATAAAACTGCATTGTAAAAAAAAAAATCCGTCTGACATAGTAAATTTTATTTAGCTTTGTAAAATGAACACTGATTCTCAAATAAGTGGCTTTGCTTCTGAACATACGTGCTTTAATTGATATACAGATACAAGACACCATAATTAGAACTGTTTGCCATATCACTTGGTACTGAACAATACTGATGCAATGTATTGTCTAATAAGCAATGCTGAGGAGGAAAACACCTCAGTCACCCTTCTTTATCTAAAGACTGTATTATCAATCAATCTGGGAAGATTTTTCATTCAACTCCTACCTCCAAAGAGCTATCAGATGAAAACAACAATAAGGGTGATTATGAGATGTGAATATATAATAGAAAATATGTCCCCATTTTGCTACTATCTCTTTTCTTTCCTTTAAATCTAAAACATTTCAAAACACAAATACTCTGCAAATCCCCAAGGGAATTCAAACCCAATAGCTTCTTTTAGACCATTTCTGGAAGATAATTTTTCTTCCTTAGTACTTTTTTTTAATTACTGTAACATGAAGTTCATATTCTTTAACTTCAGGGTTACTATAATCCTTTTAGGCTGCTTTTGATGAATTTTCTTGCTAGCAAAAAGGCTAACTGATGTCATGGTTACAGTGAGAGAGCTGATCCAAAGGTATGATACACAGTGATGTAACATGAAGGTACTACAATGCTGAAGTTCATTTCAACTCCATTAAAACAGAATTCGTCACAACTTGGGTTATAGGCAGATCAAAACATGCTGCTAGAAATAATCTAGTAAAAGATTTACCTTAATTAATCTAAACTTTTTTTCAACAAAATCAGTCTTAGGGACTTTGAAATTAAACTCACAGTTTAAATACAAATGTCAACATTTGATATTTCCTTCAGTTCCTATCCTCTGTAGCCACAGATATTACTGTATATACACTAACCACAGGTGCCCAGGGACAAGATGGGATTCGGAACAGTAAAGCATAAATACATGTTAAAACATGTAGATGAGATGATGTCAAATCAAAACCCCAACCCAAACAGGGTATAAACTCGAGGAAATAAGGCTAAGTTTCAATTTTTCTACCAGAAGTCAGAAATTGTTTAACTTTTGGATATAATAAAATCTGAAGATCCAAGGGGGTCACAGAAAACACCAATTAACATTAAACATTATTAAAATTTGGGAATATTTGATAAGGATCCTTCCACATATAGCAACCAAGTGAGATAAAAAAAAAAAAAAACACCACAAAAAAACCCACCACCATGAACAAGTACCTGAATAGTTATTAATTTCAAAGAATGATACTAAATAACAAAGTCTGTATTTTAAAATATTATTAAAGTTTCCAAAATGCATATTTAATTGGCATTTCCATAAAATATATCATTCTAAGATTCTTTTACCAATTAGAATTTACTGAGAGGCGGAAGAGACACCTCTCTCAGCCTTCAAGCCAGGCTTCACAATGCACCCAAGGCAAGCAATTACAAGAGGCTGTGTACACCCTGGAGTGGCTTACTGCTCAATCAATAATCCTGACAGAACAGATGGGGGAAAATTAAACATCTAAACAAACTGTCTGCACACCTATGTTGTGAAAGTAAACTGCGAACTTGGATGAACCAATTTACCGCTATTTCAAAAAAAATTGTTTTCCTGGTAACCTTATATTTCAGGTAACTGGTACGTGTGTGTTTCATCCATAAACATGCAGTTATATCCTTTATCTCTGGAAGTCTTTTTATATATTCTTAACATCACAGGTACCTGCTAAATAAAATGACCCAGAACTCTTCTGATTCAGATTTTTAAAATGAATTGTAGCTTTAAGAGAAAAGTATGCATTTCAATGAATTCCAAGGTTTCTTGACATTTTCTTAATAAACGCATATTTTGTAACTACTTCTCACGTGCTGTTGGAACTCCAGACAGCAGCTGTAAATGCTGCTCACTATGCATGGGAATGCTGGTCCAAACTTGACGGCCACTTCCTAGGATGCACACACAGTAACTTGCATCCAGCTAACACTGCACTTTCAAAAGCAAACTCTGGCCAGAGCAGAGCAAGCTCTTGCACAAGCAAACTCTTGCACAAACTCTTTACAAGAGCTAAATGGACACAATGTTTTAATGAAATCATACTCACACAGATCTTCCTAGAGATTTCTATACTTCCTTTTTATCATGAAACAAAAGACATTATGGGATTCCAAGAAACTGGGTCACTGTAATCCAAGTACAAACTGTTATAATGAAATACTACATGTATTCACTAGTGCTCTCAGTTAGGGCTGGCTTTATGTATGTTTTCATGATTCAGAGAACTTAAACACTGTGCTTAAACTAGACTGATGCCAAAGTACTGAATGCAAATATTCTGACCACATAACGCTGAAAAAAGTTTAGGTGGAAAACATCTACCACAAGAATTGACAGATCCCTAAGTAAAGCTACTACCTACAAACACTGAGAAGCATTCATTCCATTCCAATTCATATTTAAACAATATCCAATTTTAAGACAAAATGGATAGCTATTAATATTACCTAGAAATAATGTAAAATGGCACCACAATAAAGAAGTAAATTGAACATACTCCATTAAATAGTAAGCCAACTCATGTTACTGAGTTTTTAAATATGAATTCTAACTATGAAAGCAGACAACTTCTATCAAACTAATCAATACCCACCTTAATTTCTCCCTAATATTGGTGATGAGACCTTTACAGAACTATCAGGAAGAAGATTTTCAAAAATACCTTGGGTGGGAAGATGCTACATCAAGTATTAAAAATTAAATAAAACTTTGAGGTTTACAGAATCAGCTTTAGAAAGGCTACTAGAAACAATTCTTGGAGAGTGAACCAGCAGATGAAACCTCTCTGTCTCTCCCTCTCTGTCTCTGCAACTCTGCCTTTCAAATAAATGAAATCTTTAAACAAAACAAATAAACAAAAGAAGAAGATCCAAAACTAACACACTGGAACTTCATCCAAGGAATAGCCAAAATGTAATTATACATGCTACTATTTTTATCTACCATGTGCAAACATATTTTATTTCAGCCTTATCATTTTTGTTTCTCCTAAAGACAATCATGGATCCTACAAAATGGCATCTTTTACATGAACTCTTTGTTGGATTTAAAAACAAATAAATGAAATTCATTTAATATTTTTAAATCAAGATAGCTGCTATCTTCCCCATCCACAGTAGTCAGTGCCTTTACTGCTGCTTTTAACAACTTCTTTAGAAGTTATTGTGTAATTCTGACATTAAATCCACAAATTTCTACTTGTGCTATAATCCATCACCAAAACTTTGAAAAATCTTTGTAGCAAATGAGTTATCAAAAAATTCTGATCTATTTCAGATATTTTTGATGTTACATAAGAGATATTAAAAACAGTAGATTTCAACAAATGTATAAAATATAGCAAGTGAATGTCTTCCGAAAATGAGGTTCTGAAAACTAAGAAAAATGTATCAAAAACTGCATTTTTAGACACTAGGAAAAAATCACTTTACACTTTGATAAAATAAAACTATATATTTCTTTTCCTCAACAGTAACCACAGATAACATATATTTCCCAACAATCAAGTAATTTTTGCAATCTTTTTGTTAGTTCTAACTTGATTATCAAATAATTTTTATTTTTACACTATTACAGAAGTGCAGTTCTCTAGGTTTCCAAAACCACCTTATTCAACCTTCCCCATCTGTCACCATCTGCTTCTTTTTAGCATGTACTTTCTGTGTGATCACATAAGCATGTGAAAAATAACTAACATTCAGATGATTATCTGCGGGTACATTTGAGGACTGGGCATAATAAAAGTGAACTGCCAAAACGTACTTAACACTTTTAATTTTGTTGGGTCTTGCATGTAAGCTACATTTGATTTTCAAACTGTTTTACAGTTGGAAAGTTGATCAGGTACTGCTAACTCAAGAGCAAAGCTGAGACTCTAAATAATTAGCACTGCATAAAAATGGTTTGGATTCAATAGGAGCCAAATCAAATAATAAAATTTAACAGCAAGAGTTTATATGTGACTTCTGATTTCTTTTATAATTTCTAAGTGTGAACATACAGCACAGATCACAAAACCAAAATCCCCTCAAGTTAACTTATGGTGCACAGTTTATTACAGGTCAAGTTTATTTCAAGGAAGAACAAAGCCACACTTGCTTAGCTACACCTACAGATTCATTTTAAGAGAGCACAGTAAATGCAGTTTATCTGTCTGTGAGGACCAAACCTGTATTGCTTCTTGAAAACACAAACAAAAGGAACCAACTAAAACAATTCCCAAGTTGGAAGAGTGGCACTGTAAGTCCTATTCTTCACCAAAAGAGGTAAGAAACAAATCCTTTTTAAAATATACTGCTTTTAGAGAATGGCCCATGTCTCCTGTAAAAGTATCTTTCTTGGTGATTTCTACCACAAGAAGCAAACTGAGTTCGTTTAAAACAAGTCAATTTAAAGACTTGCGAAGAAGCTGAAAAGCAGGACATTGAATAAATCAGCTTTGAACTGATTTCCATGCCCTTCAAAAAAAAAAAAAAAAAAACTATATAATGTAAGCAACTCTCCAAGAACAAAAGTAGGGGAAGGGAGAGTATCGAGTCAGTCATTTACCAGATCTGAGACATAACTGCTACGTATAACCACTGTCTAGAAAAGACTAGCATTAATTACAGCATTTATAGAAACTTCAAGGCTCAAAAAAAGTGAGAGCCACCACCTGACAGCACAGGGAAAGACCAGTCTGGGATCCTGCCAGTCCCTCCTTGACACTGACCATGGACCCGGGACCACAGCATCACTGTGCAGTTCACAAGTGAACTTCCCTGGCCCACAGGATCAAACCTAAACCAATCGCCTTTGTATTCCAGTCCCACCTGCGTGTCTTCCTGCCTCCTTTCACTGCCAGGCCCTCCCAGCAGGCTTACGCACCTTTCCTCACAGCCCACTGGATGGAACTCCAGCAAAGCTGTGATTTTGTTTGTCTTTTTTCACAGCAGTAATCATTTCCCATATCTTATCAGCTTAGTATACAGAAAATTACATGAGGACAAAAGTCATTTCTTCCCTCCTTCCTGTTCTAGCATCTAACATAATTCCTAACATTTAACAGGTATTCATCAGTATTTCTTTAATGAATGGAATGTTCTTCAGTGAAATGTTTAAATTCTTTTCAAAATAGGATACAGGCACTTCAAGGGACACTGATTTAAATAAATGCAGTATAAAAACATGAATATTTAAAATATGAGAATTAAAATTGTATGAAAAGTTAGTTTTGAGATTTGCCATTCACAAAGAGTAACTACACTGATTACTTTCTCCCATAAAAATAAGGTGTTAAGATTTAAATTGTGAATCAACATTTCATGGTTGGGCATATAAACTGCTTCTAAAGACCAGATTTTTGTAGTATTTTCATAAAAGATATACAGAAATGTTTTTCTTCAAAAAGAAACTGACAATTTCTTGTGAATTATAAACTTCCTATTTAGAAACAATTGAACTCTTCTTGCATTACATTCTTCGTTTTGTTCTTCACAAGATGACATTTGCATAGAAAATAGGATCTTTGTTTTGTAGGAGATTATCCGCTTCTGAAATGAGATGTATTTATCTTCTTCAGAAATAATTTCCCCTAATTGTGACACAACTAATTTGGGTGTGCTAAATGTGGGATATCATCATTCATGGCAAATGTATAGTAGGGGTAATTGAACTCCAGAGAAACAAAAGATTTGTTTTTCATGACATTCACACAAACAATCCTATTCCAGAAAATATGATCTTGTATTTGAATAAACAACGAACAGTGTTTCTAAAATTCTACCTAATTCAACCACAAAAATAGAGGATTTTAAACTCTTTTATAACAGATAAAATGATATTTTTGGCAAGGAAATAATAGTTGGATATTTACTGTCTTAAATATTAGCACTTATTTACAACTCAATGTTTTTGAAATGGAAATTTAATTCCTAGTTGGAAAAAAACCTGTAGTAAGCCAGCATGAGTTATTATCTACATAAGAATGCTAATATTGTGAATTTACCCTACTTTCTAATTAACTTTTCTTGCTAAGCATTTACAAAGCATATTTTTGTTTGTTTTTAAAGATTTATTGATTGACTAAAAAGCAGAGTGAGAGAAGAAAATTTCCATGAGCAGGTTCACTCCCCAAAGGGCCATGCCCCAAGGCTGGTCGAGGCTGAAGCCGGGAGCCTGGACTCCATCTGCTTGTGGCAGGTAGATGAGTTACTGTCCAACTCCTCCCAGAAACATTAAGAGGGGGCTGGATCAGAAACAGAGTTGATGGGACTTGAACAGACACTCCAATGTGGGTTGCAGGCATCAAAAATGGCAGCTTTAACCTGCCATGCTATAATGCTCACCCCCAAAACATCTATTTTCAAAATTACAATTACTGGGGTAGGCATTTAGTGCAGTGGGATAACCACACCCCATTTCAGAGTGCCTAGCTTTGGGTCCTGGCTCTGCTTGCAATCCTAGCTCTGTTATTGTGCACCCTGGGAGGAAGCAGATGGGTCCCTGCCACCCACAAGGGAGTCCCAGATTGATTTCCAGGCTTCTGGTTTCAAGTTGGCCCAGCACTGGCTGTTGTAGGCGTTTAGACAGTAAACCAGCAGATCAAAGAGATGGCTCTGTCTCTCTGCCTTTCAAATAAAATGAAGAAAAAAAATTAGGAATTTGATATCTGTAAGTAGCCTTGAAAATGAGATTCTGAGGTCATTGTGCATTAGTTTAAAAAGTGGGCTTTGTGGGGCTGGCACTGTGGTGCAGCGGGCTGAAAGTATGGCCTACAGCACCAACATCCCACATGGGGTCCAGTTCTAGTCTCAGCTGCTCCACTTCTGATCAAGCTCCCTGCTAATGTTCCTGAGAAAGCAGCAGAAGGTGGCAGAATTACTTGGGTCCCTGAACCCACATGGGAGACCTGGAAGAAACTCCTGGCTCTGGCCTGGCCCAGCCCTGTCATGGTAGCCACCTGGGTAGTGAACCAGCAGATGAAGGATCTCTCTCTCTCTCTCTCTCTCTCTCTCTCTTCTTCTTCTTCTTCTTCTTCTTCTTCTTCTTCTTCTTCTTCTTCTCTAACTCTGCCTTTCAAATAAATAAATAAATAAAACAAACAAAAAAACAGTGGGCTTTGTGGTCAAACCTAGTATGAGCCTGATTATTCCTGTACCACCTCCTCTTAGTTGTATATAGATGTCATTAAAAAATATATATAATCCTGATACTTTGTTCTCTCATCTTTAAAAAGAAACCAGGTTTGTCATCTATCACAAAAGGTTATTCCAAGTATTAACAAAAAAATAGATGCAATGCACTTAATACAGCATGTGGCACACAGCAGATGCTCAATAAATAGGAACCCTCACCCGTCGAAGATTAAGGTTTCCCCATTTGGCTCTAATCACATTAACCTTGGAGTTTCAGGGCAAAACTGAATTTGTTATTTGCATAACGTTTCTCTCTGTTTAGCAAGCGCTTCCTCTGTATCTCAGCAATAGCTATCTCCTAATCATTCAGATCTGTGGGCAAATATAACTTTTTCTGATCACCATGTCTGTGGATGATTTTACTTTCCAACGATGGCTGCAGGGCTATCTCCCAGTTCACGTGCTCTCCTACAACGGAGAGACAGGACCTAGGTCTCCATCTTGTGAATCCTTACAGGGTTACAACTGCTTCAAGGAATCAGCACATGACACAAAAGATGCCCCGTGACTTCTCAAACCAGGCTATCAAAAGAGATGCACACACGATTGTTCTAGCAGCACGATTCATGATAGGGAAAAAAAAAAGCATGAAGCTCAAACATCTGTCTATTACTGAATGAATAAAGAAAGTGTGGTATGTCCATACAACAAGTATTGCCTGGCCATGGGAAAGAATGAAGTAGCTGTATACTTCCAAAAACAGGCAGGATCCTTGAAGATGTGCTAAGTGAAAGAAACAACACAGAGAAAACTCCACATTGCACAAATCTATTTGAATGAAGTATCAAGAATTGGCAAATCTATAGACGTAAGTGTATCAATAGCTGCCTGTGGGGGAAGGGAGAAACCAGGAGCTAATAGTGTGAGGTTTCTTGTTGGAATGAAGAAATATTCTGGAATTAGATAGCAATTACGGTGGCACAACTCTGTGAACAGACTAAAAATCACCAAATTGTATGCTTTCAAAGAATGAATATGATGGCATGTAAACTGTACTCCAATTCTAAAAAACATACCATGAAAATACACTCCTGAAAAGTTAATAAACTTTTAACTTCTTACCAGATTAAAAAAAAAAAATGGGCGAGGGCAATGCAGCTTCTAAGTCATTCCAAGAATGTCTACTTTCAACACTCAGAGCCAAAGAACTGAAGTTGTCATAATGAGGAATCCCAGGCCAATGGAGGGGCCCCTGCAAGTCCTCCTCTCAACAGCCCTAATAAGGTACCAATGCACAGCCAGCAGCAAGGGTCAACACACAAGTGAAGATGCTTCCAGTTGACCCCAGCCTCCAGCCAGAGTCACTTCACTGTAATGACTTTGCAACGGAGCTCTGTATACAAGGGGAGCAGAAATAGGCTACCCCTAACCTATTCCTATCTGCATTCCTGATTCAGAAAACTCACAATCATATAAAGTAGCTGTTTTTTACCACTCAGTATTGGAGTTATTTGTTACATAGCAATAGTAACTGGAACAGACCAAAATAACCACCATACCACATTCTTGTCTTTATCATGCCTTTTGTTTTCCTCCATGCAATGTAAAACATTGGGTTATTTACTCATTTTTACTGTTTTCCTCCACTAAAACTAAGAGTAGGGTCATTGGGGTTGGCACTGTGATGTGAGAGGTAAGGCCTGCAGTGCCAGCATCCCATGTGGGCCTGGTTCTAGTCCCGGCTGCTCCACTTCTGATCTAGCTCTCTGCTATGGCCTGGGAAAGCAGTGGAAAATGGCCCAAAGTCCTTGGGCCCCTGCACCCACGTGGGAGACCAGGAGGAAGCTCCTGGCTTCAGATTGACTTAGCTCCAACTGTTATGGCCATCTGGGGAGTGAACCAGCGGATGGAAGACCTCTCACTCTCTCTGCCTCTGCCTCTTTGTAATCTGCCTTTCAAATAAATAAATAAATCTTTTTTTTTTTTAAAATAGTAGGATCCTCTTCTGCCTTGTTCCTGTAATCCTATCACCTAGAAAAATATCCAGTATTTAGTAGACAGACAATAAATATTTGTTGAATAAACAAATTAGTAAAATAGTATGGAATCCTTAGTACAAGGTTGGTGGTTTGAAGCTAGCTTTGACATGAATTCCAAGATGCAGCTAGTTATCTCAATAACTTTCACACTGACACAATTTCTAATAATTAAGTATGACAAACCCACAATATTATGAGCCCAAATCACTATAATCTGTTTCTAAGGAGGGTCAAAGGTGGTTTAAAAACCTACACATATTCTTGCTAAAGTCATTCACACAATTTATTCTAGTAAATCAAAATGGGTGTAATAAGAAATAAAATTGATATTATCTACCTTAATTAGCACCTTTGTGCTTATAAAAGTTTTAATATTTAATTTCTATATTCTTGACCCTATAACAACATATTAAATAAGTGAGCATAAAATAAGTTTAATTCATGATGAAATACAAGTAAAAGTAGTAGGTACTACAATTTTTTTCATAATGCTGAAATAGCTCTCTTTCCAAAATGTAATGTATAGTTGATTTTTGCTATGAATGGAACTGAAGCCTACCTCTGGTGCCAGATATTCTGGTGTGCCACAAAATGTCTTCATGGTGGCTGCATCTGTGATCCCTTCTTTGCAAAGTCCAAAATCTGTAATTTTTATGTGGCCATCTTTATCCAGCATCAAATTCTCCAACTGCATATTAAAAGAAAAATGATACAGTTATTCAATATTCTTCAACAGTAGGAACATTTTGTTTTCAGAAATTATCGACTCCTCAATAGGGTATTTTGGAAAGAGAACAAAGTTGTAGTTAATAGAAGTTTCAGTACTTAGAAACCCCATAGCTTCAGTTATAAAAAGAAGCATGTTTTATCAAACATTTACTGATGATAAAATTATTGACTTTCCAAAGAATACTACAGCTTTAAGAGCCATCTTGTGTAAGTTCTTAGAACTAAAGCCTAAGCAAGTTTTTAAATCAAATATCAATCTTCTTCTTCTTTTTAAAAATAAAATGTGATTTAAATAATCCCAAAAGGTGAGCATCTTCTTCTAGATATTTGGGTGTACAGGTGTTTTTCAATAATTCTCTTGGAGATCTATTGCTATTATAAAATATAGACTTACAGAAATGTTTATTGGTGGTGCTTGTAAATCAAACCTAAATCTTATTTTGTAAGGTAAGGCAATATCCTCTTTTGCAGTTCTTTATTACAAAGAAATACCAACCCTTTTAACATAAAAAGAATATCAAAGTCAAACATTCAAAAGTTAGTAACATATATAACACAAATGTTAAGAAAGTTGGAATCTCTTTGAACTCATTCATTGCAAACCACCAACAAAGATCTTAAAGATTTAAACCAAATAGTAAAATCATATGCCTTAAATGAAAATTATGAAGTGCCAAGTGAGCCAGAGTTTGTGCGAAGCCAACACAATGAAAAACAACAACAATCTAACTCACCAGTTCTCCCCACATCCATATGAGCTATGGCTAGCATCAAGTGAAGCTACGTTATGAGTTCTGATTTGTGATTACAAAGCCATTTAGTCAAAGCCCTTAACTGCTTAGTCAAGCAGATTCAGCCTAAAGACTCCCCATGTCCCACAGAAGAAATACACAAACTGAAAACATGTATTAACAGCATTAATGATAAGTAATTTTTATTAAAGTAGCATTTATTCTACTCCTTAATGTGATGACATTTGAAGGTGCTTACCTGAATTCTGTGTGGTCAGTATCTAATGTCAGTATCTAATGATGCCAATCATAGAAAATGTAATCATATCAAATTCTGCCATATTATCAAATGTCTGCTAAATCAGACACCAAATACAGTTCAGCAAGATGCATTTACTGATGCTGCGATCAGAACAGACCTAAGTCCCTTTGGACAGCACTTCCACATGCTTTTCAACTGAACTAAATGTTAATACATGCTTCAGGTGCAGCCTCTTTCAGAGGGGTGAATTCTTTCTTTGTAGAAAGCTGAATAAACCATAAATACATTGTTGAACCTTTTAAAAGTAAAAAGGTTATTTTATCTTAATTCATGTATCTTGTAACTCCCCTATGACTCCTACAAACTAGAACCCAGAAATCAAACCCAATTTATTTTTTTATTTTTTATTTAGTAAATATAAATTTTTCAAAGTACAGTTTATGGATTACAATGGCTCCCCCCCCCCCATAATTTCCCTCTCACTCACATCCCTCCCATCTCCCACTCCCTCTCCCATTCCATTCACATCAAGATTCATTTTCAATTATCTTTATATACAGAAGATCAATTCAGTATATATTAAGTAAAGATTTCATCAGTTTGCACCCACACAGAAACACAAAGTGTAAAATACTGTTTCAGTACTAGTTATAGCATTACTTCACATTGGACAACACACTAAGGACAGATCCCACGTGAGAAGTAAGTGCACAGTGACTCCTGTTGTTGACTTAACAAATTGACACTCTTGTTTATGGCGTCAGTAATCTCCCTAGGCTCTTGTCATGAGTTGCCAAGGCTATGGAAGCCTTTTGAGTTCGCTGACTTCGATCTTATTCCGACAGGGTCATAGTCAAAGTGGAAGTTCTCTCCTCCCTTCAGAGAAAGGTACCTCCTTCTTTGATGGCCCCGTTCTTTCCACTGGAATCTCACTCGCAGAGATCTTCCATTTAGGTCTTCCATCCCCCCCCACCCCCAGGGTGTCTCGGCTTTCCATGCCTGCGAAGCTCTCATGGGCTTTGTAGCCAGATCCGAATGCCTTAAGGGCTGATTCTGAGGCCACAGTGCTATTTAGGACATCTGCCATTCTATGAGTCTACTGTGTATCCTGCTTCCCATGATGGATCGTTCTCTCCCTTTTTTATTCTATCAGCTAGTATTAGCAGACACTAGACTTGTTTGTGTGATCCCTTTGCCTCTTAGACCTATCAGTGTGATCAATTGTGAACTGAAATTGATCATTTGGACTAGTGAGATGGCATTGGTACATGCCACCTTGATGAAACCCAATTTATACAAATGACAGTAAGTCCTAAATAAGAAATCCAATCAAATACCCAAGCCAGAGTCTCTCTGTGACTTATCTTTTCTTCTATTCTATTTCTCTCTGCCACAGCCTGTTTCACCCTCACACCTCTGCTTCCTTCCTCCTCTATCTTGCTATAATGAGAAAGAGATGTATAGACTACAGCTTCTATTGTATAACTGAACAAAAATACATATGCTGGGGCCAGCATTGTGGCTCAGTGGGTTAAAGCCCTGGCCTAAAGCATAGGCATCCCACATGGGCGCCGGTTCTAGTCCCGGCTGCTCCTCTTCCAACCCAGCTCTCTGCTATGGCCTGGGATAGCAGTGGAAGATGGCCCAAGTCCTTGGGCCCCTGAAGCCGCATGGGAGACCCAGAAGAAGCTCCTGGCTCCTGGCTTCGAATCAGTGCAGCTACAGCTGCTGTGCCCATTTGGGGAGTGAACCAGCGGACAGAAGACCTCTCTATCTAACTCTACCTCTCTCTGTAACTCTCTTTCAAATAAATAAAAATAAATCTTTAAAAAACACATATTCTCTGGTCTTAATTTATGAGCTTATTATTTTAACATATTAACATCATATTTTGAAATGCTGCAAAATATTTTTAAATGCTGTTTTTCACTAATACTTTAAAATTCTGATAAAAATTTCAAATGCATAACAATATAACAAAATGTGAATGTAGTTTGTACCCCATTCCATTCCCACTCTCATCTAGTTTAGTATTATTCCAGTGCTCTCTGTATATTTTATAAGCATGAGAAAGTACTCAGGCACACAGGAAAGTATGTAGTATTTTTACATTATGACAAAGATGTTTTCAAATGGCCATATAAAAAGAATCCTTTATAATAAATAATTCCTTGCCCTTAAACTCCATCTCTGAGCCTCACATCAAGGGTTAAGGGATCAGGAATAAATTGAGATGCGAGGATACTATTGGCGAAGGAATAAATTGGAGATGACGGTCTAGCCAGAACACAGAGGTTTCTAAGACACAGAACTTGTGTGGAGCTGGGCAGTCCTAGGCAAACCAAGACATCTGGTCACCCTGCTTGCTTTTAAAGTTACCTTTGCAAAATGTTACAGTAATACAGTAAGAAATAAAATAAGTCTAAAGAGAGTGAGAGACGAGAAACACATTGAATGGGAGCCAAAAGACAGCAAAATGGGTTAAGATAAAGGGGTCAAATCAGAGGGCATATAATTAAATTCAAGATTTTCACTTACACTGCAAACCCTGGACATATTCATTTTTATGTGCCTCAGTTTCATCTATTAAACAGATATAAGGGGGCTGGTATTGTGGCATACTAGGTTAAGCTTCCGCCTGTAAGGCTGGCATCCCATATGAGCACTGGTTTGCATCTCAGCTGCTCCACTTCTGATCCAGTTCCTTGCTGATAGCCTGGGAGAGCAGAAGATGTCCCAAGTGCTGGAGCTCCTGCACCCACATAGGAGATCCAGAAGAAACTCCTTGCTCCTGGCTCTGGAATGGCCTAGCTCTGGCCTTTGTGGCCATCCAGAGAGTGAATAAGAAGATGGAAGACCTCTCTGTCTCGCCCTCTCAAATATATAAATCTTAAAAAAAAAAAAGTATCAGTAACAGTCCAGTGTGATAGTTTTCAGGATTAAATGAGACACCGAATGTACAACTTAGATTGTAATTACTCCATGAGTGACCAGATCATGTTTAAATACTCATAGAAATTTTAATGGCTGATTTTTAAGTCATCAAAATTGTGTGGACATTCCCTCAGACTTGCCCCTAAGGGTAAAACTAAAAAAAGTTGCCATGGGACTCCAAATCCCATTAAGCTGGCAGGTACCAATGCCATCTTACTAGTTAAAGTGATAAGTTTAAGTTCATAATTGATCATAAAGATAGGATTAAGTGTCAAAGGGATCACATATATAAGACCAAGTGTCGTGTCTGCTAATAAAAAATAGATAGAATTAAAAAGGATGGAACAGTCCAACATGGGAAATGGGCCACACAGCAGACTCACAGAATGACAAATGCCCTAAACAACACTCTGGCCTCAGAATCAGCCCTTAAGGCATTCAGATCTGGCTAAAAAGCCCATGAGAACATTTCAGGCCTGAAAACCAAGACACTGTGGCAAAAAAAAAAAAAAAACAAAACACTAAATGAAAGATCTCTGTGAGTGAGATCCCAGTGGAAAGAACGGGCCATCAAAGAAGGTGGTACCTTTCTCTGAAGGGAGGAAAGAACTTCCACTTTAATTATGGCCTTGTCTAAATAATGTCAGAGTTTGTGTACTCAAGAGTTTTCCATAGCCTTGGCAGCTCATGACAAGAGCCTCAGGTGATCACTGACGTCATAAATAAGAGCGTCAATTGTTAAATCAACAACAGGAGTCACTGTGCACTTACTCCCCATGTAGGATCTCTGTCCTTAATGTGTTGTAGTATGCGAATTAACAGTAAAACTAGTCTTCAAACAATACTTTATACTGTGTGTGTCTGTGTGGGTGCAAACTGCTGAAATCTTTACTTAGTATAGAGTTGATCTTCTGTATATAATTAAAAATGAATCTCAATGAAGAATGAGATGGGAGAGGGAGTAGCAGGTGGGATGGTTTGGGGGTGGGAGGGCGGGTATGGGGGGAATAACTGCTGTAATCCAAAAGTTGTACTTATGAAATTTATATTTATTAAATAAAAGCTTTCTATAAAAAAAATCTTTAAAATATAAAAAAAAAAACACACAAAATAGTGTGGATTCCTCTAGTCAGCCCTTTATTTTAAAGCAAACAGGAAAGTTTAGGAACCTCATAAAACACTTTCGTTAGCTCAATGACTTCATTAAACATTTTTAATATGTAATGCTTTCTCTCTTTTGAGTAAGGCAAAAGAAATACTTCATGATGCTCAATCAGTTATTTTACAATAATGTTCATATTCTTTCATTATTTTTCCTTTCTTACCATCCTAAAATGACATTTTGCTGAGCAGGAATGATAAAAATAACTTATCCACCAAAAATACGAAGATTTGCTACCTTTAAAAATGATACCCCAAAATTTAACCTTGTGTAAAGATAAATCATAATTAAATATCTGATATCATTACAAAATGACAATTTTGCAAATGATGCATCAGCAAAGTTTCCAATAATACTGAAACTGAGGCCTTATCAATGCCTCAGATGCATTTATGAGATGTTGGA